>NW_011948420.1:1270929-1385099 GCF_000503995.2 Ceratosolen solmsi marchali
TGCACTGACCGGCAGTTACGCTTGATGGAGAGCGAAGTGATTTTACGAATGAGCTTATGTTGTCGAAAATGTGGCCACGCGGCGTCTTTACAGTATACTTGCACTGACCGGCAGTTACGCTTGATGGAGAGCGAAGTGATTTTACGAATGAGCTTATGTTGTCGAAAATGTGGCCACGCGGCGTCTTTACAGTATACTTGCACTGACCGGCAGTTACGCTTGATGGAGAGCGAAGTGATTTTACGAATGAGCTTATGTTGTCGAAAATGTGGCCACGCGGCGTCTTTACAGTATACTTGCACTGACCGGCAGTTACGCTTGATGGAGAGCGAAGTGATTTTACGAATGAGCTTATGTTGTCGAAAATGTGGCCACGCGGCGTCTTTACAGTATACTTGCACTGACCGGCAGTTACGCTTGATGGAGAGCGAAGTGATTTTACGAATGAGCTTATGTTGTCGAAAATGTGGCCACGCGGCGTCTTTACAGTATACTTGCACTGACCGGCAGTTACGCTTGATGGAGAGCGAAGTGATTTTACGAATGAGCTTATGTTGTCGAAAATGTGGCCACGCGGCGTCTTTACAGTATACTTGCACTGACCGGCAGTTACGCTTGATGGAGAGCGAAGTGATTTTACGAATGAGCTTATGTTGTCGAAAATGTGGCCACGCGGCGTCTTTACAGTATACTTGCACTGACCGGCAGTTACGCTTGATGGAGAGCGAAGTGACTTTACGAATGAGCGTCGCCTCATGGCGCGTTGCGCTTAAATGTGCATGCGGCGTCTTCAGCGCCGGCAACAGTGTCGATGCGCGTCCCTTCCAGAAATTTTCCTTTGGCGTGAGAAAACGAAGCTTCTAGAAGTTTCGAAGGCGTCCCTTTTTTGTGAGTGCTGGCAGTAAATAATATTTCAAATCGTAAACTTGCTCGCACTTGCCGAGTTTTGTTTGTAAACATTTTCTCGCGTGCCCGCCTCGGTCCGCACGTGCGGATCAGCCTAGGCGCACGTGGTGGCCAGCCTTGCTGCACGCGCGGTCAGTCTAGGCGCAAATGCGGTACGCCGGGCTGCGTAAATGACCTTTCTTTTGTTTGAAATTCATGGGACTGCTTCAATCCCGAGCAGAAAAGATTTATTGTTGTAAGAAGTATAGTATTAAATATACTCTTATTTTAAAATCAAGGAGTATCAATTTTATGTAATGAACGTAAAATTGAAAAATTGATTAATTATGTTAATATAAGCTCTAAAATATTTAGTACACATGTTATATCATCCAGAATTATGCTAAAACTAGAACAAGAAAATCATGTGACTGCATGAAAATTTTCCTCTCATTAGGAGTAGTAAGATTACTGAGTCATTCATCTTCCAAAGATCTTATGGCAATCTTAAAAATAAATTTAAATATTAATACAGAGCTGGATATTGGTGCAACTATATTGTTATTTGAGGCCTGACAAGTCAATATCGTATGCAGATGCTTGCGTTCGAGTTTTTCCAGTCGAAGGACATTTCTCACTTTCCTAATGCCGGCTACTTCTTAATTGTCGTCAAGTAAAGCATTCTCTGCCACCAAGTTACCCGAGGCTGTGGAAGTCCTATTAATTACCAATCCAATGTATAAATATTGAAATAATATTTCTAACAATCCAATATTTACGAGTAAGAAACTGTATAATATAATAGATTATAATTCAGATTTGATAATTTATTTTTCGATAATATAAAAATAGCCTAAATGACTTAATAATATTCTACTTAAAGAAATGTATGAATGGTAGTTAAAATTCAACACAGAAAGAATAAAAGGAAAGGAAAAGTATTAAATAATTAAATTCTAAATAAATGTTATATATGTGTTATATAGAAATTTATACATACGATGTTGTTCGGGATTGATGTAGGCTCATGAATTTCAAACAAAAGAAAGGACATACGCGCTGTCCGGCGTACCGCATGTGCGCCTAGACTGGCCCGCACATACGGACCGGGACGGGTACTCGAGCGAATATTTACAAACAAAACTCGGTAAGTCCGAACAAGTATACGACCCGAAATATAATATACTGTAAGATCACCCAAGGGAATTACTCCTACTTTTCTCTCGTCGAACATTCTCGAAGGTTCTAGATTTTACTTTTAACAACGACGATGCCTTGTTGCCAGCTAAGTGAGCCGCCGCGTGCCTCTATAAGGGACGCACGCGGCGCGTCACGCTCTCTTGCTGAAAGTACCCCTCTTGCTGTAAGTCATCTCTTGTACCATCCTCGCTCAACTGCGCTTGCGGCTAACATCTTGCCGTGACCTGACCGCAGTGACCGACCATAGTGAACTGATTCAATCACCTACCAGTAGAAGCCATGGCACACGGGTCTCGATCTGCCCTCAGCAGGACCGCCATGGAACGGTCCGTATTTTCAGCAGAGCCGCCACGGAACGATCAAGCCTTCGGTTCGTGCGCGTATTCAAAAGGCTCATACGCTCATTTGTAATATCACTTCGCGTTCACTCAAGCGTAACTGCCGCTCAGTGTAGAGTATACTGTGAAGATGACGCGTGGCCATATAATCGGCATCATAGTTAACAGTACTTGCGTACATACGAAAAGGAAATCGGCAGAGTAGATAGTGATTACAGTGAAGCCAATGGAATAGTAATCAAAGGAAACAGTAATTAAACAGCAATCAACAGACCTTACCAGCACTTTATGAGGTACTTATTTTTATATTAATAAATAAACTAGTCACATCTGGCACAAGAAACCTAGGCAATTTTGCATCCCCTGATGCAGTCGACAGCTGATGGACACTTGGTCGTGCATTCTCTGAAATAATCACCAAGTGATGAACACTCCTTCTAATGGTCACCAGGTAATGAGCGCGTGGTCGCGCATTCTCTGAGTTAACTCAATGACACAGTAAGTCAAGGCCGGACTTCAATATATCGACTGATCAACAGTAAGGACATTTTCCAGAAATCCTGAAGATTTCTAAGGTTTATAATCAATGATACTTGTGTGTGACTAGCTCTTCTACCGTTCCCTTATAAATAATTAAAGACACAATTGATTACTTAACATATTCCATTAAACATCTTACACCATATCAAGTATAGTTATTCATACATCAAACATACTTGATTCTACTACCATCTTCTCATGCTACATCACAAGCATGATTGACTGACTACACCAGCTGATATTACAACATCAGCATTACTTCAACTTCAAGATACTTAGTCATATCCATAGAACTACAATAATTTAAGAATACAAGAACACAATTCAATTAACACTTCAATAGAATGATTTATCTCTACACAACAGTGCAATATTGTTATAATTCTTTACATTAATAAACATTGTTTTTACGATATGATATTTTTCAGCCTTGTCTGTTATTGTTTCCTTTGAAGTTATCTTGCCGAGAGACTAATCCACTGAACTATTGAATTGGTAGTTCGAGCCATAAACTAAACCTTTAAAATCGAACAGATGTGAATAAATAAATAAATATATATATATATATATATATATATATATATATATATTAGTCTTCAGGTTATAGAATTTCTAGAAATTATTTAATTAATCGATACAATCAAAAGTAGTATTATGATATATTACAAATTATTAAATACTATTATAGATTTGCATTAAATCATAGAATCATATAATATGTAAAAAAATATTTACTGTTCTCTAACGTGCTTTATACTTATATCTTATAAAAATTAAAAATAGAAAAATATGTACAAGTTAATATTTAATATTTTTAGTAAGTTTTTAATCTAATAGTATCCAATTTCTTTTTTACACAATATGTATTAAAAATGATTTATTAAAGCCTATCTTCAAATATAAAATAATTTATCTCATCTATTAACATATTTTTATTTTATTAGTTTACATAATTTAATTAATTTTTTAATTGCTTTAATTACTTAAATTTGTTATTAGGAAAACTTTTACAACTTTTAAAAATTTTTTTCAATTTTTTAATATTCACATTCAATACCAAAATGTTATTAATATACTATGATTCATTGATTATATCTGTCGATTAAAAAAATAATGATTTGTTCACTTTATTAATCTATTATTATTAATTCAAAAATAAGAGAACATTTAACATATGAGATATACTTTTTCATAAATAATAATGTTCGTTAATCTCTTGATTATTGACAACCAAAAATAATTTAGAACTTTCAAAAATTTATAATTTAATAAATCGACATTTCGATAAAGGTCTTTTTTGTATTAGCTTAGAGCATATGAGTATGCATTTCCATCAGTATGTATATAATATTAGATTTTATTTTAATTTTACTATAAATTTTAATTGTATCATAATTCTACTACAAATTATAATTTGTAGTATATTTATTATTATATCCTAATTTTACTAAAAATTGTATTGCCATAGCTCAGATCTTTCAACATACTCAATTTTGATTGAATTATTTTAACATAACTTCATCATCAATTAAAACAATAATTTTAATAAAAAAAAAGAACGAGAAAAGTATCGAAAGTTCTTGAAATTATTATAGTAAATTTTAAGTTATCCGAAGACAGCCATAGTTGATGTCATCACCTTTCATCTCTCATATTATATTCTGACAAAAATTCAAACAGAACATACAATATTTAGCTACATTAATAATATATGATTAATTAATATACAAAATGGAAGGACTACGCACAATATAATTTAATGATGGCATATATGGCAACCTTGTATATGATGTGTATATGTATATGTGCATATATGGCAACCTTGGATATGACTATGCTAGCTGCGTATGCAGTATATAAAGAAGTATATAATGAAGTATATAACAATCAATAAAGTATAGTAGTTTCTGAGTACAGTAAAATTAATTATTTTTAATAAATTGTTCTTTTTTAATCACCAATGTATATATAGTAATGTAATTATCAAAAATGAAAAGTTAATTTTCTTATTACTAAGAAAAAAATCAAGAATTTTATCCTAAATAAGTATTAAATATAAATGACAAACGTATATCTTATTTTTATTTCATGTAATAGCATAATATTGACAATTTTAAAATTATTGATAAGTTTTAGTTCTATAACATAAAGTAATTATAAATGTCAACATTTTTTCACATAAAATGATTAAAATTCTTAATTGTCATAGTTTTCTTTGAGAAATCAGTTGTTTTCTAATATTTGTGCAGGTCCTTGTAAGTTTTTTAAATTATCAATTTTAGTTTCTTATACTATACTTGATTAGGATTAGACTGAAAAACTCCCAGTGATGTTGATTGCTGGCAAGTAGAAAGAGATGGCGCATTTATTCAATATTTAACACATAGCGTATTTTGGTATTTCTTCTCTTTATTTATTTACAAACTATACAATAAATATGATTCTAAGATGGTGTTGAGGATCTGTGAGATTTCCGTTCCTTAGTGGTTCACGTGGAGATAGCGTATACTGTCCAAGTCGAGGTTAAAGGTTGTAAAGCCTTCGAGGTCCTCCTGGTGAAGTGCGCTTGGTGGAAATTACTATACTGAGAAATGCAAGGGTGTAAATCCTTGACACTCCTTGCATAATGCCACGTATGACCTTTAATCCGGAGTACAGCTCCGAGCAGTGACGCCTTAGTGCTTGAATTCAGAAAACAGACCCGAATACAGCGACGTTTAATACAGAAGTTCCAATACAGAAGGTTTCGGACAGAAGGTTCAATAGAAGGTTTAATGTCTTACCCACTTGTGTGGTAAGTGCGTAGGTGGTGCGCTTCGTATTTAATAATTATTTTTGAAATGTAGTCGCCACTCTTGACTGCTTAACTTTGGCGTACTTAAATTAGTTATAAAATATTTGGCTTCACTGTTGGCTTGCGATCTTATTATTGCTGAATCTGGCTGTAGTATGTTTATCTATTAATGAAACTGATTGACTGATATATGGCGGAGTTTAGTGGCTATGAGAATAATAACTGATAACTGATTGATTGAGAAATACAGTGAGCAATAACTGATGAATGAATAATTGGTAACAATACAGTGAGCACAGGAGCGTGACGAGCTGCTCTTAAATATTCGCATGGCAGCTTACAACGCCGGCAACAATGCATGGGCTTATTGCTAGGCCAAAAGTTTTAATGACGCCGCAAACTAAGCTCTAAAATATTCGAGAAGTCCAGAAATACACTGCTTTGGAATATTCGAGGTTTTTCAATCGACATTGCTATACGAAAATATTGCAGGACACTAGAAAATAAGGCGTAGACTATTCAAGAATTCGCAGAATCAATGTTTACAAACATAAACATCAGGGAACTTGTACTTTTCCTATTTTTAAATTCTTGGAAATTGCTCCAATCCCCAACAATATCATAAAGTAAATTTAAATTCTATTTATAAATAAAAAGTATTTTCAAAATTTATCTACGTTGCCGACTACATAGATTAGATACTATTCATTAAATTTATAATCATTAAAAATTGAATAATGAAACGCTGTACTCTAACTATAACTAGTAGCAAAAATATATATTATCACAGATATATTCAACGCATTATACTAGACTTTATGAACTGCAAATTATTTACTTTTATGGAAATATGCATGAATATATCTTGTATCTATAAAGATTGTATATACTTTTAAAAATAAATCTGACAATCAAAAAGTTTATATTCACAATTATGGAAAAATTATATAAAATAGATTAATCTTTATACTTAGATACCATTAAAATAATAAAAATATTATAGATACATTTATACTGAAAAATAATTGTACCTATCATGTAACAAAAATATATTAATTTTAAATAATGTATCAAATTACTGTAGCTTTAATAAAGACTTCATGCTTGTTCATATTTGAAATCTGAAATCCAACTTGACTTTCTATAGTGCCCTCCCAATAATATAAAATTTTATAACATGACTTCTAGTCAAATTTATATACAATAAATATATGTAACATTAAAATTATGCAAAATCAGTAAATTAAAATAAACCCGAATAAAAATATTTTTAAGTTTATTTTATTAGCTTATTTGAAAAAAAAACAACTATTTGAATAAGCTAAATATATAAAGATTAATTATTTAAATAAAACAACTCTTTTTTATTGTAAACTTCTTAATGAAGAAAATGAAAAATCATTTAGTTCAAACTTACAACGAACTGAAAATTTTAACAGCCTTTTCAAGTATAGTATGTTGAATTTGTAATATCTTTTAATATTTTTTTTTCTTTACTTAGAAATATCAATTTATATTTTATATAAATTTTATAAATGCTGTTTTAATTAACTATTAAAATGAATATATTAATTATTATAAATATATTTTTTAATGAAATATGAACGCATCAAACTATAAATTTCGAAAATATTAAATATATCAATCAAAATTATAAAATTATTGTGTACAGTTTGATTTTATATAAAATAAAAATAACCCTGAAGTTAAGAAAATAATAATATTGTTCTTGTTCTTGAAATCTATAGTGTATATAAATATATATATATATATATATATATATATTTCAATAAATTTCTATTCTATTTACCCTCAAATTTAATAAAAAATATTATATAAAAAAATTTTCAATTCACATGGTATACTATAGATTTTTATGAGTTATTTAGTAGAGTACTTTCCATCTAAAAATTGCCCATTAAAAAGTTTGTTATATTTTAAATGAAAAAGCTACACAAAGTCATAAACGTTCATTTTTCTATAAGTTAGTATTTTTAAAACTGTACTAAAAATTTTACAATTCTGAACGCATTCTGTTTCGTTTTTATTAGAAAACATCAATTATATAAAATCAATAATTAATAAGCTGTACTTACAAATTTATATTTTTAATAAGAAAATAAAAACATTATATTAATAATTGACTTTGTAATTGTTTGTATTGTATTATTCAATTATTAATAAAAAAAACTAACCAAAATAGCAGGAAAAACATTTTAAAATGTTTAGTTTAATATTATACAATATAATATAATTTTTTAATTCATTATAAAAATTCGTTAAAAATTAATATAACAAGATAGTGGATTAACGATCAATAAAATCATCAATATGAACTTTAACTAGTCCTTCAAATAATTGAAACTATACAAGTAATGGTGATATCAGTTTTTAATGCAAATAAAATTAAAATATAATAATATAAAAATAATAAAAAATAAAGGATATAAAATCATAAAAAATACATGATATAAAAATAATAAAAAATACATGATATAAAAATAATAAAAAAGACATGATATAAAAATAATCAATATTTATTAATTTAATAATCATTTTAAGTTAATTTAAAAAATATACTTTTCTCAAGCTTCTCCCATATATTTAAGTTTTATATTTACATTTTATTTGAACCATGTGTTTCATATTTTTTTACTTTTAGATAAGGAAAACATAAATTAATAATCACTACAATTATGCATACAAAGAAGTAAAATTATAGTGATGATTACGAAAAAGCTGATGAACTATTTTTGTATTAGTGGATGTGTAATTAGTACATAAATGATTTCTTGATAATGCATGAATGTATATATATTTGGAAATCGTCATTTCGGGTGTCATCGACGTATTTATTCTTTCAATGCCTAAAGTTGAATAAGAAAGAGAAATGAATATCTTGTAGTGTCATAATATGTTTATGACAAATTTGTATTATATACATATATATCTGAATTTTTTAAAAAATACACAATTTAATAAAAAAATTGAATTGATATTCACTCAAAAATGTTTAAACGCATTAAAAATCTTTGACTTGTAGGCAAAGAAAAGTAATTATATATTTTAAGCGAGGGACCGGTTTATATTTAATTAAAATACAGTAGATCTTAAAAACATAGTTGATACAGAAACATTTTACAATAGTATATATGTAACTAGTGATATAAATAGTGAAACTTCAAATTATAATTTAAATATAAAGATTAAATGCGTAAAACAGGTAATTAATGTTAGGTTTTAAATAGGTACTCTTTTTAAAAATTATTTCTATAAAACTTGTATGAAAACTTAATGAAAATGATATGATATGGTCATAATATTCATACTAGTTGTAATATTTCTGTAATGCTGAACAAAATAAGGGTTGAGTGCTCAAAAGTACATTACGAAGAGTATTTTACGTAGAAAATATCTGAAAAATAAAACTAAAATATTATAGGTTTTGAATATCTTATTTAATTAAAATGCAAGTCAAATTATAAGTGAACTTTGATAAATTAACAGTAAAACCAAACATAAACTTATATGAATAAGTGAATATGAATAATTAAATAAGTAATAAAATGAAGTAATATTTTTTTTTCTAATTATCCACGAATTGAATTTCAAAAAGAATAAAATTTGACATGTATATATTTAAAAACATTTGTAAATATGTGTAGAGATACAATCACGATTATGTTCCGAAAAATAAGATTGTGCATGAAAGATAAAAAATATTATTTTTTTGTGTATGTTTATTACACTATTGTATGAAATGAAAAAGAACTTTTTTAATTACTGATACTTATAAATAATACAAATATCGCGGGCTCTTCGCCTTAGCATGCTACCTATGATATGTGACAAATTAACCAGTATAAGTATGCGCGCGCATCCACGGAAATGGCGTAATTCGGAGTGTAATATGGCTGAAGCGAGACAACGTAAACATAGTGGAAGCTGCGACGGGTCGTATGTGGGTAAGTTTTTTTTGGCATACAAATTATTATGTATCGCATTTCTCTTTACCCGTGCCTATTAAGCTTATATATTTCCCCTGTTTTCTAGTGCAAAATTTTAGGCTATTAAATTCGACTAGCCGTCGCACTCCTCATAAGAGTTCTAAGCTTGCTAGAGCTTATGCTGTCGTATGTTTTTTTGACGTTTTCCTCATTATCACTCGTACTACTTTCATTCAATGTATCTTTATCATTGTATATTCAATATTATCGATGATTCACAAAGAAGTCTGTATGGCGATAGATGATGAGCCTTTAAAAATAAAAGAAAAACATTAAATAATAGTACTCTTAAGTGTTACATTAACTGGACCATGACTACACGATTTTCCCTTTCTCCTACTACTGTTTCTCTCTACATACAATCGAATTAAGAAATATCTATATAAAATACATTCTCTTATAATAGGTTATTAATTTTATTCAAAGATATGAGCGAGTATACGAATTGAGAATAAATGAAATAAAAGTATGTAACGAAAATATACTTCTTTTCACAATGTGAAATACTGTATTTAAAATGTTTGAGGTTAGAATCTTTACATTTCGTCCTTGGTGCATAGTGACATCATCAAGAAAGTTCAAAATGAAACAAAAATATGGTACGTTTTAATATTTCAAATGTTTATCCACGGTGTAATTACCGCTTGTATGCTTCTATGTATTTTGTGACGTATTTTGGTATTGCAATATTAGGAAAGTATGAAAGAAACAATAGGATAAAAGAGAGAATGCGATTTTTTCTCTCGCTATACACCATCTACTCTTCGTTAAAGGACATTTTTAAAACCAAAAGATGTTCTTACCCGCTCATAATTCGTGATTTAAAACCATTAGTCAGCGCAACTGTGAAGATTCATATAAACATGTGTCATCGTATCATGTATTACGTCTGATCGATCCCGAGCGCAAAATCTTTTTTATAACTGAACTCGACATAGTATACTCAATAATTCTTGCATTGCTCTATATCATTTTGAATTCATCGAAAACTTACAGTCTACAATAATAATGTGGCAAAAGCTTTAATTAAATATTAATATGTGTGAGGTGAAAAAGTTAATTTTAGATTATTATGTCTCGGTTTAGAATACATTACATTTTTTGTCTTATTCATTAAAAACGTTTAATATTATGAATAACATTTTTATCACTTTGGAATTATTCATTATACAATATTATTCAACCATAATATTCATATAATATTCAACCACTTATTTATTGAAAATATAGCAATTATTGATCTATATTTTCTGCTATGTAAATTATCTATATTTTTTTTACATTAATATATACTTATTTTTATATTTACTTTTATTAATTATTTGTTTATTCTAATATATCTATATATTATAAATAATAATAATAATTAAAACTGAACTGTATAACAATTTTTAAAACATTAATTTTAATAACTTAATTTTTAGTTTTAAATTAATAAAAAGAAATTATGATTTTTGTATATTTTCTCAGAAAAATAGATAAATTTTAATATATTATCCATAATGAATTTAGTAAATTAATGTTTGTTAATAATTAGAGAAATTACCTAATTTATAAGATACCTTATTTAAAATAAATTTTATTCATTTTACAAAATATCATTTACCTCTATAAATAAATTATCTTCTTATGTCTCTCATGAGTGCATGGGTATACTAGTATAAGCGTATATATAGTAATATATAGTACCTTGTAAAAATATATCAAATGCAGAGAAATCAAAGGAAAGTGATGAAAAAGATAATGTTTTGTATATAATAATGTTTAATTTAATATATGTAATGATGTTCAATGAGGCAAATGTGTCGTTATAAGTTATATCCGATTAATAAAAATACATTTATTTCAATTAATATATTAACTTTTATTCAATATAAAATTTGGTCATACAAATATTATTCGACGTTATTTTACATAAATTAGCAATGAATTGTTCATTGAAATCCAATAAATGAAATGGTATAAAATTTAATGTTACATATATGTATATATATATATATATATATATATGTATATGAATTATGAAAAAAAATAGAAGTATAACGCTATTAACGTTTAAATGTATGTAAATTATTTATATTATATAGTTTAATAATAATAATTTAGATCTTAACGTTTTCTTAATAAAAATGTACTAATATACTTGTTTTGTCATATTTATAAAAATTTAGTGTATGATAAATTTTAATGTTTATAAATTAAATAAGTATTAACACTATCATAAAAATTTTAAATAAACTTTTTAGAAAAATAGTTACTATTATTATTTTATATATATTCAAACAATACTTGAATTATCTATGTGATAATATTAAATTAGTATATTTTTTAAATTCCATCGTACATTAAGAATTCAAAAAATTGTTCACATGTTTATTTTGAATTTTTTAATATTTATATTTATTAAAAAAGTAATATAATGTGATAATTTTTGTTATCATTATTTGCTTTTAAATTAAATTTCTATCATCACTGTTAAAATAAACAACTTTACAAAGTTTTTTATGTAAGATTCTACACATAATAATTAAATGCTATCAGAATTTCTCGACCAAAATCAATTTATTATAGAAAAAGTAATTTAAAATTGAATTTGCATAGAATTAAATTTAACAAGATTAGCAGGAGCTTGGAAGAACAGAAAACTATCTTTATTCATTTCAATAGGAAATGACAATTTAAAATTTTGATTATGAATTGAACAAAAAAACAATAGTAATAGAAGCCACGAAAAATAAATCTGTTACTTTTAATCATAAAAGTGCACTACAAATCTCAGTAAGTGCAATAAAAAAAATACAATGATATAGTAATACAATTACATAGTATAGTTCAGAACAACGCATTTTATACACTTATTCTCCATGCCTTGAACTGATGTTGCCGCTTGAGTGCATCTCTGTAACACATGAGTTACATATTAAATCCCGAAGATATAAATTTTGTTATTTCGTAACCAGTAACAAAAAATATCCACAATAATGACAAAGAAGCTACCTCGCCAGTTATATTGTACTTAAAAAATGGAACAGTTAGACTTGAATTCTCAGTTACACTAAAAAATCACGCTCTTAAAAAACGTTTCTTTTTAATTTCAATATAAATTATCATTTTGTGTTAATATTGGATATAAAAAGAACAGTTGAAATTAAAAAAAAGAGTGTGGTACGGCCATATTCTTACCTTTGATATATTCTTCTGTCTATTTCTAATATGAATATAAAAATTGAAAAATACTTGGTTCAATACTTTCGCGTATATTTTTTAAATTTATTGTTAATTTTTTAATTAACTAATTCATTATTCACAAAATGCACATTAGAATGATGAATTACGTTATAATATTCTGATACGTTTTTTACGCGTTTTATTAATAATTTGCTTTAAATACATTTTTATACTTAATAGACATTAAATCATTTAACTTATTTTAACTGAAAATATTAGATATGTTAATTTCCATAGGACAATAACTTGTTAACTGAAGAGCATGACTAAAAATAAAAAAATCCTTATCATTATTTTACAATTAAGAAATATTCCGTGTATTTGTTTAAAAACAATTTAACTAGGAATGATGTTGCAATAAAATATTTAGGTTTTGACTAATTTAATAGTAACTGTACACTATCAAAATATTAATTCATTTAAAATTGCTTTGAAAAAATTTATCAGTTTAAGCAAATCTTTGAAGTTAGAATATTGCAATGTTTGTTCAAAAATCTATATTACTATACGAAATGTATACAAATGATTATAAGTTTTTGTAAAAAATAATAAGTTTGTTCCATATAAATGTTTGCAAAAGTATTATTTTATAAGTTTATTTAATATATTTATTTAAAATGTTTATAGGCGTTGTATAAGAAATCTAAAGAAATGTATAATGTAATATTCGATTAACTTATTCCGATTTATATACAATTATAGTATATACAAAAGGTCTTAGATCTACTTTAAAATCCTTAATCATTTACAATTACAAAATATAACAATGAATTGTTAACATAGTAAAAGTCTTATAAATTGATCAACTTGGATATATATATATATATATATATATATATATAAGAAAAATAATCTGTCTAGAATGCAATTTTGATTGCAGAGATGGCGAAGACTAAAATAAAGTTGAGTGTGGAAGAAACAAAGAAAATAAAATAATACAGAAAAAACGAAATTCAAAGGAAGCAGCGCAATCATAGAAGGCTAATAATGGCAGCAAGAATCCTACATAAATCGATGAATTTTTCTACAATCCCTTGACCCTGTATAGCTCCATTTGACATAAATATCTTGATACAAAATTCCTGAATGTTTTTAACTAACCATAGCCCAAGTGAAAACCTTTATAAATCTCGTTTCCTTTTGAACTATATATTTTATATCCTTCCTTCTAAAGTTAATACATAAATTAATATCTGGTAAAAACACCTCGTTATTTAAGGGAACCAGAAACTCAGATCGTATTTTAAGAATCTTGGATAATTTTACAGGTATACCATTTATATTGATGCTTAATGGTGAAATAAATTGAATCTCTTGATTTTAAATCACGGAAAATTTTGTAAATTGAAGCTGATGATATACGTATTAAATTAAACACAATATTATAAAATCTCATCATTTTTTCATCTTCAAAATAAATATTTATGAAAAAATATTTATTTTAAATTCGCATAGATTAAAAAATTATCTATTTTAGAAGATCTTTATTTTTACGTTTACCTTAGAATGTTTCAATAATCGTTATATGCATGTGTGTGTTTATATAATTAAATAAAAAATAATAAAAATGTACGTTTTATAGAAAACGTAAAACACAACTTTGAAATAAACACTGATTATTATTAATTGAATACGTTTTTTACGTAATAATTATTCTTCTATTTTAAAACAAGAATGTTTAATTTTTTAAATATTTTATAAGGTGTAAGTGAAATGTTATTTATAAATTTATAATTGCATTTTTCTTTGAAAATTAATATCTTTAAAACAAACTCAATGTACAATTATCAATATCTATAGCTAATAGTAGATATTTTATTTTTATTAAAATTCAATAATTTTTAAAATAAAAAATATATTCGCTATCCTTTATTCCTTACCCTATCCATTATCCTTTCTTTACAGATTTATACATGTTTATCAACAGACGAGTTGAAGAAATTATCGTACTATAATATTGTAGCATCGTACTCGCGAATGATAAGAACAAAAGGTCAAGGAATTTATATAGTGAAAGAAAAACGCATTGAAATACTAATAGCTACGAGAGTCTGACCGTCCCATCGGCAATCACTTATCTACCAACATTTCGTATGCCAAGATTTTGCCTACAGTAGAGGTATTTCTAGTAGAACCGACAAGCCGTCCTTATATCGCTGCTCTCGGCCTTATAGTAGAAATAGTGTGAGCGCATGTAAATTTTCTCGTTTCCATTGTGAACTGCTTTCAATCATTTATTATTTATTCGATCATATTTTACAAAAGGAACTGCTGTATATCTTGGTTAATGGCCTCGTGTCTTAAGAATTGATTGGCGGCACAATCCACTTGCGAAGTTAATTTATTGAGAATCACTGGGTACTGAATTTGATGGAACTTGGAAAACGCATTTCTGTCATACGAAATGAGGATGTAAACAGTACGTGACTTTTTATTTATTTTCACTCACTTGTGAATTATAAAAAGTTGATTTGATTGAATAATTATGCATATCAATCAATTTTTACGTGTAAAAATATTTTAAAATTTAAGTTAAAACGATTGCCAACAACATTTCAAATATAATAATTATTGCTTACACTTGGATAACTACAGTTATTATATTATAAAGTGTACAATTTTAATTTAAAATTTATTGATGCGCGCGCGCACTTATATACTATCAAGTACGTAAAATTTGGGTTCCCCGTAAATACATCGTAAGTAGCATTAGAAAATACATAATAAATAATTAATTTTATTTCAACAGCAACAATCGAATTACAAATCGAGATTACGCATTTAATTAGAAAACTATCAAAATAAAGATTTTACATGCATATGGACAGATCATACAAAATTATAATTAAATTAAATTGGTAAGTCCTTGACGTATCCATTGTCATTTCAGCTATATCTAAGATAAAGGTTTTGCCATTGAAACTTAAGTTATTTCGGTGGTTTTTGGCGCGGCTACATCAGCTTCCGCGTGCGCGAACAATTTTCCGCAAGTTAACGAAGGTCCCCCACAACGGATCGCGTCTTTATTTAAATATCTTCATGAATTTTCAGAATTCCCGCGGTGATCGGCCAAAGAAAACGTCCCTAATAAAGGCCAGACATCCGGGTTGTAAGCAGGAGGGAGTGAAGAGAGAAAGAAGAAAAAGTCGTCGGCGATGCTTGACCTGTATAAATAAATAGTGCGCGAACCAGCGAAGTACTTTAAGCGAGATGAGTGACAGGAAGCGAACCTTGATACTGCACAAGCGGACGGATGACAATGCGAGGACGAGGCTGATTGGAGAATCGTCGACAAGATCGCGATGTCCCGACAATAACCGCGTCTTGGAAAGGGTGACGATTATACCGCCGCCCCGCGTCATACAACACACGGGATGCTCCCCCAAAACACGTAAACAGTTTTCCGAACTTACTGCGCTCACAGCTAATTTAGATAGTCGTAAATGCTGCTCTATAGCTTTTTCCAATAGATTAACAGGACGACTTTTCGATTACCGCGTTACTATAGTAACATGAAGTTTTGGTTTCTTGATACTATAAAATATGAATTAGAAATATAACGAATGAACTATGAAAATTATGCAATCATTAAACATATGTAACAATAAATATTAAGCTAATAAGTACATTATATTATTGCTAAGTTACGCATTCTAAAATTAGAAAGCTATTTTTTTATTTCATTTTGATTATTGAAAATATATCGAATTACAAAGGTACTTTATCCCGTTATATTGATTATATTCAACTCTAAATATTTATTACTTTTACACTTCACTCATTTGAATAAATTTTTTAATATTTTTACAGTTGTCTAGTTTACTAGACTTAATATTCCATTGTTTTCAAATGATTTGACTTTATAAAATTATAAAAATGACAAATCTTGTATATATAAAAATACAATATTATTTAAAATACATTTGTAATGGCTTGTTTTAATTTTAAGAATATTAAATTTTTTCAATGTATTTACTCATATCTTTAAGTAATTTAAAGATGCTCTTTTATATGAAATAAAAAATACTTTTTACTTTTCCTTCACAATACTTTTTTAATTTTTAAATCGTATTCATTATAATTAAAACTAATAATTTTTTTAGTTTTTTCCTTGAATCGGTTATAAAACCAATATTTATACTTTTTTTTGTATTATCTAGTCCGATAGAAGATGACTAGAATATTTATGAACGAATTTCAATCATTAAGCTTTTTATGAACAATATCAAAATGAAAAAATTAGTTATTCATAAATCAACTTACTGTTGAATCAATTTATTGTTGAAAATAATTAAATTATTACATAACTTCATTTAAATAAAAATGTTATAGATTTAGTAAATAATTAAAAAAAAATCAAAAGACAATGAATAAATGCTGTATTCAATTAAATAAACTATAAATACAGTTTTCAAAAAAAGTTTCGTAAAAATAAATAAAACTAAATAATTTAATTATATTTCAGTAATAATTATTTCATCGTAAAAATTTGTTTAAATATTTTGAAAAATAATCGTTTATTTAAATGAGAATGTACTTTATTTTCAAAATTTTGAATAAATCTGAAAAGCAAAATATAATTTATTTAATCAAAGAAAAATTAGGTATTGTTTTAATTATAAAATTTCGTATGCTATATAAATTTTTTTTTAAATATCGAATATTGTGTAGATATAAAAAATATAGAATGTTATAATAAAATGATAATGAGCAAAGAAATTGATTTTTCTTTATGATTGAAATCCTATACAAAGCTCTTTTAAGTATTTAATAATCGCTGAATCAATACTAATTTGACTGCCTTTCAATTTTCGTTAGATGTTTTTATACTCGCACGATTTTGACGAAGCGATATTAGTTGTCTTAAAACCCTCCTCGATTCAGTCTGGCAAATTTTGCACATTAGTTTCTCTTTACTTCACCTTTCGTCTCTTTGTATGTCGTCTTATTTTTATTTGTGACTGCATGATGAATTTACCTTTTTTCTCATCTATAATTTTGACTAATTTATCTTAATGGCTGTTGCTTTTATATTTGATTGCAGCTACAAAAGTTTCGATGACATCACTTGATGAAAATGTGAATCCCATATGTCGCAGGCAAGAATTAATGTCGCAAGACAAAATAGTGGGTGAGTATATCCTTTTACGATTCAATATTCACAAGTTATACGATCAGTATAATTTTCTATCTTATTGACTGTTTAAAATTTTATTTTACACATGCACTAAATTATTCAATATAGGCATGTCGATGAAATATGCATTCATAATACATCATATATATTTTAATATTTATGTTTTACATCGTGTTTTAAAATAAAACAATTATCCAATTTTTCCAATTATTCATTTCATTTACCTTCTACTTGTAAATAATTTATATAATATTTTTATATTTAGATTATTTTAATAAAAATACTTAATTATCAATGATTCTTTATTTACATAAGATATTACGTAAATTCTGAAAACCAAATACAAAGCTCTTAAGTATAAAATTTAATAAAATACATTGTATTTACAAATAAAAATATGGTGAATTCTTTATAGATTGTTAAATATTTTTAAAAACTAAGCTTTCTCATTTATAGTTTGCTTTTGACGTTAACTAGAAAATCATATTGAATTTTGTATAATATAATTATCATTTGATGATTTCAGTGATCCAATTATAAATATATATTTTTTTATGGAACTTCAATTCCTTTTATGTATATCTTTAATATAAAATTTATCCTGTAAATACACAATTAAAACTATTTTTATTACTTAGATAAATGTTAAAATATAAAACTTATATAATATTAATTTCTTTCTATTAAAAATATACAAATATGTTTACATTCATTTATTAAATTGAACATAAAGTAAGTGACTGTAAAAAATCTATATAATTAACATAAAATTAAGAAAAAAATTGATATTGTTATAAAATCATATGTACAACTAAATTGAAATCGGTAAGATAAGTCCTTTTGTAAATATGTATTCTAAAACAAATTATGAAATTATGAAAATAAAAAATTAAACATAATATAAATAGTATTCAAAATGTCATAATATTATGTTTGTTTTTCATGTTTTATTTTTCTAATTCAGTATTAAACAATTTACAACTGCTTTATACTATATATGTTCATTATGTCTATAGATCTTCAAATTAAAATAATTAAAATAATTCCATTATGAATTTTCCAAATTTGCATTTATTTAAAAAATTTAGATCTTTAACTCTTAATTTTAACTTATAATTATATTGATTAGTTTCAATTATATCAATAAAAAATCGATGGTATTTATTTTTTTATTTTTTTCATAAAGAATATAATAAAATAAGAAATATATATTAAGTTCTTTATAATTTTCTATATGCTATTTTTATCTTATAAAATAAATTATTATATAAAATAAAATATACGAATTTAATTATTAATTGGTAAATTATTAAATACTTTTTTATGCATATATTAATTTAAGAATAAATTATATTCTTTTTTAGCGGACTATCCTGAAAATATGGAATGGATAGAAAAGGTTACCATGGAAAGTGGAAATGAGGATGATAACCTAGGACGACCCGTGCAAGTTGTTCTGACTCATCCGGACCACACCTTTGAACTTGACGAGGAAGCCCTTACTGAGATTCTTCTTCAAGATGATGTTAAAGATCGTAGCGTCGTCGTTGTTTCGGTTGCAGGAGCCTTTAGAAAAGGCAAAAGTTTTCTGCTAGACTTTTTCTTACGTTTTATGAACAGTAGAGTATGTACCTATTCAATAATGTTTTTAAATATCACTTCAACTTTTTCATATATTTTTAAAATATAAAAATTATAGATCTTATAAAAATCTGCATTTAAAAAGTAATCTAATTTTTATTCTACGAATTAAATATACCAAATATGCAAGATAGAACAGAATATTATTATCTGTCTAATTTTTTAATTCATGTACTCAAAGAAAAAATTATTAAGTTCAATAATCCTAATATTTTATTATATTATTATTTAAAATCTTACTTATTTAATTTTTTACAATTAAAATGATATTACAAAGTTCTTTTCGAGATGGAATCATTGCATACTTGTTTTTCAATCTGAAATTAAAAAAAAATTTAAAACATCGATAATAAGATATTAATAAAAAGATTATATCGATGTCGCAATAAAATATTAGGTGATATGAGAAATTTTTACTCAAACCAAAAACAATAAAATAACTTGGTTTATATAAGGTCACAATTACATAAAATAATGATAATCAAAAGTTATACTATTTTATTTAAATTAGGATTAAAACTCACATTTCTTCTACCTAAAAAATATTTATTATAAATATCTTCATATTATTAAACCGTAAAATAATAAATATTTATAATAATATATATAAAATAAATAAATAAGACAAATTTTTGTAAATCATTGAGCAACATATATAAAAGTTGAACAATCAAAATAAAAAAAATTCAATATTTTTTCAAGTAACTTTTAATTATTAAAAATTACTAGAATCTTATTTTCCACGTATATATTAATGATATGTATATATTTGTGAACAGATATACAACAAAACTTCTTATGTATTTTATCACGCCGCGTTCTCAAATTGATTTCTATTTATTTTTGAAAATTGACATAGAAATTATAAAATAATTGATGTTGCAATATTTAATAAAAAATATTTATCTTTATTAAAAAGTACATAAATTAGTATTTTATAAAGCTCTTTACTTTCTTCGGTGTTTTTTTTATATGTTAAGGACTTGTAACCAATACTTATAAGAAGTAGTACTTTAAATACTATTTTTTAATTCAGGCATATGATAATTAATTGATTTATTAAACGCTGAACTTTTAATTAAAATTTTGTAAATAAACATTTTTATTTATTTCTTATGCAATAGTATATAGAAAAGAACAATTCGGACGAATGGTTAGGCGGTGAAACAGATCCCCTCAGCGGCTTTTCATGGCGTGGTGGCTCAGAACGTGACACCATAGGCATTCTCATGTGGTCGAAAGTATTTCCTGCAACAATGATTGACGGTGAGAAAGTCGCTGTCATTCTCATGGATACACAGGGTGCCTTTGATAGTCAGTCGACGGTAAGAGACTGCGCCACCGTTTTCGCTCTTAGCACGATGCTCTCCTCCTTGCAAATTTACAATCTCTCCCAGAACATTCAAGAGGACGATCTTCAACACCTGCAACTCTTCACAGAATACGGTAGACTCGCCTTGGAAAAGTCGGGTAGCACGCCTTTCCAGAGGTTTGTATATATTCATTAAAATAAAAATATAAAATTTATAATTAATAGTAATTTTATGAAATCCATAATTATTATATAATATCTTAAATTATAAATATTTCATATAATGCTTCCTTCGCTTCAAATATACTATTAAATTATAGATCATTAATTTTAAAAATATGAATAACTTTCTCCATAATTGCTTATATTAATTTTTTTATTTTTATTATTAAACTTAATATGCATAAAAATCTACACTGCTTTAATAAATCAAAATTATTTTCATATTTGGTAAACAAAACTTCGAAAAAAAAACTCCTCCCTCTCTGTGTGTGTCTCTCTCTCTCTCTTTCTCTGTGTGTATGTACACATAATCATTCTTATATGTGTAATTGTATCTTTTGTATTTATAATAGATTGCAGTTTCTCGTGCGGGACTGGAGCTATCCGTACGAAGCACCTTATGGAGCTGATGGTGGTCAAAAAATATTAAAGAGACGACTGGAAATTTCCAATACACAGCATCAAGAACTGCAAAGTTTGAGAAAACACATAAACTCATGTTTTTCAGATATTTCGTGTTTTCTCATGCCTCATCCAGGTTTGAAAATAGCCACTAATCCAAAATTTGACGGACGGTTATCGGAAATTGAAAGTGAATTTAAAGAGCATTTAAAGATATTGATACCTATGCTACTCGCACCAGAGAATCTTGTCACAAAGAAAATTAATGGTCAAGTGGTAAAAGCCAAAGAATTATTAGAATACTTCAAAAGTTATATTAAAATCTATAAAGGTGACGAGTTGCCTGAACCCAAGAGTATGCTTGTGGTAAGTTTATTCCTTTTAGGTATATAACAAATACAAAGAATATAAAAAAAATGACTTATATTTAAAATAAATACTATAAATGAATTATATTTTTTATCATTTTAACTATCATATTACATTTATACAAATAATATATGAAATAATATACTATAAAATGTCACAACATTTTATCTTAATCGAATTATTATTATGTATTACATCTAAATATGTATTCAGTATATTTGGAATAGCTTGTTTCATCAATATACTATAAATTATATTAATATACATAATAACTTATGATTTTACATCGCAATAACTTTTATTCCAAAATTGGTGAATAGGCTACTGCAGAAGCTAATAATCTTTCCGCCGTGGCAGAAGCAAAGGATTTGTATGTACAAATGATGGAATGTGTTTGTGGAGGAACGAAACCATATTTAGCAACTGCTCATTTAGAGTCGGAACATCAACGATGCGTTGATAAAGCATTACACCAGTTTCAAAATAAACGTAAAATGGGTGGTGATGAATTTAGTCAAGCATATTTAGAGAAATTACAAAAGGCAAATTAATAGCTATTTTGTTAATTATACAATATTAATAGTATTGAAAAATATTATTCAATTAATTTATGTATATTCCATAGGATATTGAAGATGCTTTTCATCAATTTAAATCGCACAATGAAAGCAAAAATATTTTTAAAGCCGGACGTACTCCTGCAGTGTTCTTCGTAATAGCTGTTACAACATATATTGCTTCAGGTGTACTTGGTCTTATTGGTTTATCTGATCTAGCTTATATTTGCAATATCATTATGGGTGTTGCTTTATTAACACTTGTTGTATGGGCTTATGTGAGGTAAGCAAAACTTTTTAATTAGAACAACAAAACAAAACAAAACTTTCTTATGTCTATTTAGATATAGTGGTGAATTCCGAGAAATAGGATCAACAATTGATGACTTAGCTACTGGTATATGGGAAAATGTAAGTATAATATAAATAACCCATTAAAAATATATGCACCTTTAAGTATGACTTCAAAATAAAATTATATATCCATTTTAAAAATGCTCTAGTAGATTCTTTAATTATTAGTTAATGTTTATAATTTAACATTTCTCCTATACAAGTACAAACTTTATTTTTAATTAAAGGATTTCATAAAATTTTTACCCTTGTACATTATGTTAACATGTTAACTAAAGGCCTGACTAATATGTAGCATTTTTTATTCCTACAGGCCTGGCAGTGTGTTCGACTCATTCATAAATTAAAATACCCTTTCCTATCTTTGATTATAACTTATTTTGCAATTTTATACATACCTTCTTTTAACCTATGCAAGCATTATTTTACTTGATAGAATGCTTTGTTTTACATTAATAATTAATTTTTATTGTAAAATTAATTTAATTTAATTTATGATTTATCATTACATAAAAAAATCATTAATTCTCTATATCATTGCACTTCAAATGTCTATTTTTTTTTGTACTTTGTTTTTTTGTTCTTTTTTTAATTAATTTTGCGATAACATAGATTTTTATCTTTACAATCCTAAACATTCTCAAGTCATATAAGGATCAATGCTCAAATTAAGGTATGACGGTCTTTGCGTGGTTAATAAATTACTTTTTGATTTGCTTAAACCAAAAGATTAAATAGCTTAAAACAGCATTTGTATAAGAGTTATAAGTGTACTTTAACATTCAATAATAGCTTAATTAAAAACTTCTTTTTTCTAAAAGTTAATACAGTTACAATTACTGAGTAGTGTTGAATGTATTATAATTTATAATCTGTACTAGATTAATGACAACAATGATGGGCATATACACGGAAATTCGAGTTGAAGATTTATACATTTTATTACTAATTTATAATAATACCTATTTTTGCTAAAAAAAAAAAACGAGATAACGAGCATCAAGTAATTACCAATGCTGAAGTTTATAACTTATCTATTTAATATTAACAAACATAAACATATTAATTTTTGTTTAGTTTATGAAACCAGTTTACTTACAATTCGTGGATAAATCTGTATCAGTAGCAGTGGCACAAGCTGCTGAAATAGCCACAAATTCAACATTATGCAGCACAGTCACTGCCAATGGGAAACCTAAGATGATGTAATATTTGCTCTCTCCTTGATGTCATATATATGGTATTTTGAGAAATGACAAAACTATTAGCGGTATTCGATTAAATACCACAACTTGTTAAACAAACCCTTGCGTAATTATTAATAAAATTACTTTCTAAACAAGAAAAAATCCAAAAGTTTTTAAGAATAAGTGAATTTTACAAAATTGGATTTCATCATTATGAGACTTCGTTATACTCAACTGTCTATCAAAGCTGAACGTATGTACAGTACACACATTTTTTTTGTTAAAAATTTATTGATAGTATCTATGATCACTAATATTAATTTGTTATAAAAGTAAAACATTGCATTAATAAGTGATATTGTTAAATCAATGTAATTATACAATTTTTACTGTGTTTGAAAAGTTTAAAAAATTAAATATTAACGATTTTTCTAGTTCAAATATTTTGTTAAAAATAATTAGAAAATCTTTTAGAGATGATCCTTGTAGATTTTTATTGAAAATGTATATACATTTTCTAATTCTTCATAATAGTTTGTTAAAAATTGTTAATTATAATTTTAAATATTTTAAATGGGTATAAATTAAATATGTAACGTTAATTTTAACATTACCAAATGAGTCTGTGTTATTGTGCCACAAATTTCATATATATGACACTGTATCAAAAACACTAAAATAAATGAATTGTGTAAATGTCACAGGCCCTTCATTATATTTGTGTAATGTACTAGGATCTCTCATTAAATTTGTAACATGTTATAGTATCATAGAATATTACTAATATAGAAGTGAAGTTTCATTTGGATTTTTATCTCAAAAAAATCTTGCCATTAAATTGCCGTAGTTCACAAATCTTTTTGCAGAAGATTCTATGTAGGTTAAAAATATCTTTTATATAATTGTTATTAATAACTTATTACAATATTTATCAGGTTAAAAATAGCTTTACTAATAGAAAGGTCTGTGAAAAGTTAAGATTTTATTTGCATTATAACATAGGTGATGGTTACAATTGTTTATTAATAATAACTGTTATTTTTGTTCTATTTATTATCGAGAAGCAGATCTTTGTACTATATATATATATATATATATATATAATCAATAAATAAAAATTATCAATTTTTTAATTTATAGATGTCATAGCCATAATAATTTAAACTTGTATACTAGAAATTATAGAAATTTAATAAAAGCAAATAAGAGAATGCTACATTTTTCATTTGGTTGCACTCAAATGAAAATTGTATAGTATACTTTTGGTATAAGTGATTATAGGTGGAAATAAACATGTATTTTTATATAACAACATTTTCTATAATTTTATTTTAATCCTTATTCCCATCTAAATATATTACAAATATAAAAAGTTATTTAGTTTTAAACATTTTTCGAACTATATCTTGGTATCTTTGAACAGAAACTTTCCATAATTCATTATAAATATTAAATTGTTCCTGTGCTTTTGCATTTTTAGGATCAAAAAAAATTGCATTTTTTAAGTCATTAACGGCATTTTCATAATCTTTTAAATTACCATAAGCAACCCCTCTTCTGTATAAAGCTTTAACATTATGATTCTCTTTATTTAGTATTTTACTACATAAAGTTAATACATGACCATAATTCTTCCTGATTAAATGACATTCAGCCATGTTATTATATAAAATATGCCTAAGATTCCAAACATCTTTTAGTATAGGTGCATTGAAATCCAATGGTTCTAATGTTATAAGAATTTTACATGCTTTACTAAATCTATAATATGCATCCATGTGTCTTTTCGCTTTGAACAGTTCAACCCCATTATCCTTATACTTTAATGCTACGTTATATTTTTCGTCTAAACTCCATTGCCAAATAGGTTTATAAAATTCTACTTCTTTTAACATAACTTCTAATGATAATAAATCATAGTTGATCCCTTTATCATCTAGTGGAATTTTTATTGTAATTATACTTTGTTCATATAAACTCATAGTTTGAACAGCTCTTTCTATATATTTGTCAACTCTTGAGCAAGCTGCTCCAATAACAATTGATTTTTTTGAATCTTCATCTATAATTTCACTGTACAGATCTTGTTTTATTTGTTTAATTGAAAAATTTAAAGCTTCTAAAATCTTAACATGTATTTTACAAATAGATAATTCTGTTGGTTTTTTAGAAAATTCTTTACGAATAATTTCTTTCTTAACCATTTTATCTAACGATTCCCAAGAATTCATCTTGAAGAATTGTCATCTAAAAATAAATAAAATAATTATTTATGAATATACAAAATATATACAAAAAATTTATTTTAATTTATTTCTTAAAACATTAGATCAGAAATTACAAGATATATTAATATTAACAACAGCAATATAACCTGAAATATATAAAATTAATTATCAGCAAAAATTAATGACGTGGAGAGATATTATTAAATATAAATTTTTAGTTTATTAAGGTTTTAATTTATTATTTAAGTATATGAAAAAATAAATCAAATAGTTAAAATTAGTAAATAAAGACGGGATTGATTAGAAGTTAAATGTAGATAACTCAGAAACTTGTTATTAATGGAACTAATGTTCTAATTCTATTTGCTTTTGCATAAAATAAAAAATACATCAATATATAAACTATTTAAAATTTTATTTATAAATTGTATTCATAGTTTGGGTTGAATTAACTAAAGATTATTTTACTGTATTTTTAAAGATACATATTAATAGATGTAGTTGACCGTTATTGCATACAGAAAGTACCGGCATGCTGTATTCAGAATTTTTAAATTCAATTACGAGTTCAGATATCGGTTTACTATAAACAATATATCTTGCGTACGCATATATGCCATGTGCATATAAGATGCAACACATGAACGCGGAACTATATTGTAAATGCATTTATGAAAAGAGATAAAATAGAACAAGAAAATAGAAAAGATCAGGATATTCATAAGTTGCGCCATGAGTTGAACTCACACCATGCGCAACTAACAATTTAGTTACATATGCGAATAAGAAGAAGCTAGAATACGTCCTCGAACTATAAAATTATACTCTGACAGAAGCAGAGTTAAATAAACCAATAACGTATAGTCGCTAAGCGCGCGTTATAAAGCTGCGGATTCTTCATGCGACAGCGGCGCAACAAAACATAGAAACTGGAACCACCCCACCAGTGAGTCTCTGGTCATGAGCGCTACGGCAGTGTCTGAAGTGAGGCAGTGCAAGCAGCGCGCATTTTAGACGTTGCCAGCGATACGAAAAGATGTCGTCCTTGAGCGGTGACGAGAACAGCGAGATCGTCGAAAACGAACCAGGTATGTCATATACAGACGAGTGGTATCGTCACTTTGAGCGTATAGTATTCTTTAAAACGCCTAAAGAATTCGTAAACTCATGATCGAAAAAGTTAGATCATCGCTGACCGCAGCTGCACGTTGCTGCACGGCATGAACGCCTATAACATAACGCGACCGCCATTGAGCAAATGGCGTCTTACGTACACATATACAAACGACGAGCACGCGATCATTCGTGACTCGAGAACTATACGGCATTATGATTTAAAAAAAGACGTTGTTTGATATATTTAGTCTTTTCGCTTCAGCAGCCAATGCTTTTTGTAGCACATTTGCATTAATTTTATTTGTGTTGTATTTCAGTGAGACGTACAAGATCCGGACGAACTGTTAAATCTATTGCTACCTTGGTGGTCCACAAGAAAACGCCGGTAAAAATATCTTCAACTAGAGTTACTCGTGCCACGAGGACTATTCAAGAGATAGAAGAGGTAAGACGTAAACGATATTTTACATTTTATTTAAGAAATAAATTCCTTAACAGATGTGTTCAAATGGGTCTTGATTTGATAGGAATTACTGGTTTGGTCTGTTACCTAGGAGGTCAGGTAAATATGGACACACTCAATGATATCTTTTCCAGTAGAGATATCTATGTAAGATTTTACGTGTAGACCTTTCTCCTAATTTATCTTTACAGCATAATTTATAATATTTAAAAAAAAAAGAATCCTGTGTAAGGCACTTTTTCAGAATTGTAATAAACCAATAAATTTTATATATTTTTATTTTGATAATTGATTTATTTATAAACATTGTTTTAAATAATATTAATGTATTATTTCCCAATTTAGAATTTAATTTGAAATTTGAATATTAATGACAATATAATTAAGTCAAAATTTAAATATTATAAAATTTATTATTAATGTAATAAATTTTTCATGGATTATAAATGTACATAGAAAAATATTATTTCATTTATGCAGGAAAGTATACCTTTTGAAGAAGATGAAAGTGGACTACCTGAAAATGGAGTCCAGCGAGAACCTATTGATGAAGAATGTGATAGTCCAGCAATTCAGTTACATTTGGATGATACTCATGAACAAACTGAAGAGCAAATAATTGAGAATCAAGATGAAAATATCAATCTACATCAAGAATTTTATGATAATATGGAAGAACTTAATAAGAACGAAGATGAAATTATTGAAACAGAGGGTATGATAATGCAAGAAAGTGAGTTTGAAACAGAAAATATACCTGAATTTGATCCTGATGAAATGAGTGAAGAAGGAAATATAGCAGAACTAGAAACTCTAGCTTCAGTTCGTAATCGCAGAAATGAAATACCATCTAATAGAAATAAAATTAATATTTTAAGAGTTAAAGATTCATCCCAAATGATGGTATGTTTATCATTAAAAAATTTTGAATCGTCAAATATCTTATTAATATTTTTTATTAGATAACTAAAATAACAAACCATCATTGCTTATAAAAGAATTTAAGTAAAATGTATTTTATACATTTTTTAATCTTTAAAATTGTTAATGTTAAATTCATATTTACTAATAATAATTTTATTCCTAGTTATTAAATTTATCTAATTTTTTTTTATTGTGTAGGAAGATCAAATAGAAAGTCAGTGTATTCTTGTAGAAGATGATACAAATCAACACTTTGATATAGATGATGTAGAACAAAATAGAATTGATGGTACTGAAGAATCCGAATTTGATAGAAATGAAGATTGTGATACAATGAATCAAGAGACTGATGTGTTGCAAAATATCTATTCTATGGAAGATAGTGAAGTAATAATTGATAATGAAAAATTTCCAAATGAAGAAATAGAATTTATTTCTGAAAATATTGAAAATGATGTAAATAATTTTTCAAAGCAACCAAATCAAGAAGAAAATTATAGTCAATTGGGTAATATAGAACCACAAGAAGTTATAGAAATAAGTGATCATGATAGTGAAATAGTATTAAAAAAAGTTGAACCTGATACAGAAGCTGTTTCTGAAGATGAACTGCCAACCGAAGCTACTACCAAGGTATTATGAAATATTTATTTATTGAAATATTAATTTTATTCAAAAATCCCTATTTGCATTCTACTTCCTAATCCGGAGTCATTTATTCCTAAATCATTAGCATGATAATCACGAATATGAAGATGTAGAAGAAGTATCAGAAGGTGAATTTTTTCCCAATGAGACAATATTTCAGGTACAAATCTAATACAAAGATTTTAAAATCATAATTTTGTAGTTTCATTGTGTATAGCATAAGTTATTGATGCTGTCTTTGTATTTGAAATTTAAAGAGCATTATCTACCTTTTATATTATAAATATTGAATATTTCTCTTATTTAAAAATAATCTGCAATTATATTTTCATAAATTTTAATTGCATTACATCTAAATTAATTCTAAATTTAATTTAATTAATATCGGAAAATACTTCATATATAAAAATACAAAGATTAAAAAATTTCCATTTATTTATTTATACTATTATAAACATAATAAAATTAATTATTAATTTAACAAGTTAATATAATATGTAATAAGTTTAAACTAAATAACATAAATATAACGTTATTTATTTTCTTGTTATAATTCCCATTTACCTATCCTAAATAATCAATATTAATCTAGTTTAATATTTTTACTTACTATTACAATTTTCTAGGAACCAGAAACTGAAGCTGTCTCTGATGAAGAATTACCTGCAGCACAGCCAGCTGATCTTGGAGAAACTGAGTCGGTTTCTGAAGATGAACTACCTCTTGAAAGTGAGAAAAAGAGAAAAGGAAATAAAACTAACAAAAATCTTGAAAAAAAAATTAAATCTAATGTACAAAGTATGTAGTACAATTCACGAATCTAAGGTTATAACATTTTATATCAATTTTATTCATTTATATTTTATTTAGGTAAACGTAAAAGAACTGCTGAAGGTGAATATGATCCCAGTTCACCAACATCAGAAAATAATGACGAAACTCCTGCCAAAAAAATAGCTATATCGGATATTAATTCAAATGAAAAATCAGAAGTGAAACCTGCTTCACCAAAAAAGAAAACTTTACCAGAGTTAGAAAAATATTGGAAAGCAGTTAATGATGATCCCACAGATTTTACAGGGTGGACATATCTTTTACAATATGTAGACCAAGAGGTATAAATTACCATTTATTTGTTGTACATGAATTTATATAAAAATCGATCAAATAGTTAAAAGTCATTACGTATTTGTAATAGCTTAATATAATAAAACTATATCAGTTTTCTACATTTTTATATTGCTTTCAATAATTTTACAGTATTTTAAGAGAAATTATCTTGAACACGGACATACTTGTTTTACGAAATTAAATATAGTTATTGATTTATTAAAAGCAGATAAATATTAAAATAATTATTTTTATAAAATATTTCATAAAATATTTTACAGAATGATGCAGAAGCAGCTCGCGAAGCTTATAATAAATTTCTACAGCGATATCCGTATTGTTACGGATACTGGCGCAAGTATGCCGATTACGAGAAGAAAAAGGGTGATCCTGAGCGAGTTCAAACGGTGAGTACTTTAGTACATATACCATTGAGAAGTATATTAATTATCATTAAAAAAAAATTTATCGTGTTTATTAAATTATATATATATATATATATATATATATATATATATATATATATATATATATATATATATTTATTTATTTATTTATTTATTTATTTATTTCTATGTAATTATACATAAAATATCTAATGTAAAAAAAACTAGTTCGAGGTAGGAAGGCGCGTGTGGACTATGTCGTGCACGCACGTAAATTATGGTTTTCCCTTCCAACAGCTTAGCACGTCTTGCGGCACCTATGCGACTCTTCGTTTACCGATTAGCCACTCGTGCGACATATCAACTAGAAAGTTATTTACGTTATAGTTTATTATTATCAACATTATATTATTTAATACTACAATTTAATCGCAACTACTATTACAATGCTATAGTATATATACATAATACGTAAGTCGGGCTCAAGCTTGTCTCCTTATATTGTGCCATTGTCGCTTATCAACTTCGTGAAATTATTATCATTAATGCTATTACGATTATTATTATTATTCTTACTATTATTAATATTATTATTATTATATTATTACTATTACTACTATTATTACTACTAATACTACTATTACTACTACTATTACTATTACTACTACTATTGCTATTACTATGTGCGTGCTATCTTATTGTTATGCATCATGTATAAGCGTTTGTATTCTTATTACCAATCGTTATATGAGAGACACAAGTATTGTAAAATATTTTTATAAGAAAAAAAATATCGTACTATCAAGACTCTTATCAATGTATGATGGGAGGGTTTTACTTTGTCTCGGAAATAAAGTAGTCTCGAGACAATGACTTGGGACAAGCACACGTGCGGGCTACAGAATCAAACACAGAAAGAGAGGGAAACAAGAACTATTGAGAGAGTGGCAATAGAAGAGAACACGCGGAGGCACTTCGATCGCGGAACTCTTCCCCGACTTTAAAGGTGAATGCACAATGCTCTGCAATCTGTCTGTGTTAATTACGGCTATTTATTTACAGTACGCGTAAAGTACGTGAGTATGACACGTTATATGAACAAACAAACAAAGTAATAAAATAAAATAAAACACCGTTTACGCTTAAGCAGTGCTATATCATATATAGGTTTCTTTAAGATAACATTAAGATATACATACAATTATACTGTACCGATCTTCCCGCCACTGACCCAAGCAGAGATCGGTTTCCTTCTTCTTTTCCAAACGATAATCGTTTTTATCGATTCTCATGCAGGTCTTCGATCAAGGTTTGAATTCCATTTCTCTCAGTGTCGACTTATGGCTTCATTATATCAATCACTGTAAAATAGTTTACGAAAATGAAGAGGAAAATATGAGAGAGCAGTATGAAAGAGCCATCCAAGCTTGTGGTCTTGAATTCCGGTAACTAATATTAATACAATTTATTAAATTTAAGATTATGTTTGTTTTTTGAACTTCGATTTATATTTTATAGAAGAAAAATATATAAAGAATATTGTTTGCTTATTCATGTGCAGAAGTAATAGATTTAATACCTATGCTCTTTGAATCTTAAACATATATTTAGAATAATACTAATTGTTTTAAAAAATAAACTGAATTCCATTCAGTTTTCCAGTAATCAGTTTTTGATTTAAGAAAATTGTCAGTGATAAATTTTAATAATGTATCAGTAGAATCATTATATATCATTATATTATTTTAAATAAATAATTATGTACATAAAACTGATTAAATAAAATTTTAAGTAACCATGATATTTTTGTGAATTATTTATCGTAATCTTATTTTTATTATAAATCTTTTGAATTGCTTAAGAAATTAAGTACAGATATTGTAAAAATTAGATAATTGGTCTAACTATGTATTTCATTTATAACTAATACACTATTAAATATCAGTTACAAGAATATATTTAATTAATGTATTGATATATATTTATAATAAATATTTTAGTTCTGTATTATTAATATTATCAATAACTGCTTTCAGGTCTGACAGGTTGTGGGAGAGCTACATAAAATGGGAAACTGAGAATAAGCGTTTCAACAAAGTTATGGGTATCTACGACAGGCTGTTGAATACACCAACTCTAGGATATATGTCACACTTTGAAACATTTCAGGAGTTTGTAACATCTAATAGTCCAAATCGTATCCTAAGTGTTGATGATTTTTTATCGTTACGTGCTGAAGTGAAAGCCATTCTAAAATCGGAAGAAGGTTCTGCAGGCACGGATGATGCCCCACCAGGTGAGGATTTACCCCCAAGTGAAGTTTCACCTACAGATGAGGAAACTCGTGCTATTCGTGAGAAAATAATTAGTAGCCGAAGAAAAATGCACAAAACCAATGTCAATGCTGTAGCTGCAAGGTGGACCTTTGAAGAAGGAGTAAGTCTTATTAAATACTGGAAATACAAATTATTAAAATTCTATTTTATATCTTGTATTTACTATAATATAATTTTTAACAATATAACAAGTAATTATCTCAATTTTAATTAAAATATATATTTTCAAGTTGTTATAATATTAATACTACTTATATATGTTATAAAAAATTTTAATTTATAAAATGTTACTGTTATTTGCTAGAATCACAATGTTTGTGTATAATAGGAAGGTAACAATTTTAAAGTAAAGTAATTTATTATTTAAAATACTTATATAAAATTTGCTTAAAAAATATATATTTTTCTTAATTTTCTATTAAATAAATAACAATCTTATCAATTATCTTTATAATTCATCTAGTGATTATTTCATATTTACTTTCACATTAATAATTTATAATTTTTTTAAACATACATATATAGATTAAAAGGCCCTACTTTCATGTGAAACCTTTGGAAAGGTGTCAATTAAAGAATTGGAAAGAATACTTAGATTATGAAATCGAACAAAAAGATCAAGGTCGAATAATTATTTTATTCGAAAGATGCTTAATTGCATGTGCATTATATGATGAATTTTGGATGAGGGTTAGTCCAAATATTTATATTTAATTAAGTATTTATATTTATGTTTAATTTCATTAACCATTAATTTGCTTAATATTTATGTCAACAGTTCGTAAGATACTTGGAATCATTAAAAGGAGATAATATTGATAAAATTCGTGATGTGTATACAAGAGCATGTACTGTTCATCATCCGAAAAAACCAAATTTACACTTACAGTGGGCAACGTTCGAAGAAAGTATGAGTAATTTTGACAAAGCCGCCAGTATTCTTGAAAACATTGATGGTATTATTCCAAACATGTTACAAATAGCATATCGCAGAATAAATCTAGAGCGTAGAAGAAACGACTTAGATAAATCCTGTGCTCTTTATGAATCTTATATTACAAACAGTAAAAATAGGACAATTGCAAATAATATAGTTGTAAAATATGCTAGATTTTTATGTAAAATTAAAAATGACACAGATAAAGCTGTCAAAGTTTTATTAAAGGTAAGTTTTTGTCAATCTGTATTTTAATAATTATTTGATTTATTTAACATATTCTATAAGCATTAATTTCACAATACACTTTTTAAAGAATCAAAACATAAATATTATAAAGTATTTTTGACTATTTAATATTTTTATCGTGAACTATTAGTATTATAATTATTTTTTTTTAGGCAACTGAAAAAGATAAGGATAATCCTAGGTTGTATCTACAATTAATAGATCTTGGTCTCCAAAGAAATCCTATTGACACTGATGAAGTTATTAGTTATATGGATTTATTCATTGATCGTGAACATGCTGATGCAGAACAACGAGTTTTGTTCGCCCAGCGTAAAGTCGAGTTCCTTGAAGATTTTAGTGATGATATTCGGCAAGTTTTAAAGGCTCATGAACAATTTCAAAAGTGTATAAAACAAGCTAAAGAAAGAAAGAAGACGAAAGGTGATGACAGTAAAAAGTAAGTTTTTTACAAATTTGTTCAGATATTTTGTAATAAGTGTAATTTAAATTAAAAAAAAATTAATAAATTACCAAAAATGTTTATAAACTTATTTATTTCATAATTGCATTCGTAATGCGTAACTTCGAACTTGTCAGTAATTCGATTAAATTTTTATTTTAATAACTATATATTTTTTAAAGATAAAAATGCAATATATTTTATTTAAAATTTAATGATTTCCAGTGATGCGACACCACCAAAGAAAACCAAGACGGATCCATCGAGTACACCTCAAGCCCAAGTTGGCTCTCAATCTTACCAATACAGCAGCAGCACAACTCCTTATCAATCTCAACAACAATTTCAGAGTAGTCAATATGGAAGTCAAAGTGGCTACCAGCAAGGCTATCAACAATATGCACCACCGACAGATCCTAATTATGCCAACTACCAAAATTGGCAATATGGTCAAAGTGGTCCCCAAGCATATGCTCCATATAATCAGTGGGGATCTTACAATTATTACTAAGATCACCGGGAATGCTGATCGTGTAGATCTGAGAGTAATGTTTCGTTAATCATATATTGTACATTTTCGCCGACTCTGATTACGCAGAGTTTTTTCTAATTCCAAAAAACGAAGTTTTGCTGACGTATGTGCATTTACGTTGTCCGAAAGTTTGTTACGTGATTCTCTCGATCTCGGATCAATACTCTCAAACTCGATGTCGATGCCATCACTGTATATTTGCGATTTATCCTTAAACGTTTATTAAATATAATGTGTACATTTATTTTTTCTTCCGACTGATCGGTTTTATAACCGCATTTGTTCCCTTTTTCTTTTTTCTTCCATCTATTCTTTACATTTTTAAGTAACAATTTCGTTTCATTTATTATTTTCATTCTTCGATTTGTTACTGATTAGAAACAAACATATTCGATGCCGTTCTTACATTCGACGTCGTTGAGCTCGAGAAACTAATAACCCTTTGAATGACGAGAAAAAAGAAAACGTCCGTCTTTGCAGATCCTACATTATTACGCATGTGACACAACACACGATACATTGTTATATTAAAAATAATGAAAAGGGTATCGTATCGCGTTATTTTAATTCTTTCCCTTGAGTCATTATAGGTTTATTTTATAAAAACATATTCGTTCAATGATACAATCAAATATAATAAATTTGAAAAATATTTGAATGACAATTGGAGAGAAAATATCTTCAGAAATTATTCACTTTAATCGCATACTTTGAAATTTCTTTAAAAAGTAATTAGATTCATATAAATTCTTGTATAGTTTTCGTACAACTGTATTATGAAATATATGATCAATAAACTTTTTTTATTTGAAAGCTAAAAAAATATTTAATTGTTTTTATTCCATCTTTGTTTTAAAATACTATCACAATTGAGTTACAATTATTTTAAAACGTATTTTAAAAGTAGCAGTATTTTTAGTATCTATTATTACAAATTATAAATGCATTAAAGCTTTAGTTTGGCACATTTTTGTTTCATCTGTATAAAAAGTATAATTATAATTTGCAGAATACAATAATTAACATATTTTACAATTTTATAAAAATAATAAAACTTACAATTAACAAATTATTTTATATCTCTAACGTTTAATAAAAAAATGGTAAATAAACATGTATTATAATTTAATTTGTCATGTTACAAATATTTTTGGTTTTGAAGTTATTCAATATTTATAACTTATTTTTTCTATGAAACATTACGTACTTTAATTAATATCTAAATTAGCGTTTTTTTAAGACGCTATAATTTAATATTATTGAATATTATTTTCATCCCCCTACTTATAATATTGAAACCTATTTTTATTAGGTTATTTTGAAACTATTGATTTTACAAACATAAACTTTACTAATAAAATTAATTTAATTGAAAAGTTAAGCAACTACTGCACTTGTAACCATTTTGTTAACTCCGCAAGTCCCCTCTCCTCGATAAATTCTATAATAACCTTGTTCACCCCAATGTGAACCCCAACTATTCTTGATCAACCAATAGGGCATTTGTTTCTTAAAAATTGGGTATGCTGTAAAATAATATATGTTTTAATATGTTAATTTAAAAATAAAATATAAGGAGTAAATATATTTTATTAAAAATATTTAAATGTTTAAGCTTTCATTTTTTTCAATGAACAAGTATGTGCAATTTAAAATAAACATTATAAATATTCAATTACAAATTATATATAAAGATTAGAATTGATAAATTATTTTAAATATCTAAGCAAATATTCATAAAAGTAAAACTGAAATATATTAATACAAAAATGAGAATATCAACTCACATTTTATTCCATAGCCCACAATAAGAACACCATGATCGAGGTCATTTGGATTGCAAAGAAACTTGTAGGGATGTGAAATTCCACCCACATAAAACATCATAGCATTTGCATTGATACCTACAGACATTGGCCCATTTTGTACAAGCCACTGAGCCATTTGTGTCTCATTTGCAGTAATATTTAATCCAGATACCACACTAACTTCTATTTTATTTTTATTTAAGTGACATTTTTCATTTTCTGCTTCATACGGATAATCAGTTTCTCCTTCCAAACCCCCTAATTCTTCAATAGCTCTATAAGCAGTATCTGGTAAGCCTCCATTACAACCATCATCAAATTTATCACAGTCTATCAATTGTTGCTCCGAAAATGACAACAATTTGCCATATTTAATTGCATATTGACCTTCAACATTACCAGTCACTGAAAATGCCCAACAAGAGCCACACTCACCTTGATTCTTAACTGATGTCACAGCATTATAATGCCGCCAGTCATACTCTATAGGTAATTCAATATCTGGAATATCAGCTTTTGGCATTGGTATATCATTATCTGATTTTAATGATTGCTTCAAACCTAAATATTTAGTTTTAAATTCTGTTTTTGTAAGATCTGTAAATTGTGTAACTCCATAAATTCCAGTTCCTTGTTCATTTCTCTGTAATTCTTCAATCATATCCAAATTTTCCTTAAAAATTTTGAAACGCCTTTCTTTTTCTTCTTGAGTGTCATAATTTTTATTAAATTTATTAATGAATTCATTAAATAATTTCACTTCTTTCAATTGTCTTGATAGTTGTAACATATGTTGACTATAATTTTTACCTTTAAGAGAACGTTTTTTTCTTTGATTTTCATTACAATTTACAGTTACTTTTGGATTCCCTTTATCTAACCAAGGTTGTGACCATACTTCAATAATACATTCTTTAACCATTTCCTCAGTTTTAAGTTGACAATTCTCCTTGACACCTTTTGGACATGTACTAACACCAATATCAACTATAATTTTATATTTCAAACCAGATACAACTTGAACTGTCACTTGTTTAACATTACTGATTATGGGTTCATTAGTTCCAGAATAATTTTTGGAATACTTTTGTAGCCCAAGTAGTACGTATTCTTGTATTTTTGGATCATTTACATCATAAGGCCTTGGATTTCCCACCATTTGCCTTTTAAATCTCATATTAGATTTTTGTTTATTTTTACAGCTATAATGTAATAATTTTGGTGATTGTAAAGGTTTTTTCTCGTTAGTGGAAATATCAAATTTACAAATTTGAATAGAATCTAATATTACTTCATCTAAACATTCAGTTGAATTATCTTTTTTATTACAATCAGTAGGAGCAACTTCAGCAATTATATAATAAATAATACCATGGTTTTGCTTTTCTTTTTTAGAATCTATTATATCAATAACCTGTTTCCTTTTAATATTATCATTAAGATCATCTAGTAATTTAACAGCTTCTATTGCCAATTTTCTTAATATCGATTTATTTTCTAAAACTTTTGTTGATCTTTTTGATCTTACAGAATGTACCATATGTTTTACAAATAGATTTTCAGGTTTTTGAATATCTTCATTTATATCTAGTGTTTCCTCCAAAAACTGTTTATTACAGTTGCTATTAATTGATTTCTCAGTATTCTTAGTTTTTAGTCTTACTGCTTTAACAAACTTGTTAGTTACAGGAATACCAAAATTCTGAGAACTTGAAGTTTCAGTTTTAATTGGAACATTAAAATCTTCTAGAAATTTATCAAATTCTCTCATTTTATCAGAAAGTTTATTAATTTGCTCGTTTTCATTTTTATTTTGCAAAATAACTTTTCTTTGAGGCAGTTCTTTTGTAGCCTCAATTTCTATAGTTACTTCAATTGAATCTTTAGTAGATATGTCCATGGAAGGGACACGGACAACTTCTTGTGCTTCTTGAGCTATCTGATCATAAAATTCAATTTTTGTTGAAATATCATCTTCTTTATGTAAAGAGGCTGACTGAATTAATAGCAAATGTGGATCAACGCTTGCACTTACTTCATTATCAGTATTTAGCAAATCAGTACAATTATTTTTTATTATTTTACGGCTATTCATTTGCCATGGATTTTCTTCAAGCATTACAAGACATAATTTAATTGGTAAATTTGACTGTAAAGAACATTCTGAAACTTCAATGTGGGAAGTTCTTAAACAATTTGACTCTCCAATTTCCATTAAAAGTTGATATTGTACAACACTAAGACCTGGTGGCACTACACGAGTGACCCTAACAATACTAATCAATTTGTGCTTAAAATCACTGATACCAGCTTCATCCATGGAATTCAATACTTGATCTCTGAATGCTGATAATCCAGATAATGATGGATTTAAATCATATGGGCATCCTGGACAATATTCGGATTGAGTAGCTCTAACAGCAATAAATGGACGATCATTGTGATCTACTGAAGTTTGCACGTCATGATCTAAGCTAATACTCTGATTGGTTATTTGTTTTTCAAGATTTTCAATCACCTCTTGACTTTGAACATTCTTTTGCTTTGCCTTAGATTGCAAATACATGCACTGTAATGAGTTTTCAATAACATCGATAACACCATGCTCATGTTGACGCATATCTAAAGTACAGACTTCGTGAGAACAAGTTTTTTGATTAATTCTACAAATTGGCTCCAAATTTAATGTCAATCTATAAATAACATATGGTGGCTTTGCCTATAAGAATGTAAAAAAATTTATTATCAAATGAAAGATTTGAACAAATATTGTAAAAAAAAATAAAAATTAAAAGCTTAAATATATTTATAAAACATAAATAAAACAATAATTATATATTTATAAATATCTTCTTTATATTTCATTAATTTTTTTTCTAGTTCATTTAGTTTATTTAATTTATTTATTAATAACAAAAATATAAAAACAAGATGTATTTTTTACATTAATGAAGTAGACAAAACACATATGGAAATTAGAATCTTCAAAATATATTTAAATAAATTGAAAATAATTAAAAATATAATAAACATAAATAATTTTATAGCTTAATATTTTATAACTATAAATAAAATTATCAAATAAATATTTTGATTTATTGATTCTTAAATATTGTATTTTATTTTTGAAGCGTGTATCAAACATTTAAATTCATAAATAACTTTAAATGACCATTGATCAACTACTGTTAATCAAGTATTTAAAAAAATGTTGTAACTATTGAAAATAAAATATGTACAATAATGAAATGAAATAAAAAATAAAATAATAAAATATACAATGTACGTCCAGCTTTTAATGATAAATATGAATAAAATGATAATTTAATGAAACATAAAGTAGAAAGCTAAGTAAGAAATAATTATTACTAACAAACTTAAAAATTAAAATTGTTCTTACTAATAAAAACTGTCAAATATAAAGACGACATTATAGATAAAATAGATAATTGAAATTATTTACAATTTCAAATGAGAATACTATTACAAGATGTAATCAAAGTACATATTTATATTTTCAGCAAGTTGAAAAGTTACTTCACTATCAAATTAAGAATTGTGATTCAGCGTAATTCCTGTAGTTATATTGTACGAAGATTACAATATATATAGTAGAAGGAAACTAAGCCTGCGAACGCGTAATAGGGAGGGATAGTCATAACTCTCTGTTCATATTATATAGTATTATAATGGGTAAAAGGAATTAAGCAGTCATTACCAATTGTTGAGCGCTGATGAGGCTACCATCCTTGTACGACTGTCGAGTAGGTGAATTATTGTTGAGAAAGTTCAAGGCACTCCGAATGAGAAGACTTGAAATGTCATTCAATGGTACGTTACTGGAGAAGCTTGAGGAGTCGTCAATCTGTATCTGAGCGAATGCATAACCGAACAATAACAACAGTAGTCCAAGTATGGAATAATTTGTATATTTCATTCGCGAAAATGCCATATTTCGGTACTGCGCATACATGAATATTATATAGCCTTTAAATCAACTTGCTACCTCCTATATTACTCTTACTAAGATAACCACTGAGGGACTACTGAATCCAGATGCTTTATTTGATTCTATCCGATCTGAATATGAATTTAGCTACTGAAGCGCAATCTACGGGATAAAACGCAATGGTACGCACTGATTTCTGTTGTTTAATGGGCTGTCACTTCACATGGATATATGCATAAACGCGTTACGCATGCGCATCTGCATATTATCAGTTACGTTTATATACGTAGGCGAACATGCGCGCGTGGAAAGTGAGAAAAAAAAGAGGAGGATGCGATAAACAAGTAGTGAAGCTCGAGCGGAAGCGATAGAAAGGAAGCAATTAAAATGTGGATATAAAGAGAAACGACATTGACTTTTTCATTAAATATATAGAAAATGGGAAAAAGAGGATTAGTGATACATTAATGCTCCAACTACTTGACAGCGTGTACTCTTACATTTAATTTGTTATTTATACAAGTATAGCTTGTTTTTCGAATTACATTTCTATATCTCTTCTTAGTTTTACACATAAACATTTTATTTATACTTGAGAATTAAAAAAATATGTAAAGTATGTTTTACTTTCTCTATTTCATTGATAATAAAATTGTTTTATTAAATTTATTTTATATCTTTTTAACTTATTCTTTAACATTTATTGTAACTTAAAAGCTATTCAAAGCATGCTATATCCTAACCAAACATAAACTATGATTACATTTAAATTAACGCTTTAAAAGAAAAATTTTATTAAAAAAAATTTTTTTAATTTGTGGAATTATTGTTTTTATTTAAAATTAAAATTTAAAATGTATTTTATAATATTTGTCAAATCAAAGATATTTGATAATGGCATCACAAAAAAAAGATTTATCAACAAAAAATTTATAAATACGCAATAAAATTATGCCATTTATATCAATACCTTATAATCGCATTTACAAATTAATATGCGATTTATTTTACAAACATATTTAATTCATACGATTTACTCTTATAACATAGTCCGCAATATTAAAGATTAAAGATTAAATAGATAATATTAAAGACTAAATCATAACTAGAATGTTTACTAAGATTTAAATCGATGCTGCATTTTTTAAAGACAAATATTTGAATAATAATGCAGATACGAAATTAATAAATTACATTATTGATTTGTGAATGATATTTGCGTTTAATTTGCATTTAATTTATAAAAGTATGAGTCCATTTTAGAACTACTGATAATTACTACATGAATTTACGATTATCTGATAAAACTTTATATATCAAGTTACTTTTCTTTTAATATATTTTTTGTACTACTGATGATATAAAATCGTAATAGTTTATTTCAATAATTTTTATCTAATCTAAAAAAAATAACTAAAAAGGTATTTATTTTTAAAACAAAATATAACATTATTATTTATATATTGTCATTTTTTACAAAATATTTTTATTTCAAGATAAATTACTTTTATGTTTTGAGGAACTCAATTATGTAAATATATAAAGTAACAATTAATGAACGATTGGATTGACTCAGCAACTTGTCATTAGATTTTTTAATTTGATTAATAAAATCTCTTAAACTTTAAAATGAAATGCAATTTATTTGAAAAACATTAAAACTAATTTAAACAATAACAATACTTATATTTCTTTAATAGTATAACATTTATAATTATACCATTTTCCAAATCTTTTAATTAAAATATATATTGATAACTTTTAATCGATAAATAAATATAAATTGAATTTATAGCATTTAAAATTACCATATTTATATTTATAACTTTGTTATTTTTGTCTCACTCACTTCCATATTAAGTGAATATATGGATATATACGTAAATGTGGGTTATACGATGAATAAACATTATATTAAAAAATGAAGAAAAAAACAAAAAAATCGATTTACACATATTTTATGAAAGAATATTTCGGTATTTTATCTGATTTTTGATAAATAATTAAAATATGGGTATGGAAAATTTTATATCAAATTAAACACTCCTATTTATTTAGATCTATTCATTTTTCTAACTATTAATGTGAGTTTTTTTATTAATAACGAAACCACAGTTAATCTCAAAAAGTAAAATTTTTTAAAAATTGGACTAGTTATAATTATTATTAATCCTTCATTATTATAAACAATTCTGATAATTATGGTTTTTTAAATCTGCCATAATTGCAAAAGATATGTAGCGTATATGCGTAACTTACAAATGAGCAAGGAAACAGAAATTTTAATAAACACTTTTTTTTGTAAATATTTTTAACAAAAGATTAAATTAAATAGAAAAAATGTATTGTATTTTTATATTATAAATTAAATTAAAACGAAAAATTCTAAAAATCTATTTGTTTTTTTCGTGTTTTTAAATATACTTCTGATGAAATGAATTTTATTACATATTTCATATTTTTAAAATAATAGAAAAAATAAAAACAGATAAATTAATATTCGTTGTTACGAAATTAATTATTAGCAATATATAAATTTAAATTTTACTATAATAACTTTACATATCACCTATATATTTTATATAAGATTATATAATGTACATTAAAAATTATTTATTATAATAGCAATTTTTATCAACCGTCAATCAAAAATTATATTCCGACAGTAATATTATAAATTTGTTAATAAAATGTAAAACTAGTAATTAATTAAATTTTTAAATATTTAGTATACGTCATATAGTATGTTATATTTTATATATATCATATTTTGTTATACGTATGATAAATATATTGTTGGTAATTTCATGCACTATTGCATACTATACATATGGAGATCCATGCATTGTTGTAAGACGACTATAGTCGTACAACCAGAAATTGTTATACATACTATAATAATACAGACAATGGAGTTGATAAAGTAAAGCACACATATTTTCGCCAAATCGTATTATCAATGAAATATTAAGAATGAAATGATAAAACATCTACTTTGAACTTCCTTTTAAAGAAAATTGTTTTATAATAAAGAAATTAATACATTTTTTATATGAAATTTGAAATTAATTGTAAAGAGAAGCATTACATTTATATAAAATTAATTTTATTTAAAATTTTTCAATGCTTACATAGATAAAATATTTTTTAATATGCACAAAATTAATTTTATTTTATTTAATAAATCGTTGCATTACAGATCGATAAGAATTACTATTCTAAAAAAATCATTATTTTGATTTATATAAATCGTAGATCAGTTTTGTAAATATATAATGTTTATATTATATTTTTCCACTTGATTTAGGGTATTTACTATTTAATTAATATTCTAAATATAATATTAAAATTTTTATGTTATTACGACTGCTTATCGATATAAAAAGCTTAAAATATTTAAAAAATTAAGAATTTTTTACTGTATGAAATAAAAATATATTTAATATTTTATAATAATATCAACAAAACTTCCCGTGCTTTTAATAATAGACCTGATTGTCTTCTAAATATCTCTTATTATTTACTATGTAAGATATAGCAACAATAATTAAAATTTATTGCAAATATAATACAAACTTAAACTCGACATGACGAAAGCACAGCCAGTTATGTAAATGCTACTAATAAAAAATTTAACAGATTTGAATGATAATACACATTTTTTATTAGTATTTTCTCCTCTACTGCTGACGATCCAATCGCATTTCATATTTTAAATAATATATAATGTATTCTTTTAATGGATAGTAAAAGTAATAACATACAACAATGCCATACTGATAACATACGCTAGTACAAAACATTCGATTGTCTCATTCATATTTTACCCCATAAGAGGCTAGTTTTGATTATTAAATAAAATAATAAAAATGACAGTATAAAAATTAGCAGAGAAAGATAACAATATTTTACTTAAAATACTACGAAAATACAGTATATCGTATGAATAGCTACGTTTGAGCCAGCAGGCAATTATGCAGCAAGACACCATCATTGGCTACATTAAATTATTAAATTCTTTACTATATTCCATTTATTTTTGTACATATAACGTATATTTATTCAATGGTATTTACTATATATATTTATTCCATAATTACCTACAATATTATGTAAGATATGCGATATAAATATTTGTATATATAATACTTACGAAAATTAATTTCAGTAGTTATAAATAATATAAAGTAAATAGTATATACGATTTATGAATAATTATAATTTATGTATTTTTTGAGTTGTTAGAATTATTATTAATCTCAAGAAAATGATTTATTTATATGTACATATTTAATTATACAATTATTATGCAGCATGGTAAAATAGATTTTTCTTATTCGGTATATTTGATTTTTATAATCTTCTATTTATTACGGCTTAATTATGAAAATATCTAAGTAAGATTTTATAAAATTAAAAAAATTTTAAATAATATATTATAAGAAAATTTGAAATTCATGATTATGTAAAACGCAATATTTTAATTATTATTTGATTAATAGACTCTAATTTTAAAAAGTTAGTTTTTTATATTTAATATTTATGAAAGATTTACTGTTAAATAAATTATTAATTTTCGTTATTAAATTAAATTAATAATTGAATAGTTAATTAATTATTACATAATTATATATTTTCAATGATTTTCATTTATAATTGTAAGTTAATTTAAGTATATTAGAAAAAAAATACTCGTTAAAATAAATGAAATGTATTTAGTAAAAATGAAGCATCAAGATGATTATCCATATAATCGGTTTCAATATTTCATTGGATTCGTAGTTTATTTATTCAAGGAAGTTGTTACTTGCAATAGAAATATTATAATGTATTCTCTTATAATTGTGTTTCGATTTCTTCCACATTTCCACATTAGACAGTGTAAAAAAACTATTATTTAATTCTTTAATTGTCTTCAAGTTCCAAATAGAGTTTAAACTTTTACAGTTTTCCTGAAATGTATTTTGATGAAAACTTTCGGAAACAATAATTGAATTAATTGATAGTTGTTATTATATCGATAAGATAAAGAACAAACTAAATTATACAGACCATAACAAAACGTCATAAAAGTACTCGCGGTTATTTTATATTTAAAATTCATGAAAAATAGATTTATCTAAGTGCATTAATTTCTTATGGAAACAATTAATCGCTTGTATTAATGGCTATGTATAGATTATAAATGACAATTTGTTTAACGTAGTATAATCTAAATATTGTTTATTCATTGTATTCATTTGATAAAATAAACTTTATTAATCACCATATGTTCAGCTGAACAATGATAACAATAATAAATAAAACACAATCTTAAATAAAATTATAGAATATGACATGATGGATAAAATTAGTATTAAACGAAGAAATTTACATTTTTGATTGTTGAAACAATATATTTCCATATATTAAAAGCTAAATAATAATTAATCATTTCTTTATGATAAAATTGAAATATTAAAAAAAATCTTTTATCCAGTTAAATCTTTAAATACTTTTATTAATCAAGTTATTTTCATTGAAGTTCATTTTATTATATAAATAATTACGCATATTTTCTAATATAAATTAAAACATACTTGTTAATGTTATAGTATATTCTAAATGCTTAAATTTTATATTGAAATGTAATATAATCAGACTTAATAAATTAAAAAAATTAATTTAAATAATAGTTCACAATTCTATGTAAATAAAAAATTATTTTTATTTAATTATTATAGTCACTTTTTCTATGCGCAATATAATTTTGTTACATTTTAGTTTCTTTGCTTTACGTATATATTAATTAATTATTATATAAAGAATATTCAATAAATTAGTAATTATTTGTATATACATTATTAAACTATTCAATAATTTAACAATATCTAATACTTTTAAAAAATTAAGCTAAACAAAAACTAGAAAATAGTATATTTAAAATGTAATTGAAATTACTAATGTATATATATTATAATAATAGGCTTTGCATTTCATTGAAAAAAATATTATAAATAATGGAAAACCTAACTAATGTAGCAATTATACATAAATTTTAATTATTATATACTTTTGAATAATTTATAAGACAAGTAATTATAGAAGATTACGTATAAAAAATTAAATATCATTATAATTATGAAATAGACTATTATTCTCTTTGCAGAAACTAAACTTGATTTTATGTTAATAAATAATAATAAATAATAATTATAAATGATAATTGTAAATAGGCAAAATATAAATTAGTCTTGTAATTTTCTTTGGTTTTACAATATAGTGTAAAAATTAGTTTGAATTTGAAAAGATTGAAAGTGATAGGGTGAAATACGACAAATCATTTCAAAATAAAATATAATAAGTGTATAAAGAAATTAAAAATCATTATTATGCTGTTAAAAGTAATTTTTAAAAGTGTTTTTCGTTCTATAAAAATAAATTGATTTAAACCGTCAATTTTTTAAATATTAGAATCTCTTCCTTTATTTCTAATTACATTTTTTCGATTTGCTGTTCTGTGTACTTTATTAAAACTGACAGTTCCTCTTTTTACCTTCTTCTCTCTTTCTTTTCTTTGTGTTTCTCCGGCATTTAATTTTTCCTCTTTGCTTGAGAAAATCTATCTATCTCCATACCATTGTGTGGCTCCTACATTCTCTCTTCTTTGTGAAGATAGTCAATATTAAATGCGCTAACTTAGTTGCGCACGAGACTCAAAAGCGATTACTTGTATTGAAGGTAAAGAATAGTTCGTAAATATAACGGTTGTAAAATTGATTTCAAATGGTACAGCGATGAGAATAAAGAATAAAACCTTATAAAAAGCGAAATCTCACGACTATTATTATTAACCAGATTTGCTTGCTGGTTTATAGCATATTCCTATTTTATGGGTATGAGTGAAATCGTGCATCTAAATGTTGGAGGAACGAGGTAACCGAAAAATTCAATATATTTATAAGATCGTAGAAACACTTAAATACAAACTAATGCATCTGTATATTTTATTAATATGATTATTTAAATTATAGATTTTTTAGGCTTTCCGTTCCATTTTTTGTTACATAGTATTACTTGGTTATATTGTTCTGATAAACCAATATGTGTTCTAATGTTACATTTTATTAACAATAAAATTAGAGTATTTGTAAGTGTACGAAATTATTCTGTATCATTTCATTTGGCTCAGACATTATCATTAATTTCACTGTATGAATTAATGAAATTTAAATAATTATTTAAATTTTTTATTAATAAGGATTTATTCAATTTGTAAATATTTTTCTTCAAATCCTTATATTTAGTTTTATATTAATTCTACCCTTGAATGGTTTTAGAAAATTTTATAAAACATATTAATAATTTATAATAAATTAAATAATAGTTATTATTGAAATATTGTTAAAATTTTGTAAATATTATTAACTTTATATATAAATGATTCCAATATAGATGAAATTAAATTTTTTACATATCAATATAATATGTAGAAAATATTTAAAATAAATTTTTTTAATATCAATAAACATAAGTTCTAATTTAAAAGAAATTTAATTATTATAAATTAGTAATATCAAATTTTAATTTTAATGCTATAGAACCCATATGTAAGAAACAAGATTATTATATTAAATAATACAATTGTATCAATGTTATTGTATATTTAGTATAGATTATTACATATGGAGTAAATTATAAGTAATAAATAATCGTACATTGTAAAGTACAATATAAATGTAGAGTAATTTTCAAAAATAAATAAATAGATTTTTTAAACGCTTATTGTGTTCAAATTTATAATTTCAAAGAGTAATATTTTTATAGTTCTAAGCTAATAATATATTAAACTTAAATGTCTGAAATTATTAAAATATGATTAAAAAATATAATCAAAATATTTTGGTATGGGTTGTCTTTTTTAAGATATTCGCTTCTGTAAATAACGGTTTTATATCAACAGATAATTAAAATTTATTTCCTTTTATATTCATTTCTTGTTTTATTCCATATATATGGAACATAAAATTTCTCTACAATAATTCATATTTATGTAGAAGAAGACAAATGATGCCAACTCTTTTAAAAAAAAAATATATTAATTTTGTATTTTAGATTTTCTACTTCTCGTCAAACTTTATCATGGATTCCTGACTCATTTTTTACTGCATTATTAAGTAATCGTATTGCAAGTAGAAAAGATGAAAGTGGAGCACTGTTTATTGACAGAGATCCAAAGATTTTTTCAATTATTCTCAATTATTTACGAACGAAAGATATCGATTTAAAAAATGTAAATCTTCGTACATTAAGGCATGAATCAGAATATTATGGGATAACTCCATTAGTTAAAAGACTGATGCTGTGTGAAGATTTATCTCAGTCTTCATGTGGAGATGTTTTATTTTATGGTTATTTACCACATCCCAGTAAGATTAACTATTATTGACTAAAAAAATTTCAATTTTAGTATAATTTACTTTACCATAAATTGATTTCTATTTTTTAGATATTCCATTGCAAGAACCACTAAGTGTATCTGCAACTATAAGCGATGTATCAATTCATGGTAGACCACTTAGTTCTACCTCAACATCTCCCCCTAGAATTGAAATGCCAGTATCCTCTCAACCTGTAGCTAATTTTAATTCTCCTGCTCAAGCTTCAAATCCTAATAGTAAATTATTCATTATCTTAAAAAGTTCATTAACTTTTTACTGTTAAATATTATTTTTATCCAATTATATCGTATAATTACTAATAAATTTGTAATTAATTTGTTAAAAATATTTTGAAAAATTTATAGCATAATATAAGCATTCATATAAAATAAATAATCAATAATAAATTAATAAATACATTCCGTTTTACTTTGCAATTTTATTTTTATTATGATTTAAATTTTTTTACAAAATCATATATTAGTACTGCTGGTTGTATGAAAATATTAAAAAGAATGTATAAGTAATTGAATTTATAACTATTAATTAAATTTTAATATTTTTTTTTAATCATGATCAATGTGTAAATAAAAGTTAGCTACATAAATTTTGAACAATACTTTTGAATTATTCATTAATGTTTTCTAAATTCAAATTATTCTAACACCAAAAGGTAAAAAAATACGTTTTAGTAGCATTATTAATAAATACATTATATCTATTTATTTAAGTTTATTTATTTATTTATTTATTTATTTTAGTTTATTTAAAAACGTTACTATTATATAAGTATATATGTAACCGTATTAATAATGCTTATAATTTACTTCTAATAAACTACTTTAAATAAAATATCAATATTTATTGTATTATATGTCTCATACATAATTAGTTATTTTTCTAGATCAAAGAACTCTACAAAGGGGATCTCTACATTCTCGCACAACATCACTTGATCTTAGACATGTTAGAAATAGTTCAGCAGATTTAAATAAATTATTTAAAAATGACATTGGATTAGTATTTAGTACACAAAATGGTAAAACATTATACTATTTTTATTTTTATTCATATGTGAACGAAATCTATAAATAATATCTTATTTGTTTAGTTTTGGGTTGGGCAGACCCTCTACGAGTTCAAATCATAAAAGCCCATCACAATTCAATAGCTGTAGCATATGCACATTTCATCACATGTTATCGATTAATGGATTCATGTGGCTGGCTGCATGATTTCACTAGTCCATATATTGAATCTGTAATCGAGCGAGTTGCAATAAATGCCAAAATGGGAATAGGCACAGAAGGAAAAATGGTTGCTATCTCTTATGGTAGTCAAGTAAGATTATGGTGTGTCACTGTAAATGGTATAAAGACAAAGAATATTGGTACTTTCAATTTAAATGTGCGTGTCGAATATTTATTTTTTATTGGAAGTCAATTAGTTGCATTATCACCGACGGGAAAAATTGGAGTTTGGCATGCAATGACACATCACTGGCAAATTCAAGACGTTGTATCAATTTCATCCTTTGATACTGCAGGGTCATTTTTATTATTTGGATGCAATAATGGATCTATTAATTACATTGGTAAGTTATGGTTATTAATATGATTTAAAAAAATAAGTTTTATAAATTTTAAATACCTTATAAGATCGATAATATTAATATACTTTTTATATAATAAAATATAATAAAATATATTTATATATTTTATGTAGATATGCAAAAGTTTCCCCTTAGAATGAAGGATAATGATCTGCTTGTTACACAGTTGTACAGAGATCCCAGCCAAGATCCAATAACAGCGATATCAGTTTACTTAACACCAAAAACAAGTAAGTTTTATTCATTTAAAGAGTGTCATTGTAAAATAATAATTTATAGGTATTAAAGTATATTTTCATTGATTGCTTATATTAAAATATCTTAATTGATTTATTTAAATATTTTATATTTATATTTTTAATTTATAAAACAGTTTGAGAATTTATTAAAATGCCTTTTTTGTTTATGTAAAATAAATTAGCAATTATTTTTTAAACAGTGTTTTTCTTAAACATATAAAAAATTATGTAATACTTTCTGAAATTTTCTATAGTGATTTGTTAATTATTTAATTAGAATATTTACCATTTCAACTACTTACCATAATATTCTTTGCTTCATGAATCAATACCATACAACTGGATACATAGCACAAGGCAAGTATGGGTCATACCGTTCCAAATTCAATATTACAGTACTTGTATAATATATAAATACATCATTTATCACAATACTATTGTACATCTCTTATTGTTATTTCATTTATATTCATAGTAGTAAATGTGCCCTTTCCTCATTGAGATAATTTTCTTCCATATATATATGTATTTGTTAATTTTAAAAACAATAATATAATAATATTAATAATATTTATTGTTACTAAAACTATCTTTAAATACCTTCATTTAACAATCTTAAAAATTCTATTGTGTTCTTGCTGTGCATCCAGTTGTACTAGTATAGAAATATGAATAATTAAAAAATCTTATTTATTCATTATTATATTAATTTATCTTTAAAATTTTTGGATAAATAATTTAATATCTTAATATTTTATTATATATTTATAAGTTTTAGTGAAACATAAATTTTAGATGTATTGAATAAATTGAAATGAAGTTTTAGTTGTATACTACTAATATAATTTGGAAAAAGCAGTATTTAATATGTATAATCTTTTTTTCTTAGAAATTAAGTACATATTCTTTACATACATCTAGACACATTTACTACTATATTGCATGAACATTTATTGTATTTTGTGGATTTGCATGTCATTATTGTAAAGTACATTTTAATAAAATTGCATCTGCATGAATAATAAAACTTAAACATTATTTAAATTGTTACAAATTCCTTTTTGATATAAAATTTTCATATTACACTTTTAATTTTAGGTCTTTGTGGAAATTGGATTGAAATAGCTTATGGTACAAAATCAGGAAGTGTACGTGTCATTGTACAGCATCCAGAAACAGTTGGACATGGACCTCAGCTTTTTCAAACTTTTACTGTGCATCAAAGCAGCGTGACAAAAGTAAACGAGTTTAATTACTAGTTTAATTTCTACTTATATATAATTTCTACGTATATTCTTCTAATATATTTATATAAGTTTATATCAAACATTAAATTTTAGGTTACTTTGTCAGAAAATTATTTGGTATCAGTTTGCTCTGAATATAATCATGTCAGGACTTGGGCTGTTACGCGATTTAGAGGTATGATCTCTACTCAACCCGGTTCAACGCCTGAAGCCAGTTTCAAAATTGTTTCCCTTGATGCTATTGAACCATGTATTAGCTATAACGCAGGAAATGATTTTGGTAAAAGATAAGAAAATTTCTTTTAATATTAGATTAACTATGTAATTGTTCTTTATAATACAGTTTTTATACTCTATATTTAGACTATGAATGTTAAAAAAATTAATTTCAATTAATTACAGATATTCATTTTTAATTAAATTTAAACAACTTATGAATAATATAGTTTATTATATAATATGATGTCTAAAAAATAATTGAATAAAATTTTAAATTATTTTTTAAATATAAAATATTAAAAAAACAATTAAGAACACTTAAAAAATAGTCGATTCGTTCAATAAAAAACTTGTTATTAATTAGATATAACATTGTACAATGGTTTAAAAATAATCTTATAATATATAGAAAATTATAAAATATAAAAAACATAAACATAAAATACTTTTTAGAAAGTTAATTATTCTCACAGTGTTACTATAATATACTTTTAATATATGATAAAGTGTCATTGTATGGAATACATTAAATATGATAAATAATATACAACTATTTTCAAAATAATTTTTGTTATACTTAGTATTTTTTAAATTCATTTTTAAAAAAAGTTCACTCTTATATTTATTACAGTATTATTTAAGAAATAATATTATATTTTAAAAATTTTTAATTAAGTTTTTTTTATTCTTACTATTATCATTAAATACGATTATAAAAAATATTTATGAATTTCAATTAAATCGCTTGTTATGTAGGACCGTTTGGTGAGCAAGACGATGTGCAAGTATTTGTACAAAAAGTTGTACCAGAGACAGATCAACTATTTGTAAGATTGGCATCTAACGGTAAACGCGTTTGCGTAATACGTTCGGTAGATGGAAGCGTCATCACGTCATTTTGTGTACATGAATGTGATGGATCGAGTCGCATGGGCTCAAGACCGAGGCGCTTTATATTTACAGGACACTCCAACGGTGCCATTCAGATGTGGGATCTGACAACAGCACTGAATGCATTTTTTAATGTTTTATCAGGTAAAATTATTAACTTCAAAAATTAAATATAATAGAATAGTAATAAAGTTTTTGTAAATTAATTATTTTATTCTTACCAAGATATAATGTATTTATTTAAATTTTCTTTTGAATATTTGAAAATATTCTTTAATTTAAAGTTTGTCACATTTATAGTAACTATCACAATTGTTAATTTACGATAAAAAAATAGGTACCAATTTGTCAAGGAATTAAAAAGATTGTTATGTTTGAATAAGGTTGAGCTTTATAAAATCGTATTGTAATAACAATACTTTTTACTGTGATCTAAACCAATAATATTATAAGAATTTCAGGATTAAATAATTTCATTGTAAATGTGATAGTCAAATACAATAATTAATAACGTAAAGACATTAAATAAATAATTTAAATGAAGCATAATTCATTTTTTAAATTTTAATAATTATACAGAACTAAGAATTAAATAAAATTTTTACAATTTTTTTATTATTTGTATTATCTTTTGCCATTACTTATTCAATTTTATATAAATATTGTTAAATAGAAAATTAATTAATAGGCAATTTTTTACCTACAATTAACTAAAAATTTAAAAATAATATCCATACCAACTAAATTAATAAATGTTTTTAACATAAATTATGTTAAACTGATTTACATAAACTAAACCTGACTATAGAATAGAACTAATAATAAAATCCTATAACATAATATATAAAAATTTGCTAATTCATACATTTTCTTTAAACATTTATATTAATTAATGTAAATATTAAAATATTCAATATCAACGTTAATTAACTAATAAATACTAATTATTAATCATTTTTCTTACAGCCAAAGAATTTTCTGGAGGTCCAACACCAGAAGAATTATGGAAGTTACTAGACCAATGTGATTTGAGTAACAGTCATTGTTCAACACCATCCATTAGCCCATCTCCATCCTTGATTATGTCCGGACCGAAAATAAAAGCTAGTAATGTCTTATTTCTAAATCAATCACAAAACTCATCAATAGGACCAAATCAATCTTAACTCATCACTAAGTCATAAATTTATACATTTGCATTTATTTTCTAAAATTTAATTTGTACATAGGAATATAGGTTTGATGAAGTTTGTGACATTTATAGTAACTATCACAATTGTTAATTTACGATAAAAAATAGGTACCGATTTGTCAAGAAATTAAAAAAATTGTTGTATTTGAATAAGGTTGAGCTTTATAAAATCGTATTGTAATAACAATACTTTTTACTGTGATCTAAACCAATAATATAAGAATTTCAGGATTAAATAATTTCATTGTAAATGATATAGTCGAATACAATAATTAATAACGTAAAGACATTAAATGAATCGACTTTTTTAATACCTAGTACATTGCGAATTTTATATAAATTTTATTTATTATTTGGCTATTAACCAAAAACATATTTATTAATTACAAATATAATTTTAATAGACTAGTATTTCAGTAAATATATACGCTTTACTAAGCGTGTAAATGTACGTTATTAATAAAAAGAATAAGAACATTTAATAAGACTAACAATATTTTATAATATTAATATTTATATGCACATTATTAAAATTGTGAATACACACGTTTTATTTATTTTTCAGTCGAGGCACAATGGTGTTAAACTTCTAATCTAATAATTTTTCTTATCAAGTAATTCTCAAATTAATACTTTTTGATAAATAGTTTGTAAACTATAATTCTTGTACTGTCAATTTTTTACAATGTTCTACAAGAGAAATGAATACAATAAACTAGTTACAAGCTAACTTAAAAAATTCTTATTAAGTAATAATGCAAAAATTTTAACTTTTCACTTTATAAAAAAGAGAAAAGCGATATGCAAGGTCTTGAATTATGCAGTAATGTGTTTTTGCCAAAACAAAGTATTATTGAACCAACTGGGATTTGTCATAGGTGTTAATAAAAAGCACCATGCTGCGAGTCCGATTACGAATAATAACAATAATTTAGCTCTTTCCAAAGAATCCTCATAAGCAACTACTTCTGATAGGTCGGGAAATCCCATGTGATTGCAAAATGAATGAGCTGTGAATGGGGCTGCAAAATGACCTAAAAATTTTTAATGAATCTATTTTATTATTTGTAATAACATCAATAATTTGAATTGTTCAATTAATAATAAAATGTTGATATAATTTTTAATGATATACCTGTTTTAGCAAATAAAAATGCAGCATATGCTCCAAACACTGTTGTGTAGGCAAATTGGAAACCTAAAAACAATTAAAATAAAGAAATTTATAAAGAATATAAAAAATTATATATTTATAGTTAATTAATATAATACATTTTTAAATCCTGCTAGATATCTAACTTACTACAATATATTAAATATATATATATATATATATATATTTATAAGCATATACATACATTTAAGAAATTTAAATTGTATTCAAACAACATTCAATTTATTACGTAGTACAGGTAACAATTTTTAATTAAAAATATTATTAGTTCGCATCGTACATGATTTCAATAAGGCTGTTTTAAAGTCCATCCCCCTCCTTGTATTTTCAACAAGGTGGTGAAAATGAGCAACTCCGAAAAAAAGCGGACATATAAAAATGGCAGTAGATGGTGCGAAACATTGTAGAAGTAATGGCAACATGCAGGCTCTGAATGTCCATTCTTCAGAAAGAGGTGCAATAATTTGATTTCTCCACCAAACTAATGTTTTAGCGCTACCTAGCCAGTACGTTGGTTCTATGTGAAATAATGAAGAAGAAAGTGTATAAAAAATAAATTAAATTTCTACAAAGAAAATAATATTTCAAATAAATCACATTTGGTTGTGCAAAAAAAACAAACAAATAAGTTTAACCTGTTAAATGAGAAAAAATGTTTAAAAATATTAGATTTATCCATTTAATTAAACATTTCATCAATTATAAACATCTTAATCTCATATTTACTCTTATATATATATATACACTAATATATACTACTCACATATAAACTCATATATTCATAAAATGTGATTTATTTTGTGGGAATATTTTAATATAGTATATTACATATTACATTATATATTATAGATTTTTATGTTCGTATATTAGAGAAAATAATTAATTAAATTTTGTAATTTTTAATGAATGTATAAAACCAAAAGTAACTTACCAACGTAAAGTCTCCATAGTCCATTGAGTCCTTGCATATAAAGTGGGCCCAAAAACAGAACCATGGTAAGACACAAAGGTATGATAATTGCTTGAATTATTCCAGGCCACCTTATACCTAATAACTCCCACAAAGTCGCCTAGAATACAAAAGTATAATTGTCAATGAAATTATAATAGCAATGAGATTTTATCTAAAAATCTACTTTTGATATAAATATTTGAAATAAATATAAATTTTAAGATATAAAAATAATAATTTAACTAAATTAACTTTATAACAATTATTTAAACTTACTCCTTCATAAAATTTCTCATTAATTCCAAAATACAGTGACAATGGAGAGAACAGTGTCATTACAAAAACACTAAAGAATCGTCTTTTTATTACACTGGGATGATCTCTAAAAATTATAATAATATGAAATTATATGAAAATAGTAAATTAAAAATAAATCAGTAACTTGAAATAAAAATTAATTATTGGAAATAATTTTTAATGATTACAGTTTGTTTCATTTATTAAGATATAATTTATTGAGTTTATAATAAAATTTTTAATTAAATAACGTGAACTTCGAGCATATTTAAAATTATAATACCTTATATTTAGATGAAAAAATAATACATATTTGATTTTCTTCGATTAAGTAATAGTTTAAAATATTAATTTGTTAATTTCGTAATATAGACAAATATATTTTTTATTATTTAGTCTACTCAGAAAGTTTATTTATCTTAGAAAAAATGATCTAAGAATGTAGTACGTAAATTAATAAAATGAACAAGTTTTATTGCAAGTTCTATATTATATTTTTACATTATATTCATCAAGTGCATTAATGATCTGTAATAAAATTAATAAAGAACTAAATTGTTAATAATAAATTTGACAAAATATTGATTATAAGTAATTAAATAGAAATTGTATTTTAGTACACTATTTATAAAATGCATGAAATTATCGTATTTTTATATAAAACAACATTTATAATGTTTCATCATATAAAAAATTATAATAATCTTTATCGCTTATAAAATTAAAATTAACTATCTTCAAGTTACTTTGCTTTAAAGTAAAAAATTAAAAAATACAAAACTTACATTTCCAACACTTATTTTATAATGCAAGCTTAAATTAATTTTTAAACATCATATATAATTAATATTATTATTAATTAATTAATTTAATTAAATAATTAATGAATTATTAATTAAATAAAATAATTAATTAAAAATAAATTTCATTCAACAAATACTTTATTTTAATATATTTTTTGTCGATATTTTTAGTAGTTTTATTATAAGCAGTAAATGAAAATTTCAAATTTGATCATTCATTTAAATACATAAAGTGTAACAATCAGATTTCTTATAAAAAAAAACAAGTAACTATGATTAATAGTAATTCTAAAAGTTATATTCTTTGAGGTTCATAAAATAAGAATCAAGATTTAATAGAAATAAAATATTACATCTCGAAATAACAGTACTCAAAAAATTGAATAGGAGTGAAGAAAAAAATATAGAATCTTTTCGTAAAAAATTATCGTTTTTTAAAACGTTCTTTAAGTAATTATTGCAAAAAAATATATGATGAAGTGATGAGCAAAAAAAAATAGGAAAACAATATAAGAGACAAACACATGAGAAATTCTATTAATCGATAGTAAAAGAATGTCAGTCTCCTAAATGTAGTATATTATACTATGAATTTTACGTTATTCATTGACAGAATTTCTGAGTATTTAACAAATAATTAAAAAATAACAGTTCATAAGAAAACTTCGACAATATTTTAAAAATTAATTTAAAAAATTAATTACTAAAATCATTGGTAAATTTTCACTCGCGGATAAAATTAATTACCAAGTAACTTAATCTATTCTAAGCATGTTAGAAACATGTATAATAAAATAATGACATTTATTCTAATAAATCTGATACGACAATCTGAAATAAAAACGTTTTGATATTCACTAATGTTTCAAAAGTAAGAATACTTTGTTGTTTTTTAAGCTTCATGGTGGTACATTTACTAAGTGTCAATTAATTTTAATGTCAGCACTGCAGAATAAATAATTCATAATAGTCTAAAATATATCTTCGTGCAAATTGTAGTGTGGAAACAGTGTCAAGTGTCATAAGTACATGCATTAAGTAAAGAGAAAGTGAGAAGAATTGAAAACGAAACTAGAACTATGCTATGGTTTGACAATCAGTCAATTCTACTTGATTTAAAATTGAATGAAATAATTTATTACATTCGTTACAGTTAGGACTAAGAGATTCCTAGAATTGGCAGGAAAGCAACTTCTTTGTCCTGATATGTTTGTTTTTATCAAAACTTCTACGTGAGATATAATTGAATTTTGGTATAAAAGAATTAAATCTTTTTCATAACAATAAATAAATCGCATCGATTACTCGAAATAAAGAATAATTAAATCGTTACATGATGCATAAGTCAAGCGAAGAGAGAGAGAGAGAGAGAGAGAGAGAGAGAGAGAAGTAAATTGGCAGATAGTTAGGTAGGTGATAGGAAGGTGGGTAAGTACGTAGGTAGATAGGCAGGTAGGTAGGTACATTGGTAGATAGTTAGGTAGGTGACAGGAAGGTGGGTAAGTAGGTAGATACATTGGTAGATAGGTAGGTAGTAAGGTAAGTTCATAGGTAGATAGGTAAGTAGGTAAGTACATTGTCAAATAGATAGGTAGGCGTATATTGGTAGCTAGATAGGTATGTAGGTAGATATGTTGGTAAGTACATTGGTAGATAGTTATGTAGGTATGTAGGAAGGTGAGTAGGTAAATAAGTAGATAAGTTGGTAGATAGGTACATTTGTAGATAGGTAGGTAGGTAGGTAAGTAGAAAGATAGACATATAAATAGAAAGATAAATTGACATATATATAGCTAAAAGACGAGAATGAATGCATTGCGGAGCAACTAACGAAAATAGAGTAAAGAAGCTAGCCAACTGTACCTGTCGAGGGGTGAGCGCCAAACGTAGAGGCTGCCGACGTAGATGACTGATAACATTAGGCAGCCGAGGATGCCGGATAGGCAGGGAAAGTCGATGCTGCTCTCGATTAGCTCGGTTAGCTCCATTGCCCCATAACCGTCGGCACCGAAAATGACTTCTTTTTTTATCTCTCTTTAGTACTACAATGTCGGCGGCTACTGTCTCGCCGCGCGCACTTTCTCTGGCCAGTAGCCAGTTCCCTCTTTACGGTGCGTGCGCCCGCTTGTCTCTTTTGATTCTTCACAGCACAAACCAGAATCAAGACGCTCAAAATTTAACTGCGGGAACACGGAATAGGAACAATATCAAACCTATCCAGCGTTTGTCCGTCCATTCCTGTTCATTTTTTCAATCATCGTCAACAAATTCGAATATAGTTTATTGGTTGTTAATTGTTACGATCAACCTCGACTTAACTGTAATTTATAATTTTCAACTCCGTACTTCGTGTGTAATAAACCAATGCTTATAGGGTGTCGAAGTTATCGGTAATAATGTAATCAAAATGTGCGAAGATGACGCTGCTTTCAGCAAAATCTGATCTTCATTATATCTTTATTTTTCTTTTAATTATCTTTTTTTTAATATTGCTGATAAATATGTATGTAGTATATCTTTAAAACGCATCGTGTACCCTGCTATTTGATGTTTAATATTTTAAATGAATACCTGACTAGTTTACTTAAGTTGTTAAGTTAAGTTAACCTGATTAGTTTACTTTAAGAAATTCATTAATAATAATTTTCCAGTCACTATTTAAGAGTTACAATATGATTGCAACGATGAAAAGTGACGGTCTTGCGCGGTCGCCAAGCCTTAATCAATGTATAGCGAGTAACAGAGAAAAGGATAGCGCTCCGCATTGCCACATACCTAAGGTACTAAAAAAAGAGACCGTACAAAGCCCATAACTCGTGTTATGCGCGCCAAAGAGCCTCGAAGCAAGACAAAGGTGTGCACGCATACATATCCATACATGTGCACGCACTTTTATATGAGAATTCTATTCGATTGCAGCCCTGTATATAATACACGCGTGTATATGTATATATATATATATATATATATACGCATGCATTAATGCCATGTACAAATGTACATAAAGAAGAGCTACAGGCACACACAGCTTAGAAGCTGAGCACCATAAAGTTTAAGCCAACAAATATTTCTTGATTCTCGAAAAACGAAGCGACGCGTAGCGGATCTGTCGTGAACGATAAGTTGTTCTACTGTGTTTGTATTGAAAACACGTATTTGATATGTAGCCGCCGCCTGGGCTCCTCCTTCTTTCTCCCATGCTGAATGTACATATGGCTATTGCCAATGGTGGAGTGCATACACACACCGATATATCGCGCAGCTAATAGCGCCAGCGTAGCTCTCGAATGCTGTGTATGCATAGTTGCGCACTGTATAGTCAGTACAGAATTCTATACAGAAAGAGAGTAGTGTAGCAGTAGGAGCAGAGAGGCCACCAGCATTGCAGCGTGAATGAGAGAGCTGCTGCTGGCCTTCGAGCGACGAGTACGAGAAGATGGCCGCTCGTGATCGACTCGTTGGAACGTAGTGTGTCGCCATTGTGTGCGGTGTGTCCGGTAGTGCGTGCGAGGAGGCCGCATTGTGTCATTGTGGTCATCCTCGTCGTCGTCGTCAGGTTTATCGCTCCATCGAAACGAAAGGCCCATACTCATTGATCTCTCTCTCTCTCACTCTTGCGTGCAGAGGACCACGGCAGGTGGAGAGAGAGAGAACGCGGAGCTCTACTCCGTCGGCCTACTCGTGCACTCTATCTCTGTCTTTTGTTCTTGCGCGCCCTCTTCGCTTTTTACCCAAGCTCTCGTGTTAAGCTGATATATAACGAGAGAGAGAGTGACACCTGGTGAACAACGACGCGAAGAGAAATCGTATTTATTTCGCTTGTCGAGGGAAGCATTGTTTTTTTTTTTATACGATAAAGCCGAAAGATGCCGAGCGCTTCTTTCACGTCCTCGCGGAGCTACGTCAGGAGATCGAGGAGGAAAGGTGCCAACCGAATCCCCCTGCCCTCCAGGACGAGTTCGGGTAAGCTATTAACATTTCTTTATCCTTGTATTAGCGAGCGCGCGCGCGCACTCTTATCTGCATACAATTGTGTTTGAATGCGTGTGTACGTAGCGGCTTCTTTCATCTCTTTCTGGCACTCGTGGCCATAATCCGTCACATTTCAAACCCTCCGTATGTGTATCGCCTCCTTCACTATTTATTTGTCATAAGAGCCGATCGTGACGAGGTTCAACCAGTATGATTTTACTTTTTAGGAGATGTATGCTTAGAAACGCTCTCGTAAAATTTATGCACGCACGTATTCCGATATCGATTCTAGTGAAAGATTCTGCTAGCTATCTTTCTCTTGCCCTTTGTGTATCCCCTCTTATCTCTTTGCCTCTTTCTCTCTTTCTCTTACCTATGTATTATATCTTGGATTCTATGTATATACTACACGGACCCGCATGCAGAGTGGTTTAACTCCTGTCGACGTTATCGTCGTCAACGTTGCGGTTATCGGAAGTCCGCTTGTGAAACACATGCCTACACCTACGCATCCTCGAAATAATGCATTGTGCACTCGATTTTCATTTCTTTCTTCGTTTTTTCTCCTTTACTGCTTTACCATCATAAAGAGCATGTGTGTATATTGGTGCAATCCCGTCCATGCTTATGGCTATTCGTTACATCTAAATATATATATATATATATATATATCACCGTTTATTCGAGGTTGGTATATGCATGCAGAGAGGGAGAGCAGGATTGCGGTGTTTTCTCTTTCTGTCTCGTCGCAACTCGTGGGAACATCAAAGGGTTTCTTCTTTCCTTTTCTCTCTCCCTCTCGTTCTCTCTCTCTCTCTCTCTCTCTCTCTCGCCCTCTCGCGCGCATGATCCTCTCGATCTCCCTCTCTCCCTCTCCCACTCTCCCTCTCTTTCTCTCGAAGAGACCTTTTTTTCCAAGGCGTGGACGGGGCTTCGTTTTTCTCTCTCTTGCCTACTCCTGCACCGTCGACCTCTTTTGCACGCAGCGGCGAACTGTTTTTTATTCTTATTCTATCGACTAATGTTTCGAATAACACTAGCAATGGAATTTTGAATTTTCTATCGCGAGAAAAGAGATTAAAAGCTAGAAGTATAGAAATATGAGATTTTTCTACTGCGTTTCACTCTCCTCTTTGTTTCGCAATTCCATTTTTAGTCTCTTTATACATAATTCTGTCATAGTAAATGTTAAGGTCGTAGGCAATTGCAGCAAGCTGTAATTGACTTCAATCATATTTTGGTATTACATAGAATGATTAGAAAAAGTCACATTACATTTTGAAAATAAATTTATTCATATTTGTAAACGAATAAAGCGCTTCTAAATTATTCCAATAAAATAAGTCTTTTAATTGTAGTTTTAGTTTCAAGATACGATAAATATACTTAATGTTTGATTTCGCTACGCAATAAAATGATTCGTGAAAGTCGTATAACAGTTAAAATTGTCATAATTGTATAATAAAACATAGTACAGAAAATGAAAACACAGTGTATCTAAAACATATATATTGTAAAGAAGCTTTATATTTTCCTATTCTAATTGTATTCAATAATTCTAATGTCTAAATATTTTTATATAAATTGTTCAACATTCTAAATAATATTTTTCCACATTTTTATTGAAAACATCTTTTTAATAAGAAGATATAACAAAATTTTGTTTTATATATTTATATTAATGTTGTTTTACTTTGTTTTAATACAAATTTAAATAATTACTAGTAAATTACATTCAAAAGATAAATTTTTATAATGATGAAAATTGATTAATAAAAGATTTAATTTTAATCCAACCCATTGAAATATTTACATCAAATATGTAAACAAACGTAGAGTTTAGAATATTAATCGTATTTTGAAATATAAAATAAGTATAATATACGAGAACGCGCACGCGCACGCGCACTTAAACATTACTATGTAATTTTTTTTGTATATATGTACTGTTTGAATCAGCGACTTATGTATGCATAAGCATACGTTGCCGCGTTTGCATATGTATGCATATATTGTTTAATTCATTTTAAACTTAATTTGTTAACTATATGCTTCAGTATCAACGCAACATTTCTGTGTTCTGAAAAAATAATATCTTATGTTTTGAAAAATGAAGTATAAAAAAAATAACGTTTGTCAAATATTTGCTTGATTTCACTGAATTTGTATAAAAAGTGAAATTTCTTCATGAAAGTTAGTTTTGATAATAAGCCAGTTTGGTCTTAATCTCTCTATTCCTCGTTTAGAAACCCGCATTTCACACGCATACAGAACGCTAAAAGGCTACTGTTGCTACTTAGGAATATGGCGAAAGATAAGGTCAAACGAAATTATATTTAAATAATAGTAAAACGGTTCATTAATATAGATCGATTTGTAGAAGCCAACTTACAATAAAAGAAATACTCTAAGATTGCCCTAATTTACTTCACTATAGTGGTTATGAATTATTTATTTGAAGTATATTACCTCCAAGAACATTCTTATATATTTAATAAAATATTTTTAATTAATTAATATGTGTTAAAAATTTGCTTACCTCCCTTTCCATATTTTATAAATAATCATTGCATTGTTATTCAATTTTTTCTTGAATATACAGATATTGTAAATTACATCATCTTATTTTTTATGATAACCTAAAATAATAGATCTTATGTCTTTAATTTTTAATAAAATTAATTTGTATATTTCACAACTTTCATAGTATTTTAAAATAAATAGTCTATTTTATTTTCATATAATAATTGACTTTATAATTCATAATATTCTAATAATTTAAAATATAATATATTTGTTTAAACTTAATGTTTTTTATTTACTTTAATCCATTTATATATTTTTTTACTTATATTAATGAATATGATGTTAAAATAAGTATAAATTGATATATTCATTTATACACATTATAAAATATAACAGTATAAAAGAAATATTATGTTGAGGAAAAAGGTTAAAATATTTAAAATAGGCTTTATAACTTCTTCCACTGGTAAAAATAATCAGTGTTTAATATTATATATTCAAATGTTAACATTATTTTATTAATATGGTTTTGTGATGATTCAATGTATTTAATTATATTTAGTAATTCTTAGTATAAAATATTTTATTTATAATATCTTGTTTTAAATTTAAAATATATTTATGATATTTACAGTTGAAAGTATCAAGTACTCAAAAATTAATGTTAAATTTATAATGTTAATAAAATGATACATCTCATTATTTTTCTTATATATTTGATAATATTAAATTGAATGAAATGAAATACAAAAGTGTTTTGAATTGATATATTTTATATGTATTTTATAAGAATTTTTATTATTTTGAACTCATAAAGTTTTAATATAATTAAATTTTTCATAAAATTTTTTTCATATCTTAATGATTTGTAATGTTTAAAATTTATATAAAAACTAACGTTTGTCTTTGTCTTTCAAGCTGAACCATGTGATCTTCCATGTGTGGCATCAAATCAGATTCCTCCAGGTGGAGGAATTGGAGGTGGAGGTAGAGGATCATCTCCTAGTGTATCAGGAGTAGCTGCTCCTTCACCTTCACCATCCCATTCTCACTCATCTCCATATGACCTAAGACGAAAAAGTCCACCGCATCCAGATCCAGCACCAGGAACAAGTTCAGCTTTACCTCCCTCAGGTGGAAATAGTATATCAGCTGCTCTTGGATCTTCATCTCTTCCAGCAAGAAAACGGCCTAGAAGAACTTGCTCTTTATCTACCGATGGTGTGTATTCATATATTCAAATAACTTTAATTAAAGGCATAGAAACTTTTTCTTTTAATATTCCATTAAATTGACTATATATACTAATGTATTTTTATGAAAAATTAAGAAATATTGCATTTAAGAAAATGAAACTTAATAATAATTAGAGCAGTAATAATATTAATCTGAATTGTTAATAAGAATTATTTGTTATTTTTGAACAATAAATTTAATATGATGAAGAGAACATTATAAAAAGATTACACCTGAATTTTACTCAAAACAAGTTTTATGTATATCATTACTGTTGTAATATATTGATAGTGATGTGTAATCTTAGTTTTTATAATGAGTGTAATATATTGCTTAAATTACAATTTTATAGAATTTATGTTTTATCTGTATATTTTGAAACTGTCATTCCAAATTGTTCAAAATGATTGTTTTTAAAAGTAATAATTTTGTACGTTATTATGATATGCCAATTATTAATATCTAGCCATATGCTATAATATTTTAATATCTAACACATTCACAAAAATATAAATGAATGAAATTAATACATTTTAACAGGAACAAATACAAACACAGCAGCGCACTACCTCCAATATGAGTTACCCGATGAGGTTCTTCTCACAATTTTCAATTACCTAATGGAACAGGATCTGTGTAGGGTCTCACAAGTTTGCAAGCGTTTCCAGGTTATAGCAAATGATACAGAACTCTGGAAGTCCCTCTATCAGCAAGTCTATGAATATGATCTGCCTCTCTTTAATCCTGCACCTTGCAAGTTTCAGTTTATTTCTCCAGATGAGTCAGAGTATCCCAATCCTTGGAAAGAGAGTTTTAGACAATTGTATAGAGGTGTACATGTCCGACTCGGTTTCCAGGATGTCAAACAAAAAGGCAGGAGTCTGCCATATTTTAATACGATCCAGGCAGCTTTAGATTATGTTGATGAATTTCGGAACAGCAGCAGCTCCTCTCCTAATAGTAATACTAGTAGTATAACGAACAGTCAGGGAAATTGTTGTGGGAGTGTTGCAAGTGGCACAGGTATTATAGAAAATAATTTGTATTATGACCATTCATATAGCCAGTTTCATACATAAATTATCTTGGTTTTAAACAACTGATGGTTCATAAAAATTTAAATAAGAAAAATGCTTTAATTGAATCAATTTGTAATTATATCTGATTTTTGTAAATCAAATTCGATAAATATATATGTTTTTAGATAATAAATAGTATTTATATAAAGTCTCGATTAAAACAAAAATTTATTTGATTTAAAAATAAATTATTAATAATTTAGAAAGTAAAGGAAAATAAAATATAATCAATGGTATTTATTTTAAATTATAATTTACTTATTAAATTAGATTTATAAAACAACTATTTTGCAGTTGGAGGGGGAAATGGAGGAAATAATTCTTCACAAAATACTGTTGATGATACGCCACAACATCTCGTATTCCTCCATGCTGGCACGTACCGCGGCGAGTTCCTTGTTGTCGATAGCGATGTAGCGCTTATAGGTGCCGCTCCTGGCAACGTTGCCGAATCTGTTATTTTAGAAAGAGAAAGCGAATCAACAGTAACGTTTGTTGAAGGTGCAAAACGTGCCTATGCTGGACACTTGACTCTTAAATTCACTCCAGATGCAGCGAGTACAGTTACGCATCACAAACATTACTGTCTCGAAGTTGGTGAAAATTGTAGCCCAACAATTGATCACTGCATTATACGAAGCTCAAGTGTTGGTAAGTATATTATCAAACTAAGTCTTTTTTTAATTAGGCAATAATTTAATTAGTAAAAAGTAAGTTCTATTATAATTTACAATAGTTTTTATTAGATTTAATAAAGCATTTTATTTAAAAGAAAAATATATTGTTATTGGAAAACGTTTCAAAATTATTTAAAAGTGTGTTTAATATAAAATTAAAAACGCTTAGCTTTAGTACACTGTTCTTTGTTGGACTTTGTACGCATGAATGATTACAAGTAAATTGTAAAATATTTTTATTATATTTATAAGTTTCATAGTTAATTATCTTTCTGAATTTACTTATTACAGTGGGTGCAGCAGTTTGTGTATCAGGTCTAGGGGCAAATCCAATCGTGAAAAACTGCGACATCTCGGACTGTGAGAATGTTGGATTATATGTAACAGATTATGCACAGGGGACGTATGAAGACAACGAGATATCGCGTAATGCACTCGCAGGCATTTGGGTTAAAAATTTTGCAAATCCAATTATGCGACGAAATCATATACATCACGGTCGGGATGTCGGTATCTTTACTTTTGATAACGGACTTGGTTACTTTGAAGCTAATGATATCCATAATAATCGTATTGCGGGGTTTGAAGTGAAAGCTGGAGCAAATCCTACGGTAGTGCACTGCGAAATTCATCACGGTCAAACAGGTGGCATCTATGTTCATGAAACTGGTATGGGCCAATTCATTGATAACAAGATACATTCTAATAACTTTGCCGGTGTATGGATTACTTCCAATTCTAATCCTACTATTCGGAGGAATGAAATTTACAATGGACACCAGGGTGGCGTTTATATATTCGGCGAGGGAAGGGGTCTTATTGAACACAACGATATATACGGAAATGCGCTGGCCGGTATCCAAATTAGGACGAATTCGGACCCCATCGTCCGACATAATAAGATTCATCACGGTCAACACGGAGGTATCTATGTACACGAAAAGGGGCAAGGACTGATCGAAGAAAACGAGGTATTTGCTAATACGCTTGCCGGCGTCTGGATAACAACAGGTTCGACGCCGGTACTTCGAAGAAATAGGATCCACAGTGGTAAGCAGGTCGGCGTTTATTTTTACGATAACGGACATGGCAAACTGGAGGACAACGACATTTTCAATCATCTATATTCGGGAGTACAAATAAGGTAAAGTACTTAATAATAGATAATGGTGTAACCAGTAATAATGATAGAGAATTGGACATATTTTAACTTGGCTAAAAAACTGATTTAATTAATTGTATTATATATAAATAGCTTTCATTAATGAACATCAATTACATTAAATATTGTTAAATTATAACAAATCGTAATTTTGAAATGATATTATGATACTGAAATTTCAATATTAGTCTTAAATTTAATATTAGAACTTTAATATTATTTTAATCTTAGAAATTCAATATTAATCTATATTATAGAAATGTTACTTATGTTGTGATAGCTCTTTTAATTCAATAATATAAATTATAAACTAATATAATATGTTTATGAATGCATATTCATTATCTTTCTAGAACTGGAAGTAACCCTGTTATAAGAGGTAACAAAATATGGGGTGGCCAAAATGGTGGTGTTTTAGTTTATAATAGTGGTTTAGGTTTATTAGAACAAAATGAAATTTTTGATAATGCAATGGCAGGCGTTTGGATAAAAACAGATAGCAACCCAACACTAAAGCGAAACAAGATATTTGATGGTCGAGATGGAGGTATTTGCATATTTAATGGTGGTAAAGGTGAGAACTTCACATTAGCAAAAACATGTTGATTGAAATTTAGAAAATTATATAAATTTCTTAATATTGTAGGTGTTTTAGAAGAAAACGATATATTTAGGAATGCACAAGCAGGTGTTCTTATATCGACACAGTCGCATCCGGTGCTAAGAAGGAATCGAATTTTTGATGGTCTAGCAGCAGGAGTTGAAATAACTAATAATGCTACTGCCACTTTAGAATTTAATCAAATATTTCATAATAGGTTTGGCGGCTTATGTTTAGCAAGCGGCGTGCAACCTACAATAAGAGGTAACTTATTCAAATTATTCTAATTTTTTCAAACTTATTCAAACAACTATTTAAATTATTATTTTTTAATATCAATATATTTTTTAAATTCGGTATCATTAATAAAAATTTTCATGTCAAGGAAACAAAATTTTTGATAATCAAGATGCAGTTGAAAAAGCAGTAGGCAATGGACAGTGTCTTTATAAAATATCATCTTATACTTCATTTCCAATGCATGACTTTTATCGATGTCAAACATGTAATACTACTGATCGAAATGCTATTTGCGTTAATTGTATAAAAACTTGCCACGCTGGTCATGATGTGGAGTTCATTCGCCATGATAGGTAAAACTAATGTTTTATTTTTTGTGTAACAAAATAGAATGTAACAAAATAACGCATTTACTTCATTTAAGTTTTATAACAATTAAAATAATATCAAAATAAAATAATATTTAAATATTGTAATCTCGTCTAATAGATTTAGACATGTGTATTACAATAGTTGAATAAGTATGTACTATATAAATAAATAAATTTTTATTAATATTTAATATAAAGTATAATTTTTAATCACTGTTAAATTAAAGAAATTTTTTTATATTATATTTTCAAATTCTATATTGCAACATTCATATTTAAAAAATTTGAATAAATCATTTCTTATATGAAACAAAAATAAGTTTTGATTCTATAGTAATTAAATATTCGAATTAATAATTTAAAAAATTGATTTCTTAGGATCAAGTGTAAAACGTAATTATTGCTTTGTCATTAATTGTATAATTAACTTGTATAATGTTTTATGCTTGGATAATTTTTAATAATAAATCAATGATTTTTATTTTATAATTTGTATAATTATGAAAACTAATTTTTTAAATAAATTAATATACTGTATATACAAAACAAAATAATAAAAACTAAGTTATTTTAGTATTCAAAAAGATTGAAATTTATTTTGATAATTTGAAATTTTTAAATATATTATTATTGTGAAAATTTTATTAATATATCTCTCATAAATCAATTTTTTGTCATTCATATTTTGGATTAAATTATTCCATTGCTTTAATTCAATAGAAATTAGAAGATTATTAAGAGAATAAAAGTACTATATTTGATTAGCAATATTTATACACACTCGAATCCGTAATTTTATTTATCCAATTTTAGTGTTATTTTCATTTTTTTTTGTGCATATAATTAATGAAATTTTATTTACCATCAATTAATTAGAACATATATGACTCGTTACATGTTGTAAAGGAAAATATTATTAATAACAATAATTTATTTACAATTGAAATTTCAAAAATATGAATAAAACTAAATATTTCGTTAACCTTTATCTAATCATTTCATAATTCATAATTTTAGATTTTTTTGCGACTGTGGAGCTGGAACTTTGAGCAATCAGTGTCAACTTCAAGGTGAACCGACACAGGATACTGATACACTTTACGATAGCGCTGCCCCCATGGAATCACATACACTTATGGTTAACTAGGATCTAACTTAAAAAAAATCACATCAGCCCTCTCGTTTAAGTCATCGCGTGTAAGTTCATCGCGTTACAAATAAAATAATAAATCAAATGGCGCCGTGAGTTATTGCAGGGCTTTTCGCCGACTTCCCGAGTACAGAGTGTTTAAATAGATATGTGTACACGTACAGATCGAAAGGTTCTGCGATTCATTAAAAAATGACAAAGTTATATATACATAGTGAACAACGCGTATAAATGAGGATAGTTAATAAATGTAAGAGAAAAGACTATGAAAGATAATAGTAAATAAAATTCTCTTGAAAATAAAAAGCGAATTTATGAAATTGTATCAATATGTGAGGAGAGGTTCGATCGTTCAATGTGCGTGTGTCGCCTAAACGATTACAAGAAAGAGATAATTTATCTTATTCTTCTGCCGATGAATCTCCAAAATGACTGCGAAGATAAACAGGATTAAGAATGGTGATAAACAAAACTTTTTAATGTGTACAGACAAAACTCAATGTATTCATTGTACAATTGAAAAGATCGATTATTTTAAGGTTTAATAAATCGATCCTTTTATTAAAATAATACTAAGGGTATTTTAGTGTGTGGTAAGTTTCAGTAGAAGAGAATGGAGAGCAAGAAAAATTATATGTACTAATCGTAACAAATGCATACATTAACTCGTATCAGGTGCCACGAATGTAAATTTGTGTATAAGATAAAGCAAAGTAAAAACAATCTTGATAGAGAAAAATAGTGAATCGTGTGTCTACAGACTTTTTATCCACGTGCCAGGAAGTGATGGTTAAATATTATTTACTTTTGTGCGCGACTGAACCTGAAAGAAGGAAAATTGCACATTTTACGGCACGTGATGAAATAAATGATTGAGATCAGAATTTGATTTCATACTGACATCAAAAATATCGATTTTAAATTAAAGAGAAGTAAAAATACTATTAAAACTATTTAAATATTTAAATTGTGATATACGTACTCTTTATAATCGGATATGATGTTTGAAAAATCAAGAAAAAAGAAAAATTGATGCAATTCTGTATTACTATTATTTTTAAATATAGTGGGTCGTTTTTCTAAAAATAACATTTTGTTTCATAATAAAGATCACAGTTTTTCGGTAATACCTTCAGTACACTATGGTGATTTGTGATGGTCCTAAGATGCCTAAAAGGGCAAAGTGCATAATAATAATTATATGGTATTGAAATAAAAGATAAAAATCAATATTTAAAGTATATTATCAAAATATACGGATGGCGATGTTTACCAGTGATGAAAATAAATAAATGAATAAAACTAAAGTTTAAAAAAATAAGTAAGAATGATGATACTGTACAATATACAGTTTTCCAAGTAATATCAGAGTTCTTAAAGTAAATTCAACGCCCTTTTTTAAAAGTAATTACGATAGTGGTAATATCTAATCATATTATAAGCAATTTCACGAAAGAAAAAAACGTATTTCGAGAATGAGTTATCTCTCGTACAACAAAAACACCCGTAATGTGTTACGAAGACATTTTTTAAACTGGAGTCAATCCTAATGTCGCGATGAAATGAAGCGAAAAAATAATATAATACAATAAAATTTAGTAGTCAGATTTGAAATCGTTGATCGTACATACTAAATCGTTTAGTGCTTCTTCGTCTCCTCTCTCATTCTTTTCTACCTGCAAGCAGTTTCATATCGTCCTTTATATACATCACACTTGTACGTAGGAGCCCCCTCTCACTTTTTGTAATGCTATTTTTCCTCCTATATAAAATATGAAAACGGAAGAAAAAAAATATGATGAAATAACTCGCTGAACAAGTGAAAATTGCCTTTGATTGTTTTTTGACCCAAGGTCTATAATTTAGTATACTGTAATACTATGTGTACACGCAGCAACAGTGGTATATTATCAATAGTACAACTATGAACGTTTAGTATGATTTCTAGAGATGTATTGATAAAAATGTAAAGATAAATCAAAGGCAAATTTTATGCAAAATTTAGTAACGCCCATGCGTTCTTATATGAAAACTATGATAACGAGAGAAACCATAATAGAAAATAGTAAACGTGATTCATCCAAGCGGTCCCTCCAGACATTGTATCCGTTGTTTTCGTTATTTAATGACGCAATTATTTGGAGATGGACGGCTTTTTTGAACGAATGATTGACTCATAATCTACTACAAATTACAAATTACTAGTAAATTTATACAAATCATAATGAATTTCGAGGTGTCGTAAATTTACTGTTCTATGTTAATATATTCTCAGTTTTCATAGGGATCAAAATTTATAATTTTGTAATGTAACAAATATTGTTTTAGTTAAAACTATATATAATCAGCAGACATTGAAATTATAAAGGATTGTTTTTATTTACTAAAGAATCAAATTATTTTTTTTATAGCGCATTGTACTTGACTGATCTAATTTAATAAAACGAATTAGTTATTTACATAAATTTTATTTGTCAAATATTTTGTTATAAGGTATTTTTTAAAGACATTTGATTGAATTTTTAAAGATGTTTTTATAATATTGTTCAATAATCGACATAATATACATTTAAAATTAATAAATGAACAAATATTTTTCATAAAAATTATTTCAACGAAATTTTAAATTAAAATATATACAGAATAAAATACAACTTTTTATTTTTCAGAACATCTTCGTTATTTATTTTTTTTATACACACATTCTTATAATGTTTAGAATAATTTCATAGTTATCAATGATAACAGTTTGATAAGTGATAAATATAATTCATACCTCGAAGAAATATAAAACTAAATCGCGTGGTTGAAAGTAACAAAGCCGTCTATTTCTGAGTAACATCACGTCGATTTACTTTCGAAACTTGTGTCTTAAGAGCAGCACAAACATAATTGTGGTGATATTGTTCCTCTTTCTTTTTTAGATAGTATTTAAAATCAGGCAGCATGCATAAAATGTGTAAGAAATTTAATTTGATTTCTTTTATTATTTTAATGACGTGTTTTTTATTGTCATTTTCTGCAGATATTTTCTATTAAAGAAGTATTATGTATATTATATATTATAGTGAAACGTGTTTATACTCTCCTGTGCTCTCTGCTTTGACTCAAGTTTCGATGGCGTTGAGTAACTTTTTATGTAAGACTTGAGCGTCGTTGTCGCGTTGCATGTATGTATGCGTTTTTATAAAAACTCGAAACATTAAGAACAAAGAAAAAAAGTAAGCTTCCATCAACTTCCAATTTATACATTTATTTAATGTATGGATATAAATTAAAAAAAAAATAACATCTCTTCCACGTGGTTCGAATATTGACAAATAAATTGCTGGAGCGCTACGACAATGCTCAAGTTCCTCACGATTGTTATGTATATATTTAGAAAATAAGTTCAGATTCCTTAAAAATCAATAATATGTAAAGTTGTTGTCTTCATTTTTTATTTAGGTTTTATATTTTATACACACCCGATTTGTAATAATTGACTGGGCATACGTTAAACAATTAATAATAACACAACATAGAACACTCAGACGTTCAATATATACACATATTAATTCCTCATAATTTGTGTATGTATGAATAGACTAGGTTTTCAGTGGCAGTTCGTTAAAGCGATATTAATGTTTAAAATTAAAAAAATACTGGCGATGAAATCAAATTCAAGCAAGACTGGTCAGGTATTGTACGCGCTTGTATGAATGAGTGTGTGCGTGACAAGTAAACAATAAAAAAACAATGCGTATATGTACGAGTACACACAACCATGAAAAAAAAAAAATTGTGTAGAACACAAATGTTAAAGAGAAAATATCTATGATTTCCTCGTGTAATGCTACCATATCTTTGATTTTACTTTCTTTAGACTATATATGGTAATCTATCGAATCTCATAATTAAAGAAGAAACAACGATCGTTGTAATCTAATTTTTCTTCAATTCCCTGAAATTTTTTCAAACAATTGTTTTTAAAAATACCGCAACTTACATAATCCAAAAATTATTTTACACCTCAGATTGATTATTGCTTGTGATTGATGTTACCTATGTCTAAATTGTTCTTACTCTTCATTTTCTGAATTTGTACTGCGCTCCGCAATTGTACATTGTAACTTTAGTTATTGTTTATTATTATTAATTAATAATTAATTATTTTTATTATTGTAAATGTGAATACAATTTATCGATTCCTATTGTATGACTTGCAGATATTTTTCGCGTGCGATTATTATTTATCTCCGTCATTCATTTACTATTATCATTTTCAGATTTATTCTTTTTTTAAGAAAAGAATTTTGTGTCGTCATTGTTTCATTACAATATTTGATCATCTACACCCTATCATTTTTACTTCTTCTTTCAATTTTATCAACGCAGATGCTTGCCATTACTATGTTAGTTGCCATAGATTGCGAGTTTTGTTTTTCTCCTTGTCCGGCCATTCTGCCCGCACTCCCATTAATAGAAATATATATATATATATATATATATACACACACACACACACACACACATATATATATATATATATATATATATATATATAATGTAATAATTAAGCATTGTGGAACACATTAAAAAAAAACACAGAAAAACACAAAAGATTCATATGAGAAAATTGATACCACTACGTATTCTGTGCATAATAATCTGCCAATTATATATAAATATATATATATATATATATATATATATACATAACGCATTGATTATATACAGTTATTATAGAAAATATATTATCAATTATAATTTTCACTTTTGATCCCGCATTATTTAATTTTTTCTTATTTCCTTGTATACACGTTAATATATTATAATTTACAAATTTGTATTTTTTTATCGCCTAATGTAAATTGTAAAGTACTTGTTACTTTTCTTTATACGATAATGTTCGATTATTTACATCGATAAAACAACATATTATATATATATATATATATATATATATATATATATATATGAGTAATTATGTTTTTTTCTCATAATTTTATAATGTAAAGCTTCTAAAAACATAAAGAGTAAAAAATATAATGAACTGCTGCAAAATTGTCAATAATAATGAAATATGTTTTATTTTATTGCGAAAAAATCCTACTATAAAAACAAAGAGGATGTACGCGCCAACTAATCGTTTCGATCGCGTTTTCGTGCATGCTGAAATAATACATGTGCATGTACACTTCTACGTGTGTGTGTGTTTGCGAGATGCTTGCGTGCATGTGTAAACATTCCTTGTATTCTCGTAATAATTGAAGGTTCGAATAAATTCGATAAAATGAAAGAACGCATTCGTGGAATAACACACTGTGCTAATTTTTTTCATATATCCGATTTTAGTTGTTTATTTTCTGTATCTATTTCTGTCCTTCTATTCGTTTATTAAAGTACATATCCCCGTGACGAATATATAGATATGCAGAACGAGAATAAAAAGGCTAGTAGGCGCTCGCTTCGCATTTACTAAGCTACTTTTTCTCTGCCACTTTAATGGCGATATTACGTGCAAAGATGAGCACATTTTTCTATGTTCATTGATTTATGTTATATGCATATATAGACGAACCACGTAATATAAGCGACATGAACACCAAAGATATAAACAGATGAATATGAGTCAATGCATGAAGCAGTATATCATTTTTCAGAAATGTCTTATTGTGTGAGCAGGAATATCATAAAATTATACAAATGAACTTAAGTTCAGAATTGTACACTGCACAAGCATTACTCTACAGTGGATTCCGTGCACATCGTGTTCCTACATATGTCCGAGATGCAGAGGGATTTCTTGACAAAACTGATATTAAAGCACTTTCTTTTTGTTTTTTTTTTGTTTCAATTTTTTCAATTTTCTTGTATATACATTTACCTTAATATATGTATACATTTTTCAATAAACTTTCTGATGTTTAATTCATAAAATCAACTTGCCTAATACTAAATATTTAATACAATGAACGTTATTTCTAATTATACTAATACATTTTAACTTTATTATTTAAATATTTTTTACTCCAATGTTAATAAATTTATAACTATTGTTACTTATAATTTTGATAAAACAAAAACTGAATTACAATCTTAAAATTTTTAAAGCTATCTTTTTTTAACAATAATAAGTCTTTAATTTACATACTTTTATAAATTTATAATTCATACTATTTATGAATTTGGGGATTTTCAGATACAAATTCCAAAACTGAATATGTATGCTGCAGAAATTTATTTTTGTGCAATATAAAATACCTTTTTTATTTTATTCACCGAAAATTACTAATATATTAAAACTTCTTGGCTATTAATAATATGTATGTATTATTAATTTAAAAATCTATAAAATTTTGATACATTTACATTACAATTTTTCAAATTGCCTTATATTAATTTTCCTTTATCACTACTTAACGTTTAAATTATTAAAATTCTTTTCAAATATAAATGAAAGAATAAATTACAAAAGAAATTATCAACAATATAATGTTTAGAAAAACTATTCAAGTGCGATTTATGTACGACTGGAATATTTGGAAAATACGATCTTTAGGTATTTTTCTTGCACTTATACCAGAGAATTCAGGTTCTTTGGGATGCGGAGGTTAAGCATTATTTACGACGCATGCGTTCGAAAACTAGATGAGGTATCAATTTAAATCATTAAAAAATCTTTTCATAACTAAACAAATGAAAATAAGTTATTGACATTAGAAAAGTAAAACAAAAATATATATGTCAAATAGCTTTCGCAATATGATTATGTAATTGAAAAATTATGAAAATAATTATATCTTATGAATTTTAAAATCAATACAGTAATTTTTATTAAAATGCATTTAGATTATTTTTATTACAAAATTTTATTAATCTTCTACGCACTAACTATTAATAGATTACATAGTCGACGAAGAAAAGTTTACTATAGAAAGTACATATATATGCATAGTACATTTAGTTCATAAATTTTTGTACGTTTATAATGTGACTCGACTGTGAACTAATATTCAATTTGATTTCTTGTATACTTGTACATCAAATAATAAAATGTAGAAATTGTAAAAGTCATCAATAAAGACAAGTCATTATTAGGAAAGAGAAATAAAAATTAGTATCCTATTAAATTATATAAAAGCACTTTATTTTTTTTAACAAATAAACGAGCACAATTATTATATATCGATTGAAATTTTCTGTTTAATTAATGATATTTTAACTAATTCAACAGGCGTCTTGCACGCTGTATCCAATCTGCTTAATCTTTTAGTATACAAATAGAAATGCAATTTACTAGTATGGATAAAATAAATATTTATGATTACTTTACTTAATATAGTTTTATTAGAATATGAAAACTAATATGAAAATAAAAGTTATACGGTTAGAATTGATAATAATAAAATATACGGACTATCCTGCTACGAATCTTATCGAATGTTTTATTTATTATAATACTTTTACATATCAGATATTTAATTGAAAGATGCTTACCTATCACTAAACAACTATTTCGTGTTAGTTTAACCATTTCTCATTTTTCCTCTTTTATGAATGTACCGCCAATTACAGAAATCCGTAGTATTTATTAATTCAATTATTGACTTCCATATAAATTGAATTGAATCTAATACAATGAAATAACAACATTAATCTTTAAAATAATGAATACATTTTATTATAATGCATTATGTTTTAATTTAAACTTAAATAGAATGAAATAATTTGTTAGAGTATTATATAAATAAGTATATGAATTACCTTCTTCCGAAATATTATTAAAGTATCAGCAAACTGTAATCTAAGATATAAATACAAAATATCACAAAGTGCTAGGCATCATTATCTAAAAAAAACATTTATAATAGAAAGTTGAATTAGGATATTATATATCAACTTAATTTTCAATTAGTTTAAATATAAAAGTTTTAAGTTTGAATAAATTATTATTATCATTTATATTCAAAAAATCAGTTTATAATGAATTATATTACTGCATAACTAACAACGTATTTTAGAGATCTATACAAAAGTTTTCCTATAAGTTAGTATGCCCAAAATCTCGTCTTATAACTTCCACCATACTTGTGAAAAACAAATAAGTATTGTAACGGGAAATCATATTTTATTATTGATATATAATATAGCTTACAGAGATAGCGAGTGCATTTCTTTTGAAAAAATATTGAGAATTTCAAAAGCTGAATTAGGACCCGTGAAGCATTTTATAGCTTATAGCAATATTTTCAGTTTTTAATTTTCAATTCAATTTTTATTTAAAATATTAGAAGAAGAGTATATTCAAATTTTATCGAATAAATTGATTTATATTTAGCAATTATTTAGAAATTATTGTAATTTTGAAAAATGGATATTCGAAAATTTTATTGCTTTGCAATCATATATTTCTAGTAATATATTTTATCATAGGTGATTATATATTTTGAAAGTGATGCATATATGGTAAACTAAATTCAAGTTGAAGAATAATTACATTAAATATATAATATATTTTCTAAGAAAAATGGTTTATGATTAAAAAAAAATTGTATTTCAAGTAACTGACGAAGTTTACTGGTGTTTTAATGGCGTCAAAACTAGCTAAAACTAGGAATGTTCGGATTTAGTAAATCCTTATGAGAAAATAATCAAATACCTGTAGTATATATTATACAAAAGACGTAGCCACCTGGTGGTACAATTCCATCTAATATAATTCTCTTAGCCGTTTCTCTATACTGTCCTTCTCCATGATCGGTCGTAACTGCGTCTCACCCACACGTACGCATAAAATGATACTAGATAATTTTAATCAATAAGTATATTATAGTTTTGTATATATAAATTATATACTAAAAATATCTTCATTTATCTGTTTATGTCTATGTTAATGGATTATAAATATATTGAACAAAAGAATAATTAGTTAATAAGATTCTAAATATTGTATAAGAATTTTCAATATTATAAAACAGGATAATATTTTAATAATTAATATTAATTTCATATAGTAAGATTTATATTGAAACCATCTACTATATTTATATAATAATTGGTTAATGGCGATCTCTAATTATATTGTACTTTAAATATATAGTTAAATAATCAAATAAAATAATTATTTATTACGTGCTTCTAGCTTAAAAAATAATATTATATATAATTATATACTTATATTATAATAATTATGTATATATTAATAAATAAAATGCCCATAACATATTTCTTATTGATGAAATACGATCTTGGATCAATGGATATTTATAATAAACATAATTTGAATAGTTTAATTGAAATAACTTAAAAGAAAGACAATTACGAAAATAATATTGCCTTTATACAAAACGGAAATTCATTTAAATTGTAAGTAATTCATGCTTTTAGTCAACTATTTTTATGATTGGTACTGTTAAAACATCTACATTTCCTCATACTAGGAAAACCAGAAGTGTTATTTCTTCTTTAGGTTTAATAATAATATGAAGGATTTATATTAAATTCGAATACATTTTATTTATGAATGTTAATTAATGACGTTTTGATAAAATAGTAATCTGATATTTAGAATGAATTAAATTTTATTTAATAGTTTGTTTAATTGTTAAATTTAGCGAACTTAAATATTAAATTATTAACCCTTCTGATTTTTTGGATCAAGAGATTATAATATTATTAGATATATTTAATTAGGTTTCATTCAATTAAGTATTGAAGATTCTTTAAGTTGGAGAGAAATATATTTTTAATAACCTAGAAAGGCTGAAAAGTTATAAGCTTAATCGTAGATGCAAATATTTTCCGATCAAATTTAAATATATTTTGTGTTTTTTGCTTTTGTTTGCTCCTTTAAAAAATTGTGTAAGTGTAGATAATCCGAAAATGTTCATAATGTAGTAAAAATGTATTAAGAAATCTTTAAGCTTAATAACTATCAGACTGTGGGATAATTAAATACTTTCTTAATATAAATATACTTATAGTATTTTTTTAATAAAACGTTTTTTACCATTTATAGCTTTAATTTCTAATGTAATAGCTCGTATGTATTTTCCTGTATGTAATAATGTATTTTCCTTTTCCTCCATTTATTATCTTATCTTTTCATGATAATTAATAAATAATAATAAAATATCGATCATTACTTCAATGTGTTAGGAATTTAAATTTTTTTAGCAAATACAACTCTTTATTTGTAGTTGGATTTTAGATGTTCGATTTTTCAGTTAATGTATGACAAATGAATTTTTTCGATATATTAACATCCGTATATATTGTTCTATTATATTTAACATTAATTAAATGATTATTAAACATCACGTAATTAATTACTTTTTGTATCATCGTCAAGGCTGCAGTTATCAATTTTTTGATACTCTTGAACTTTTTTAAAACATTTATTTATTCAGTATATTTAACTGGAATTATCGATATTTAAAATATGTTTGCACATCTTTTTTTTGACCTAAAATAATGTATAAATATCCTTTTTAATTTCGGCTAGTTCGAATTTAATATTTCATCCAAATAATAGAAGTGTATACTTTATCAAGAATTTTAAAATAGAAAAATATGAAATGTAGGTATATGCTGAGAAATAAATGCTATATGATGTATATAAGCTCTATTCGCAAATTCTGTAAATAACGTAAGTAGAAACAAGCATAGAACAGAAAGCCAATGTCAATAGTAGGTAAGGAATAAAAAAGCTCTATAAAGAACATTTATAGTTTTTTCTACATACTATTACATTCACATGATGGTAAAAATTCGTTTAAAATTCTTGGTAAAATCAAAATATTTGTGAGTTGTTCCAAGTAAATATGAGTCATAAAAATAACAATAAAATTATAAGGGAATAGTATAAATAACAAAGAAAAATAGTTTTATTGCACAACGATTGTTTGTTAAGATCAATACAGTGCTGCTATACATGAAATATAATTTATTTTTGTACTCAATGTGATTAAAATTATTAGAAAACAATATTTCAATTATAATATGTATAATAAGTAAAATTTTAATTATATAGTATTCTATATATATGTATTGATTAAATTTAAATATCACTAGTTTAGTTGTTTAATTAATCAGATATAATATATATATATATATATATATGAAATAAACAAAATAGCGTTAACAAAATATTATTGAAACAATTATAAAAACCAAAGGATATTTCAGATGCGTTAAATTGAGGGTTTTAAAAAATTTTCGTGTGTTTTGTTTGGCAATAGATGAAATAATATTTGTTTGTTGATCATCTTATCTGAAAATATATTTTAAACTTATACATTTTTAAACAAATTATATTGGTTAAGTTTTATATTATAAATTACATCTATATCATTGACCCACGTGCGGGTGCATACACGCACATATACAAAACAGACAAACATACACATATATAGCATTTACATATATAACATTTACACATATATAACATATACGCATATATAGAATTTATTAAACATATTGAATTTTTAAAATAAACGTTAACCATTGCCCAATATATGAAAAAATTATAATTGTTGCTAAAATGCTTCGATTATTAATTTAACTTAAATATAATAGTAGAATAAGTTGAAAAACCCATTGTTAACACATTTTTATTCTTATTTTTATGAAATATATATATATATTCTTTGCTTTTCATTTCAAACCTGTGGATGTTTTTAAATATATTCTCAATAGATTTCTGTTTCTTTTATACCTATATATGTTTTCTAATCATTTTTTTATAAAAACAATATTGGTTTACACAATGTTTTTAATCTAAAATAATGTGATCAGAAATGATATAAAATAATAATAATCCTTTATTTAATTTACACTAATTCGCATTAATAATTTGTTATAAGTTTTAGAAATAACATTATCACTACATTCAAATAACTGAAAATAAAATAATTCTTTTAAATTTAGTCAATATGCATTAAGATAATTTTACTACCAATATAATATTTTGTGATTTTTGGCGTATTTTAATTATGAATATTCGTACTTATTTTCAAAATTATTGTACCTTATTCTATTTTCCTTGATAAAACTCTAAATGTACTTTTAAAGGTTCGCAGTACATAAATTATTATTATTTTGTTTATAACACTTTTTATAACAATACATATATTTTTTTAATATATAATACATATTATGATTTCGAATTTGTTATACATTTTGTTATATGTATTTTATATAAATACAAATAATTTAGAATCTGATTATTAATTTTTAGTAGTAGTAGTACATATTGGTTTAGTACCATTTCTATTAAATTTTGGTTCATTTTGTTTTTTTCTTTATTTTTATAATATATTATTTGATATTATTTGATATTTGATTTTATAATATATTTTTCATATTATTTGAATTTTTTATTCAATTTAACATATAAATATTTCATATGCTAATTTATTTAATTCTTATTTTATCATTTGATCTTTCACTATTGTCATATTCAAACTATTAAATTATAGTGATAAAGTAAAATTAATTATATTTCATATACTATCATATATTATTTTTAATAATATTAATAAAATATTTTTAAATACAAGTTTTTTATATATTTTTAAAGGTTTTTTTTCCTATGTCATAAAATAATTATTATATAAAATATAAATTATATTATATAAATTATATATTTATTGGATCTATGAAATAAATCATTTTCACTTCAAGTTTGATTATTTTTTATTTGTAGATAATATAAATATAGGGAAACAATAGGTGCTTATTTAAAATAAAAATAATGTTAATATATTTGATATTTATTAAACGATAGATTTTCACATATTACTATTTAATAAATTGCCGAAGAAATACATTTCCATTATTTAATAAATTATAGTAGAATCTGAAAATAGTATGAAGTTAAACTATACCATTAAACTAGAAAACCAAAACTTATTTATATGTTTAAACTTTCGTTTAGAACAGAGTTTTACTAAAATATTATTGAAAATTGTATTAATTTTTTTCCCTTTATATTCATCAATTACTTTTATAATGAGAATTTTTATTTTAATATTTAAACTTCAAATTATACACCAAATCATCAAAAATAATTTTCTTACTTGAATAATATTTTATTATATTTTATTATATTTTCAAATAAATATAAAATATTAAATTATGTATATACTCTTGTAGAATATATAATTTGTTAATCATTCAACATATATTGTCCTACTATATGAAATATTTTATTTTATTATTTTTTATTATTTTTTATTATTTATTAGTTTTCATTATAATAATATTAATATATTAATTCATTAATTAAATTTCTATAAAAAAAGTACATATTAATAACCATTTCTCGATAAAATAATATGTGTATACTATTTGCAGTTTAGAATTGAAATTAAAAACTATTACAACAAATAATTACTAATCGTTAAAGCATTTTTGCGTACTAATATTTATTTATTTACTATTAAAAATAGATTGATATAGTATTTTATATTATTTATTCAAATAGGTTTAAATATATTAAAATTATTATATGAATTTAAGTGCCTTTGAGTGGGAACGGCGGTGATGATAAATAAAGATAGAGAGCAATACAGATGAATACAAGAAAGAAAGTATAGCAATCATATAATTAGGTGACTGCATCTTTGTGGAGTATTTAAAAGAGGTGCCCCCCCCCCAGCGGTGTATTAAGCATATAAGAGCGAGTCCTTTATATACTTTCGTAAGCTACATACGAAAAGTTAATGATAAAGTCTTATGGATAAAATAGTAGGCCAACCAGAGACAAAAATATACACCTAACACTAATATTCTTTTTCGATTATCCTTTCCGTCTTTACAGAAACGCGCTTTTGTAATTTTCTATAATTAAAATTTTATTCATTTTCTTTCTAAAGCATAAATTTTATTATATTATATAAAAGGAAAATAGTTTAATTTAAGATAAACAGAGTGGTAATTTAGTAAAATCAACTACGTACTGTAATTTACAATCATAAGTTAGTTGAGAATAATTAATTAATATGAAATGTAAAAATATATTTAATACGTAAATCTATTGAAATTTTGAATGATTTAAACATGAAAACTATCAATATATATGATAATATAGGACACGAAGTTGGATATATATTGTATTACCGTATTTCTGTATATTTATTTATTTTGTGTCAAATATCTAAAAATATATTTTTTACTGTTTTTTCTATTTTGAATTTATCTAAGCCCTATATTTTTAAAGATTTCTATCAGTCAATAATAAATTATAAATCATAGCAAAATATATAATAGTATTAAATACACTATTAGTACTTTATATACGTTGTCTTTGGATTGAAAAATTTTTTACGTTATAATGTAAAATAAAATTAAAATCTGTATACATATACCGAAATATAAAAATAAAATACAAAAAAGTTTTTTATAACTTAATAAATTTTTTATAACACTTTTTTATAATTAAGAATTAATAAACCTTTGTGTAACATAGAGAAAACATTTATTCTTGATTGCTATTACGAAGTATACAATTTAAAAAAAACATCAATATTGTCGCGAATGTTTGTAATATAATTTTCAATAATAATTTTAATCAATATTTGAGAAAATAAGAATTTTATTGTAAACGGCAACTTATTAAGAACGCTTTATATCGCATAGTTAACAAGCATATAAAATTACAATAATTACATATTATAAGATTAATTTTATTGAATTAAATTTCGGAATGTTAAAACTGTTAAGAAAATTAATAATGGTAATACATAAATATATAAATATATAAATAATATATATCATGCTATAAATATATCATTACATTAAATATGGTTTTCTTCACATAATTATTTAAATTCTAGTCCATTATTTAATTGACATTAATTAAAGGAAAATTAAATAATCGAAAATGATTATTTAAAAAAAATTAGAAATATTTATCGTAATTATTTTCATTCAATTGTTCTAAAATATATGTTTAATAAGAAATTTCTATAGAAGTAACGTAAACAGTAGAAATTGAAGATCTCTATTTTAATGCTTTTCAGTTTATTATGTACGCGATATTACATTATAGATTTATTGACTTTGTAAATACATCACTCAACGAAATTGGTTACTTAGAGATTTGGCATCACCAACATTTATTGTACATTTCGGATTTGAATAAAATTTGAAATTAGTCTTTAGTAAATTAAATTTTTCGCGTAAAAATATTTACTTAAAGGGAGGAAGACTTTTGCATCTTCTCAAAGTATTTTGGAAATCATAATTTTTGAAATTTAAAAATTGCAATTTTGATAGTTCATTAAGGGAGTCATTATCAAAGTATTAATAGCATGATTTTCACAAGGTCCTGAGGTGCCCTTTTAGAAAAAACGACATGCGTGCACGAACGAAAATCAAGAAGCAAACGAGCGGAGTCGTGCTCGCTAGGTGAGTTCGCGTACGCGCGTCGTGGCGCCTCGTGTACGGGACGCCGAACTCAAGCTGTTATTGATTCTTTTGCACCAGGGTACGAGACTGCGAGTGAGGGCGGGAGATGGCGAGGGGGTGAACAGCAGAGGAGAGAGCGAATGAGATTCCGTTATACATACGCGCCGTAGGGTGACCGGTGAGTGAGTATTGCACATCCAATATAATATATTCTTTCTTTCTCTCTTACGCTTACGCTCCCTTTCTTCCACCACTCAATTTCATACCACTACTTACTCTCTTTCTCTATTTCTCATTCTCTCTCTTTTTCTGTCGCTCTTTCTATCTCTTCCTATCTCACTCTTTCTCTCTATCTTTCTCTCTCTCTCTCTCTCTCATACTCTTTTTCTCTTTCTCTCTTTTTCTGTCTCCCATTCACTCTCTTTCTATGTTTCTCATTCTCTCTCTTTCTCTCACTCTCTCATTCTCTCTCTTTCTCTTTCTTTCTCTATCTCATTCACTCTCGCCCTCTCTTTATAAAACTGCTGCAGCTGCTGCTTTGGTGCCTAAAAACAACCTGTATGTAAATGCATTGATGGTAACAACTTTTTATATTTAGGTTTTTCTACAGCTATATCCGTATTGCTGTTCTGTATGTACTGTACATATCACGTTTAATTTTTCTCTTTCTACTACTGGAAAATACCAAGAATGAATGTTGAAACTGAGAAGACCATTCAAGCCACCGAATTTCAGCATACATTTCAATTTTTAATTATAATTTTATTAATATTTATAAGTTACTTTTATTGCATTGATTTATAATATGGTTATATAATTCTATGAAATCAAGATTTCTTATTTGCTGTTATCATTATAATTTTCATTGATACCATTATTATACCGAAGGTGATTATTAGTATTACTATAAGCTCTTACAAATAGGTCATTCTAAATTTATATTTAAGAAATAAAATTTTAAATTGAAACAATTTTATTTCTAACCGAGAAAATTAAAAATATGAAATATAAAATAACACGAACCTATTCTTGACATTTGTTGAAATTTAATAAAATATAACGTGTAACATAAATATAAATATTATTAATTAAATACATTAAAAATGCATTATTAAAACTATTTCTTAACGTTAGATTGTATATAATAAATTTAGAAAATTATTATAAATTTTTTACTTATATTTAAACAATTTATGAAACAGTATAACCATATTCCATATTATTATGCATAAAATTTTTTTTATACATTTCTGTTAATAACATTTTTTGAAAGTTTGATTTTTAGTAACTTTATATTCTTTCATTTATAAATGAATTTTTATCATTGTTATTATAGTTATTCATAAATTTTTTATTGATTCATATTATAATAAATATTATAGTTATTATTCATTATAATGAATGCTTATTAATTAAGTACAGGTATAAACTCTATTACTTATGCATGGTTAAAGGATTTATTTATGAAAAAATATAACCTTTTTTATTTGTTTTAGAGGATTGTAAAGTAATATTTTTTTTTAATAACAAATTTAATGTATGTAATTATATAAATATAAGTATATATATATGTGTGTGTGTATATATATATATATATATATATAATTACTATGTAAGTTGCGCTAAAGAAATTGTCAATATAAATATAATTATAAAAATTGTTTAATATAAGAAACTAAAACTTGGCAATTATTCCAACAAAATTGCTTAACAATGTAATGTTCTCGATAATGATAATTTTAATGTAATATAATATAATTTATTTCTTCTTCTATTTATAAACTATTAACAACACTATATATGTAAATAATTAGATCAATTTTATTTTATATTTTCAATTTTTGGATACCTTATACGATTGATTTCAGTTTTCAACTAACTATTAAAGCATAATTATTTTTTAATGTAAATTATTTTGGTGATTTAAAGATATATATAATAATACTTTTATTTATACAATAAAATTTTAATGAAAATTGTCTATTATGCATTATTTAATATATCTGTCAAAAGTTAATATTTATATAGAAATAAACATTTATCTATAGCTATTTTTTTATGAATTTTTCTTTATATTTCTTAGAATTTAATAATTAGAATAGAATCTGGATTATGAAATCATCCATTACAGATATGATTTTCTTATATTTAATTATACTATAAAATTTTCGTAAAATATATTCGTAAAATCATTAGCATCCTTTTGTGTATGTAGCAAATGCTCTTGTTCATTTATAAAAAATTAAATATATATATATATATATAATATGAAAATCAATGCTTATTTATCAATGCTTATAACGATAAACTGCCATAATAAAATTGAATGAAACACACAACATAAAAATAATAGAAACTTTAATATAACTCTAAAAATAACTGGAAGGAATTGTGTGGGCAAATTAAATTTAAATACCATAAATTAGTGTAATTAATATTATATAACAATTAAAAAAAAAGTAGTACGATGAATATCTTGAATGTTTTTTAAATCATACTATTACTATGAACGCGGAACATTCTTTCCACGACGAAAAGTTTGTCATACCAGCAATAATTGAAATTCACGATATTGGTCTAAGTAAATGGTCTAGCGACATACTTAGCTGTGTTTACACTTTAGAAATCAAGATGTTTGCCTTTCTTTCTCAATTTATTTTTTGCCTTTGCTTATATATAATTCTTTGTATTAATTGTATTCTTGCTTCAATTTAAAAAATTATTTATATGCATACATTATTTTCATTAAAACATAACTTATTTTAATGCATTCATTCAATGTAATTATAAATTAAATTATAATCACCACGGAATTGCTATTTATTATGTTGATTTCTAGTTAAAAATTAATAACTCAGTTATATTACATTATAAGTTCAACAAATGAATACTAATGCAGCTTAATTTTGAACTTATCTATAGAATTTGAGAAATTATTATTTTAATCATTAAAATACACAATATTAATAGGATATTATCCATTATTTTTAATAAGTGTAACTGTATTAAAATCGTATATCCAAATAATGTCTTAACAATAGTTATATTACATTTCAAAAGTATCTAAAAGTCTAACTAAATGCATATTTCTCTACAATTATACATAACAAGTAAAGCATAACTAAAATTGAGATTCAATGAATTTATATAAGTATAAAAAGCTATATAATAAAGTAAATTTAAATTAAACAAAAATTAAATATTTAAAAATAACTGTATTTATTTAACCAAGTTAATATAAACTCATTATAAATTATTAATGACAAATAATTATAAATTTAACAGACAATTAAATTAATCATAGTCATAATTTCTTATTGGAAGAATGGAATTATATTCAGCATTAAAGTGCATATTCAAATAAATATGTAAAATAATTTATTTTCTAATAATTTGTAAGTGCTTTATACTTAACGTATGTATGTGTCTTTAAAATTGCAAATCATTTGACTATATATAACTTTGAATTAGTACTTTAAATTTTTATAACAATAATTGAAATTAACAAATAAAATTATTTTTCAGTATACGTGTATATATTAATATTGCATTCTCATTTTTTAAATAATAAAAAATTTCATTTTCCATGTAAAATAATTAGTTGAAACAGTCTGCGTAAATTTAAGTTTCATTTGTTTAAGAAATAAAAAAATCTAATTAATTATATTTACATTACTTATATATTGATATTTGCTAAAAAGGAATCAAGAATGTTCTTCTTCATATATACCTTCTCTTTCATTATAATATTCAGTAGATTTTTTAATTCAACTTCAGTCGTAAATTACCCATACATTCTAAATATTATATTTTGTTTTAAATATATATTATTCGGAAAATAATGTTAAATAAAAATTATATATTTAAAATCTACTTTACTTTAATCATAATTATTTAATCGAGTTTTATAAAGAAATTACTTCATTTTTGTATTTCTATCTTAAAATTATATATTGTAAAATTTAAGTTAATTTAAGCTTTATTCAATTTCCTATAATACATTAAATTTTTAAATAAATAAATATATATTTATACATGTAGTAAGAGCAAGGGAGATAGAGAGAGTCATCTCAAATATTGAATTTACTATTTTACTCCTTTTTAAAATATACATAAATAGATTTGTAAAAATAGATATTATTTTATATTCTATTGAAATATAGATCTATAAAATCATGGAAATTAAATAAGTTAATTACAAAGTGTTTATTTATATGTATATATATAAATAAATATTAAATTTAATATATAATTGATGCATTTTATAAATCTGTATGTAAATTTTGAATTATAATTAAAATTTTTTTGGATCTATATTATTCTACATATTATTTGTATTATAATGCTTATTATGTATTTATGTTTCTATTATTCACACAAATTTGTTAATAAATTATTTGAAATATTTAGATGAATTTAAACTTAACGTATGTCATATTCAAATCTATTTACTACACTATTCTTTATAAGTTTATATCACATTTTTTGGATCTATATTATTCTACATATTATTTGTATTATAATGCTTATTATGTATTTATGTTTCTATTATTCACACAAATTTGTTAATAAATTATTTGAAATATTTAGATGAATTTAAACTTAACGTATGTCATATTCAAATCTATTTACTACACTATTCTTTATAAGTTTATATCACATTTTTTGGATCTATATTATTCTACATATTATTTGTATTATAATGCTTATTATGTATTTATGTTTCTATTATTCACACAAATTTGTTAATAAATTATTTGAAATATTTAGATGAATTTAAACTTAACGTATGTCATATTCAAATCTATTTACTACACTATTCTTTATAAGTTTATATCACATTTTTTGGATCTATATTATTCTACATATTATTTGTATTATAATGCTTATTATGTATTTATGTTTCTATTATTCACACAAATTTGTTAATAAATTATTTGAAATATTTAGATGAATTTAAACTTAACGTATGTCATATTCAAATCTATTTACTACACTATTCTTTATAAGTTTATATCACATTTGAATATGACATACGTTAAGTTTAAATTCATCTAAATATTTCAAATAATTTATTAACAAATTTGTGTGAATAATAGAAACATAAATACATAATAAGCATTATAATACAAATAATATGTAGAATAATATAGATCCAAAAAATGTGATATAAACTTATAAAGAATAGTGTAGTAAATAGATTTGAATATATAAAACATAAATAGCTTAATCATCCTAAACTCAAAATCATTACTTCATTTGAGAAAATATTTTTTCCTAAATTAGAATGCAATTGAATAGAAATTGTTGTTTATAAATATATATATATATATATATGCTTACATCTTACATATCTTAGTATTAATAGCTTAATATACAGTATAGATACATGCATACATTTTTTAAATGATACGTTTTATTGATAAAAAATAGAAATCCATGTCAATACTATTTTATGTTTTACTTTTTTTTGGGTAGACACAAATTTTCTTTAAAATATATGTTGTAATAAATGTATTCCATGGTCATACATTGTCTAGTGTAGAATTATTTGTTCATAACAAAATCAGACTAATAAAATCGTATTTACAGTGTATATTGTAGGCTGTTTATTATTATAAAACTCGTAATTAATAATAATTCGTCTCCCATCTATACGGTTTTTTTACGGAAAATATGTACATACTTTCATTTTCATCACCTTCAACTCTATTTTCCATATGCGAATACATGCACTAATTCGATTGCTAATTTTTCAGCATGAATTTTGAAATTTTACATTAGTGTTTCGTATTTGTTGGTACTTTTATGTAGACTTCAGCCAAAAATTTGTCCTACAGTCTTTCTGTATATTCCTCGACTTTTAAAATCCTGAAATCCAAGCAGAAAAAAATGAAAAAGCAAACTGAAACCCAAGAGACAAAGGATAGTTTAGTCATAGTTACGTGAATCTGATAAAATGAAAAGAAGAAAGAAGAATAAAATACAAATTGTAAGAAAGAACGTTTCAGCACGTAACCGAGCATAGGCCTTTTTAATAAAAGTGTTAATTAGCTGTCATTCAAGAGTGAGCCAAAATTGAAAGAATCGAAAAATTTAACTTTCGATTGAACAACGCATATTTGCTAGCCAAAAGTGACTGATGCGATTATGTATAAATCAGGTTCACTTTGCTGATGGCACAAAAGATAAATACTTTTACTAAATTATAAGTACAGTGGCAGTGAAATGATGTAAGGACTGCTCGTTGGTCGATTAGTAGTAGAGCTGGCATAAAAAGAAATCAATATTAATAAGTGTTGGTATTATGTGTAACGACTTAGTTATATAAAAAAGTAATTTTGTATCAAATTTAGAAGATGGAAAAGTAATACATATAGTACAATTGAAAACAAATTTGTGTCGCGAGTCTCCTAATGAGTAGAAAAGCATTTTCATACTTTTGATTACTCACGTGTAAATGATATAAATACATAAAAAAATTCAATGGAAGAGACGTGCATAAAGTAATAAAGAAATGAAAAGTGAGGAAAGTACATGAAAGAAAAAAGTGGAGTTATAAACAGTGGAGTCACAGAAGATATTTATGAAGCTAAAATATGTCATGTTTTGTTAAATTTTTAGTTTTTTATTATATTATATAATTGGATATCTTTTTGGCTCAATGGATATCTAGAATACAATAGTAAATAAATTATTTAATATATATTAATTAATTTAATAATTATTATATATTAATTTAATAATTTATAAATTATTTAATAAGTAATTTCAATATGCATTAAATGATTTACTAAGGTATAATGTAACTAATTTACACCATATTTAAAAATTAATATAATTTAAAAATGTTTATACTTATTCCTTACAGTTAAGATTGATCAAGTTTTCATTTTATCCATTAATCTAAATATAAATTAGACAGAGAACTTTACATGATAGAACTATCTTCAAATATAGCGCAAATAATAAAAAAATTAAATTTTAATAAAATTTGATCCGTAACACTTTAATACATTATAATAATATTCTAATATGTATTTTTTTATTTATATTTTAATGGAGTTATACATTATATAAATTATATATAATATATAAAAAATGAATTATTAATTCATTTATTCATTTAAATAACTTAATTTATGCATTCAATTTCAGGCAGAAAGTCGATAAATTCATATTTAAAAATGAGAAGTATTAACAGCATAATTATAAAATTTTACAAAATCAAATAAACATTTTTTATGATATAATGAAATGGTACTATATACATGAAATTAATTTCTACAATTTTATAAGCCGCAGTTTCGTTCCCATGCTTAAATTTTTCTTACTTTTGCGTATGTTAACAAATAAAAAGCAAAATAGTTGATTTGTTATTTGTCAAAATAATTTTTTAAAATAATCGTAAAAAATCCTAAACTTGTTTTATGCTAAATTTAATCATTACTTTGTGAATCTTACAGTGTTCAATCATACAAAATAATCTTGAATGATAAAAAATATTTTTTATTAATTGAATTGACCAGTTTTTATAGATTTATAAATTTCTTTTCACTTTTAATTCTACAAAGTTTGATCTGATTTATATTGTTTGATTTTTTTGCATAAAATGCATTTAATAATTAAAAACTAGAATTAGCCAAAATAAAGAAATAATATTTAGGAGATTAACAAATACATTCCCTAAAAGCAGATACAATTTGTTGAAAGTGCGTAAAGAAACAACAAATAGGTGAAGGCAGAGAAAAAATAAAGAAACAGAGAGACTAAAGGAGGAGAGTGAGTAAAAGAGTAGAGGATAGGTGAAAAGAAAAAATATATCGCTTGCATGCGCCGCAACCCCTAACGATCGGCTTACGGAAACGCCCGAAGAGATACACCTCGTGTGTCATTGGGGTGCTCTCTTTTCTGCATTTCCACATACTTAATTCCGGACGACTCTTGCAGGAATCTCTTCTACATAGCATCGATTTTTAGCTTTTATTGGTTTTTTTCTTGTTTTTTTTTACGTTTTACTTTTTCCATCATATTTACTTTAAAATTTACCTACATGTAGACGCGTGTATAAATAAGAAGAACCAAAGCGGATATGTGTTTCAGAACTCTAATGATACTAGATTGCTTGTGATAAATCAATGCAATTCAGAGCATATCTGGGATTGACTGTATTTACGTATTTTTATATATCAGAGAGCAGAGACCTCGAAATTGGGTGAGGAAAGCTGCCCTATGAACCCTACAAGGAAAAAGATTCAGAGCGAGCAACAGCTATACAAAGCGTCCGTTACTACTGGCGGAACTATCTCTCTTTCTCCAGGGGCGTGCACATGCACGCGACGTCGGAGTTTTGCGCCCCCGAACGAAAGGAGCTTCTCAAAATCGATCGGGCGTCAGTGGGCGAGGGCGACGGGGCCGAGGCCGAGAGCCCGAGAATCCGGCGCTCAGTCGCTCCAGTAGTTGCTGGGAAGCAGGCTCTGTACGAGGTGTTGTCGCTGTTCTCGTGACGTCCACATCCAAGTGTGCCTATTCGAGTATCCGGAAAGCAAGAGCCAACCAGTGGGCAGGTGAGCAGGTGGGCAGGAGGACCGCAGGGTGAGAAGGCGGGAGGAAGAATCTCCGGAACGGCCGAGTTGGCATACCGCGAGAGGCGCGCACAGCGCTCGATACATCGGCCGCAATAGCGGCGGGGGCGCCGCCACCCCCGTGCGACCTCGGGCCACAATGGGAGGAGGCAGGGCTAATGGCCCAGCTCCCAGTATTGGGGGCCGAAGAGGCCGATAAGTACCGGCTAAGGAAGCAGGGGGCCGGTTATGCTTGGGACGGACTTCTCACTGGCGCTTATCCAGGAAGCTCGGCATGGCGAGGCCTCGGACGGCGTTCGGCATCCTCGTCCTCGGGCTCGTCACCGCGCTGCTCGACGCCAGCGGCAATTGGGATCGAGACGACGATTCGGGTAATAATTAATGATGTATATACATTCCACATGTCCTATTGTAGCTTATCTATAGGATATACAGCTCGACTACCTTCCCACTATGAACGCAATTATACAAGAGTAATGGCAAATTCAGGGCCTCTTATTTCTCTTCCATAGTGTGATGTTCGAATGCTTCTTATTAGTGCTACTGTTGCTGTGTTCTAATGAACGTCAGGCTATTTGACAGAATATAATTAAGGCTCGAAAAACCAGACGCACCTTTCTAATTATTTTGACTGTACTTCTAGTTTTCTATTACATGGAATTAGCTTCTTAGACTAAAATGCTTTTACACTAGATCGATTATTTAAAGTACAACATTTTATAAGAAATAATTTTATAGAAAATTATATAAGAGTCTATGAAGAAAAGAGAGCAATAGTGAGATTCAGAGAGAAAGAGAGAAAAAAGACAGAGAGCAGACACAAACAGCAAGATATAGTCGTTGGATACTTTTACAAATTCATCAACGAAAAAGTAATCATATTATATATGTTTAATCGAATATCTATTTCAAATACCCCATATAATAAAAAAAATATTTATATTCGCTTGAATTCAATTCGTAATAAATAAAGTTTGCATATAGATATTATAATTAATGTATTATAGTTATATAAAATTTTCTTGTCCAAATTTATTACAATATTATGTATTCTTAAATATATTATTTAAATAAAATTTTTTTTGATACAAAAGCTTTAGCTTTCTACTATACTTGTATATAATGTAAATTAAATTTATGCTTTGTACTAATTATTTGGCTTCTTTAAGGAGCTGATTTTAGATAATAAGATTTCAAACATGCTTTATTTGTATGCTTATGTTTATATGTGCGCGCATAAATACGTGACTGTGTAAATATTTATACATATACTTATATATATATATATATATATATATATATAAATATATATATATATATATGTATGTGAAGAAGTTCGGTAATAATCATATACCACAAATAAAACTAAAAGTACTTTAAACTCTAATTTTAATCGAATTTGAATGATTCTTATAATAAATGAAAATTATAAAAATCAAAAAATATATATACAATGACATAGATTTTAAGTTAATTACGAATTTATACAATTATGAGAAATAGTTAATTGTAAATACTTGACTTACATAAATTATTTTTATTACAAAATTTATTTATCTTTATATTAAATTTAATGTAATTCAATTCAATACAATATATAAAACTTAACATTAAAATTAATTAATGTATATAATAATTATAGTATATAATTCAAATTAAAACTGAAATTATAAATATAGGCTATTCAAATAATTTAACGATGATTTAACTGATAAGTTAATCAATGTTGTTAACCGTTAATCAGCATATTCATATAAATTTCGTGATTTTTAATACATATTTTAAACAAAATTATTGTAAATACAATAAAATGTCTTAATTATTAATTATATATATAAATATTGCACACGAATGACAATGTAATATACGAATATTAATAATCCATCTGAGTAACGACAGTTCGAATATACCCCATTAGTTTAAAAGCTTTATATATTTACCAGTCGCAACAATGCCAGTAAAGATGAAAATAAATTTGTGTTAATTAGGTTATAAGGTAATATTTTGTTTGAAATTGAATGTAGTAGAGCTATTCTGTTAGCAGCGGCGATATAATGTTTGCCTTGTTATCGTTGAGTTCGTATTTGTTCTGTTGTAACCAACCATCCGAGTTCAACTTATCAAGCTCCACACTCGCTAATCCACTGGCCCTTACCTTACACCTTATGTATAGCGTACTCGTAAATTCTTAAACCGGATCTGCTGGCATATAGTTGCGGCCTAATCAGACTTGCGCGTCCCTACGTGAATTATTCATGAAACGCTATTGTGAATCAAACACTCTTAATAATGTCGGTTGTGATAGTATTTTATCACTGCCCGAGCGTAGCCATTTTAATCTACTGGCTTGATGCAGATAACCAACCGTGATATCGTATTCGCCTAGCCGCATTAATAATTGAGATATCTGTCATTGATGATCTCAACCTCTCTCCTGCCCAGATCTTACAATCCTCCTTACCCTTGTCAATCTAATCACAGCATTGTTGTATTGAAGAATGGATTCCAATGTAGATAAATCTTATATATTTGATAATACTTATAAAGTTGTAATGATAAATTTTTGTTATTTTTAATTACATTTAGAAAATTCAGATAAAATCTATTTTTAATGAGGTTTAAATAATGAAATATTATTATATACATAATTTATCTAAAAAGGTCAAATCTGTTATTGAATTTGTAATGTAATTAATTGGCTTATTATTATTGAATCCTGTAAAATAAATTGTATACAAATTAAATAAAATTGTATAATGAAAATAGAATATAGTCAATTCAAATATTATATCCACTTTTATGTGGTATTATAATATTATAAATATTAATTTTTATTCAATTATATATAGAAATGTTTAGAATCTGAAAATATTGATTTACTTTAATATTTAATATATTAAGTGACATTTTGAGTTAATTTATTTATTAATTATATTAAATTTTTACAATATCGATTTTTGTTATATATTTTAATAGAATAACCTATGCAAAGTTTCATAACAAATATATAGATTTTATCTGTAATATATTTTCACGTTATTATTTATCTTATAAAACGTATTGTAAATTTATTCATATATTCGAAAATTATTTACATATTTTTCATTTATTCAAATATTTTTAACTCGTATAGTACAAGTATAGTAACAATTATGTTCTTCAACATATATATTTAAATAAAATTTAAACTACTTTATTAACATTAAATTTGAATATCAATAAATTTCATATTTAATTACAATTTTTAATTATGATTTTGTTTTGAAAACATAGGTGATGTTAGTATTGTTTTCATTCAAATAATATACTATCTGCTGTAATAATATATATTATAACTAATAGTATGTATTTGAGTATATATAAATATTATAAGTATTTTAAGTATTTACAATGTTATACAATTTATAACTGATTCAGAGCGATAGCAAAATATTATCCATAAGTGAATAACATACATTAAATACGAACTTATTTATTCGTTATAAAATGTTTTGGTTACATATGAATGGTAAGAGAATATGTGGGACTTACATTATTTTAGTTATTAATTTAATGATAGACATAAATGCAATATTCAATATAACAATATTTTATGAATTATTATGGAGATATATATTGAACAATTTATGATAAAGGTATTAAATGTATCAAACAAAAATAAGGAGTTCATAATATGCTGATTATATAGAATATTTATTGTTTAATTACATGAATGTTTTACGATAATAATAATAGTACAAGTTTTCCATAATATATCATTAAAAATGTAATGAAAAATAAAAATATTATCTTCATGTATATAAAAATTTATTAAATATCTACTTAAACATGTATAAATAAATAATGTTTAGAACATTATATTCTAATAATAATATATCAAAAGTATAAGAGTATGAGGGATGATGTATATTTTTAACATTATAATTTTAAATGTACGTATAAGCTACGTTAATGTATTAAATAATTGTATCGATAAATGTAATAATCACGATATTTGAAGAAAACATAACGATAAGTAATACGTGATTTTACACTACCAGTAATTTAACTCAAAATCTTTTATTTGAAGGATAGATGCACTTTACATCACCCAGTTAATCATATATGATATATATTTTATTCTAATTGATTTTGTATTCTACTTGTACTAATTGAATATCTATAGAATATTACAAATATGACAATATTTCATAATGTGATATGTAGTTTGTAAATCAGAAGTTAATCTGAATTTCGTTTAAAATTTTTTTTTTAATCTTACAATCATTAAGAAACATTATAAAATATGAATCAATAAATTGTGCTTTATATATTGTTAATCTTTCGTTTACAACTTTAATTATATAATTTAAATTGGTTCAAAGTAATTTTATTTTATAAGCATTATTTATATTATAAATTGTAAATTTAATAAAATAATAAATAAAACTATCAAAAATAGGATTTATTATTTATTATATATCGTTATAAATTAAATACTTCTGATTGATTTCTTAAAGAAAAAAAAATATGTATAGATTCGAAAAATAAGCCTTTTAGTAATATGCAATTTATAAAATATAATATAATCTTGAAATAAATTTTTATATCATATATTATCTTCCAATAATTTTATACATTTTAAATATAATTAAACGATAAGAAATTGAATTATATTATTGGTTTCCTGCTATTCTTATTTTAAAAAAAATTAAGTTGTAAAAGTATATTTGTAGAATCAACAGAAATATTTAGAGAGAAATCGAAATAAACCAAATTTAATGAACTTTTTATTAGAAGATATTAGTATGTCATTTAAAAAACTTTAGAATACTTTAGAAAAACAATAAATATAATATTTATCAAGCACCCTTAGCGCTTTAATAATATTTTTTTGATAATTTTATACATAATAGATGTAAACTAATAATAGAAAAATGTAGCTTTTAAAACGTTATAATGTTAATAAATAAAAATTCAATTTATCCAGTGACGACGATCGACGTGAGTGCAGTCCTTGGGCGCACTGCATCCTTGCCTTGTGACATTGAGCCGTCCACACGAGACGATCGGGTTTACATGGTACTTTGGTTTCGTGAAACTTCAGTAAAGTCAATCTACAGGTTTGTATTATGAATCGTAAACGAAATAGTAGTTACTATATATTTTAAAATATATCATCTATTATTATTCTATCAATTATTTTAAATTATCATCTATCATATTATCATTTAAAGGAATTATTATTCCATCCATTATTTATTATTCTTTTTATTATTATCCTTTTAAAAACGAACATTAAAAAACTTTACATTTCCTCCTTATTCAATATTCTATAAACACAGATATCCAACTTTGAATGCCTACGAATACGATCAAATTTAAATTATATTATTTACGTATTATAATATAAAACTTACTACTTTATTAAAAACATTTTCACTCATTTTCTAACATACCAATTATTATCACGATAATTATTTGGAAGTTTTATTTAAATATTTTAATTTTATTATTACATAGTAATATAATTATCAAGTATAATTAAATGAATTTAAATAGTTCGAAAATATGATGAATTTTCACATATTACTATTTTATGATTTTTAGATCAAATGTATTATTTTCTTTAATTTAATGAAATGATATTCATTAAATAAACTTGATAAGATTATTGTTATTTTAAATTTAGAAATTTTATTTTCATTAAATTTATGCATAATTATTTAAAACCATTTTCCAATGTTCTTCTTTGAATGTTAAACTGTGGAGAAAAACACTTTAGAACGAAATTACAGAAAATTTATGATACAGTTGAATTTCTAAATGAAAATTAAAATTGGAATTTTATTTTATTTACTTTTATAATTCAAAATATAAATATTCAAATAATAATTGTAAAATAATAATTTTATAATTATATTTTTTAATTTGATTGGTTTTGATGAATCTTGTTTAAGATTGGATTTATGTATTAGATTGTCGCAAGATTAAAAAGTAGAGTTTTCTTATAAATTTCTCCAAGTTTTAGAGTAATTTATAGGTACTTTTGTTGCCAAATCATAGCCAGTTGAAACAGATTTTGCTTTTAAGATTTTAAATTTTACATTTCAACAAAAATTTACCATTCTTCTGAATATTTATGGTAATAACAATAATTTATACTAATTTTATATCTAATTTTTTAAATTTATTTGTTTTTTATAAAACTTATTCATTATTGCAGTAAACAGTATTCATCATATAATTGTTTTTTTATTTATACTTTTATATATATTAACAATAATTAATTTTATACTTAGAAATATTAATTTCCATAAAGCTCAAAGTCTTTTATATAAACAATAGTCAAGAGTAATACTGTGTTTTAATTGATATTTTTATGTTGTGTTTTAATCGTCATATTCATTTTAAGTTAAACAAACCAATAAAATCAGTATAATTGTAGCTTATTTGTATTAATTTTTTACAAAAGTATAATGAAATTTATAATTACATTCATAAAAAAAACCTAAAGAAAAACTAAAATAAATAATTATTTTTGAAATACAAAAATTAATTTTCATAGAATATATTTTTGCGCATACAATTTTCTCATCTTTCTTTATATATCCGTGATTTCTACCTATTTTGTCTGAATTCTTAATGCGAAATTAAAATATTTGTCTTTGACAATAAGAATTATGATACGATAGTTTGCTTTCAAGTTGCGTATATATGGCATGGAAAGAATGAAAGTTGTTCATACATCCATTCTTATCACATTATCTACTCTATTGTTTATTCTCACTAACAATCTATTATACTTTTATACACTAACAGTATTTTGTAGTTTTTTATGATTAACTTTGTCGATGTAGTAGTATCCATTTTATAATTTTTTTAGTTTAGTGTATCGCCGTGGATTTTATAACGACAATTCGAATTAATTTTATAATTTATGAATCGTTTAAACGTTCAATTACTAATATTTTCCTCATTATTTTAGATTGAAATGTCTTTAAGGTAAATATTTTTTCTGTTTCTGTATTCTCTAAAGTAATTCAGTTTATAATTCATGTCTAATTTGTGTGCATTTTTGTTTTTCATTATTATATTGTATATAAAAGTTTTGTTTAAATTATTGATGCATTTTTAATATTATACTAAAATGTAGTAGATCAACACAGATCATCTTAATTTAAATGTAACTGACTATAATATAAATTAAATAAAATTAAAAATTAATTAATAAAGAAGTTGGAAGGAAACTAAATCAAATATTTTCTATCGCGTATTATATATTTATTAATGCATGCTTTAATAAAATTAATATTTTTTTAAAAATTTGTTTGAAAGTTTTAAATTTCAATATTTTATCATTCACTAATACTCATCAATACAAGCAATACAAATATATATATATATAATAATTAAAATACAAGGTACTATTTATATTTTTTTTCAATCTTCTTTATTATTCAGTAGTATCTCGTTATTCACAAATGAATTAAAATTAAAGTAAATTAAAAAATATATTTAAAATAAAGGTAACTGCTATTAACTCTAAAAATAGCTATTTTTATTATTCTTAAAATGATAATATAGTTTATAATATCTTATTATCATAAATAATTTTTTAATATTCGAATTGATGAATATATTATCAGTTACGAGTAGTATCATTGGTTAGAGTAGTATAAAATTTATTCAAATAAAATTAATTCTTAGATTAAACTTTTATTTTATGTGAGAAGTAATATATATAATTTTTTTCTAAGGCTATAAATTGAAGTTTATAGTTGTGTAAAATCACTGCTATATATATCTCACATACGATGATTCAGTATTATATATATATATATATAATTAAATAAATATTCAATTGTTATAATAAGTTTTATAATAATGATCTTAATAATAATTAATAAACTTTTCAGCTTTTGCTGAAAATTTAATCTATTATAGGTGGTTTATTAATCGATTGAGACTCAATGTTTTTGACTCATCAATCAGTTGTGTTGTTACGATTCCGTAAATTTTACGGCAAAATCCCTTTTTATATAATCCTCCATTCGTCAAATATCGAATGCTGTATGTAACTCTCTCATCTATTATATATATAAAGGTCAGTTCAATGTAGCCACCAAAGTTAAAATGCATTTACCAAATAATTTCTAATCACATTTATAAAATTCAACTTTTGATTTTACTATCTTTTAATATGATTTTTTGTACTTGCATAAAAAGTATCCTTCTATTTCTATCTTTATTTTATCACAAATATCATATAAAAATGTAAATGCATTATGAACTGACTTACTATGTATTCATAAAAAATTGTCTATATGAAAGTAGAAAAAATGAAATAATATTAATATACAGTGGGAGTATTAATTTGTGTATAAAATTTGATAAATTAGTAAAATTTTTAAATATTCTAATAAATACATTGTTGTAATGTGAGTAAAAGTGTGGCACAAAGGTTAATAGGTATAATAAGTTTCCAAGAATAAAGAGCAGTTTTTCAACGTTATTATGAAAGATATTGAATAATTTTTATCAAACAGTATTGGTTGGCGCATAACACAAGCGCATTTCCTGGAATTTTGTATAAATTTAATAGTAGAAGGCAAACCAAATTAATATTTAAATAGAACAGATATACTTGATATTAAATTGAATCATTTGAAAATAATACAATGATGTTATACGATAAAAACATGTATAATTTTATTTACAATAACAACTTAATGATATCTAAATTATTTTTAAAAAACATGGTTATAAATAATATTCAACATCAATAAGTATTTTCTTAAAAATAAATATAATATATATAATAAATTTTTGTATATCATAAATATTACTATTATTTTATATTTTAAAATTAAAGTTATACTGTTATTAAGTAACCGTTTTAAAAAATTATGTTAAAAATATTAATCTACCAGAAGAATTATATATTTACTTTTAATGATAATGACACAAGTATATACTTTGCATGATATTTTAATAATACTTTATTTATAATAAAATGAATACATTCAAATATTCTTTAAAAAAATGAAATAATTTACTAATTCGTAAAAGGACACGTTTGAACAACAATTAAGAGAGAATGTATTTATATTAAAAAATAAAGTTTATCGTTTGTGGCGCATTTGTATTTTGTCACAGTACATAGTGTACAAATAATTTTTATAGAAATAATAAACGCAAATTGTACATACAAAATTTTATTCAAAGATGTGAGATTACTGTTTTATTGCAATTATAGGGATAGTGAAGAAGATATATAAAGAGAAATCGCGACTTTGGCTTAACGGTAAATACATTTTGTACGATAGTCTAACCTCGATTTTTTTTCATAATGAATTAAGCAAAAGCAAGTATATGCAGGTTGAACTGTATATAAAAGAATGAACGATGTTATAAAATTATTATACGGGTTTGAACAGAAGAAATGAAAGGAAGAGAGTATTAGTGAGTAGCTTCCTTCATATGTGGATTTTTCGACTGTTTGAATTCAATAGAAATTTGTACGAATGCCAATCTGCAGAGCAGTTCAGAATATTTTTATTTAATACAATTTAGAACCATGAAAAACCCAATAATTGAAGTAAATTGTGTTTTTAATATCGCTCAAATATCATTCTTTTATTTCCATCCATGAATATACTAATTATACAATAGAATATTAGATTATTGGCGCCAATATTTTGAAAAAATGTATTTACGATTATAGCCTGATATGCATAATAATTTTATATAAATAACAATAAATTAATATATACTTGTATCAACAATAAAATGTTTTCATTGTAAGTACTAAATATCATCGTATAATTTAATTCACTTGTTTTCATTTACCTAGTGGCAATTATTTAAAAACGTTGAATTTGATATTTTAATACAAATCCTTTATTTCATATTTGTCATATAGAGACCGTAATATAATATGAGTTTATCAAATTCAGACATTTAAACATGCCGCCGAAAATTATTGTAAAAAAATAATTTCTTTTGTGAATTACGAAAATTTTATTTTTTATAGAAAAATTTCATAATTTCTAATTCGAATAAGTTCAAAACATAAAATTTTTAATAATATGAAATAAAGTACCAAAAAGAATATATATTTGATGAACTGGAATGTTAAAAAATAAAATTACGTTTCATTTATTTCAAAGATTCTAATTTTTATATTAAATAAAAAAATGTTTCAATACAATTCAAAATAAATTTTAAATTTTTTAATTTTTGACTCAATTTAAAATTTCTTATGATATTTATAAAACAAATTAAATAAATACTAAAATTTTTATATAATAATCACTAATTTATGTATTAAAAATGAATATGTTTAAATAGTTAAAAATTGATGGTAATAGGTAGTAAAGCAATGAAAATCAAAAAACGTAGCAATTTAATTATTTATTTTATAAGTTTCTAAATTTATTCATTCAAAATCAAATATGGAATATATTTGTTTTAATTTAAATAAATAAAAATTAGACAACGATTATTTATTTTCTTTAAATTCCACATATAGTTCTGTGTAGTTAATAATTATATAATAAAAGGAAAGTTTATTCTAGTTCTATCTTTACACGATTTTGTATTCTTGTAATAAGTCTTTTAAATTATGTGGTAGTTGTTGAAAAATAAAAATAAAAATTTCTCTTAATTATTTATATATATATATACATATATATATATATATAAATAATATTGTATTCATGAAGTTAATCACGAATGTGTGACAAATAGGATTATTAACACTTACAGAAGTTAAGAATCTATAACAAGCAAAGCCATTAACACAAGACTTGAATACTTCATTTTTCTTGATAAATTTTATTTTGATTGAAACTAATACTTAATAAACTTTCAATACTTTTTAATATATAATTTTAATTCATAATAGCTTACATGCCAGTATTTTAATTTTGCCTCTGACTATACATTCCGATGGAAATCTATTGAAATCAACATACTTTACTTGGAAATTCAAGATATAATTATATTTTATATTTTATATTTATAAATATATTTATTATTTATATTATTATTTGAACTTTTCAAATGTCATAGTAAAATTATTAAAAAATTATATAAATTATATATTTCATACTTTTTATATTTATATTAAATTAATCTAATATAAAGTGTAATTATAATAAACATTAAGAATTTTATAAACTCTTTTCATTTCACTATTCAATTACTTTGATTTAATTTATGTATTAACATAAAAAGAATTTTTTTAGTGAAATTACATATTTCTGAAAAATACTAAAATAAATAACTCGAAATAATTCATTCAATTTCCTTATTATTGGCATATATTTTTTTTCATATGGCATATTTATCTTTTTGAAAAACTCTATTTCAATTTTCTAGTGTTATTATATTATATTGTTGAAAATAAAGTGTACGAGTATTTTTCTCTTCATACCAATCTAAACATAACTATAAATAAATGGTGGGTGACTCAAGATAATTTCTTTTGTTCTTAGCTTTGATGTACGAGGAAGAGCTTATAATAAGGCACTAAATTGGTCGGATAATAATGCGATTGGGCCACGCGCTTACTTTACAACGCTGACGAAGCCTGCCGTCCTCGCTCTCGATGCTGTACAACTGAATGACGAGGGTATTTATCGTTGTCGTGTTGACTTCAAGAACTCACCCACGCGCAATTTTCAAGTCAATCTCACCGTCATTGGTAAGGACAACCACATCATTCATTTATTATACCCCCCCCCCATACTGATTCAACTATTCTACTCAAATATTTATCTTGACTTTAGATACTAAGAATAATTTTCTTTTATCTATTGACGGATTTTCTTTTTAATTTTTAGACATTCTTATTTGTAATATTATATTTACACTCCTAAGTGCTGTCTTTGTTGTTACATTTTCTATACAATTTATAAAGATGAGTATTATCATGTATTTAAATTTCAAATAAAATATAAATGCAAATGCAGTAAATATTGGACAATACATGCCTATGTTGAATTAATATTATATAGTTTGAGATTATTTCTAGATAATTTATTTCTTTTCTCTTTTTTTTACATACAGACACACAATATTTTAATTCTTTTCTAATTCTAGATCATTTATTTCCAGATATTAAAAAATGAATAATTAAAAATAATTAAAAAATATTTATGCAATAAAGTGGTTAATCTCTATTAGTATATTTGATACTATATTAGTATCAAATAGAAATTATATAAATAAAAAAGAAAGTTGAATTGATCTAATATATTGATTTAAATGACAAAATTATAACTAAAGTCAATTGTCTAAATTAAAATTCAATTATAATGATTTTTAGACTATTTATTTTAATACTGTATTGTTGTAATAAAGTAATATTATATAAAATTATTATTATACAAAACACTTTTATGTTTATAAAATCCATATTATTTTTTAAAAAACTATTTCTATAGAATTGGTCTTATACTAACAGACAGCAATTGATAAATTATGATAAATTATTTTTAAATGCAATAATTTTTCTCAAATACAATTTTACAGCTAAAATATCATTATTAGTAATAAAAAATAAAAAATGAATGTAGTACCCTCTTAAAATAATGTTACTATTGTACTTATAAAATAGTTATTCAGTTTCAATACATGTAATTACAAAAATATATTTAAGGTTTTATAAATATTTGTTTAAAGTATTTTTTATATAATAAGATATACACGTATACGTATTGTATCATACATATTGCTGGGCATATATAACAACTCATTGCATGTGTGCTTATTAATGTATCTATTTAATACTTGAATAATAATATTTGAATCATTATTAACAATAACTAAACGCCAAAACTTCATTGAAACAGTTAATTAAAATGTTTGAAAAATTTTTCTTCTCAATATCTTTTTCTCAGTGACGATATATTCTACCGATCTGTTTGAATATTTTATTTTAACTCCCTACTAAACAGAAAATTTTGTTGGAAATGCTTTGATTTCTCTTTCTCTCTCTCTCTCTCTCTCTCTCTCTCGCTCTCACTCTTTCTCTTTAAGCATTTGTAACGGCAATATTATTACATATAAAGCCCAAAAAATGAAATTTTATATTATTCTATTAATTTCACAATCCATTTGCAAAATATATATAAATAATTATTGGTATTAAAACTATTCAGATATAAATTCTATAAGTTGATTTATGTTTATTATTCAGTAATCAAAGTATTTAAAAGTTTTATAATAAAAGTATTTAGAACATTATAAAAAGGTATAAAATATTATCCTTAACTTAATAACTGAATCACCTCTCTATCCTATTGTAGGTAGAATCTGTAATATATATTGTTGAAGATGTAACTATGTAGATATGTGTAGATACTATGTAGACATGTATTATCGCAATGTTTTTTCTAAGTCACCTTTACCGTGTTCCTCCCCACTCCGAACCTTTGACATAGCCGTCTTCACCTATGTACACATGTTATTAAAATAAATTAAATTATAATATTTTACATTTATGACTAATCAATCTCCAATACGTCTTGTATAATAAGTTTCTATATTTCAATAAAACCGATTAGGTATTGTAAATTTTAATTATTTTATTTTAATTTACTTTTACGAAAAATTACAAAAATGATAATTCATGTTATGTTTTTTATGCAACTACGTATATGACTTTCTTTACTTCTGTTAATATTCTAATTTCATTAGCTATGCATATTCTAATAAATTACTATTATATTCTTCGATTATCAAGTACAAGATCATAATATTTTTAATTTTAAACGATTTATTTGAATGAGTGATATTTTAATCAAACTATTTTATAATATTGAAGTTCTCTCATTAAAAATGTTCATTTTTGTTAAATCTAATCATATTATACTATCACGAATAGTTTTTGAATAGATTAATAATTTCTTATAAAATTTATTCTGTTAAATAAATGTTAACGTTACTATATTATAATGTATACATATATGTTCTTAAAAAATTTTAAAAAGAACTTACAATTTATTGAATAGTAATAAAATAATATAATAATAAAGTCAAATTTGCATTTGCGTACTTTGTAGCAATTATAAATAATCATTACTCGTATTTTTTATAAATATTGTTTTTTTAGTTCCACCTCATCAATTGCTTATCTATAATAGTTCTGGAGCACAAGTGAAAGCAGTCATTGGGCCATATGAAGTTGGCATGCAGTTCAGTCTTATATGTGAAGTACGAGGAGGTAAAAATTTTTAAATATTTAATTTACTTTTTTTGTGAAAAATATATTCCACATTTTATAATTAGTGTAAACAATTATTCTAAGAAATCAGGTTTCATTTTAATTTGAATCATAAATTTATTTCTAAACTTTAAAGAAGCATCTTTTTAATTTAAAATTATTTTTGGATTTATATAAAATTAACATTTGATTTAAAATAAAATTTTGTTATTTATTATTTATTTAAAATGAATTTAGAGATTTTATAATACAATTTTATTGTAATTTCAAATGCAAATCTTTCAAATCTTGATTAAACTTAAAAATCATCATATCATAGAATAATATAATACAAATAGTATAATACAAAATTACCATTTCTATAAAGTAAAAATTAAACTTTGATTTATTACTGAAAATTAAAAAAAAAATAATAAATTTAGTAAACATTATTTTATTCACTTATAATTATTATTACAAGTGACTTACAACTTTTACTTTCCAAATATAATCGATTTAACAATTTAATAACATTTTTAGTCGTTTAAGTCCGTCGTTTAAAAAGCTTAATAATAATGATAGTGATAATGTTCATAATATATAGTAGTGGTCATGATGTAAAGTAAATTTTAATATGCACCAACATAATTTAAATATTACTTCTTAATAATATTTAGAATTTCTAATATTGAGTAGAAGTTCAGCAATATAAGCATTGATATTCATATGTAGTCTCGTCGTCTTTTCAAGTGTACTTACTCTATACGGTAAAACCAAATGTATTTGACAAAATAAAGAGTTTACGGTCACGGCTGTTGCTATTGCTAAATCTGTTTGATATGGAATTGGTTTATAGGGAAACCGATACCGGTAGTATCTTGGTACATGAATGAAAAAGAGGTGGCGGGACGCATCGACGAGACCAGTAACACGATTGTGGTCAACAGACTCATCGTTCCACAACTGAAAAGGGAGCACCTCAATACCACATACAAATGTAGGGCATCCAATACAAATCTGATGTCTCCTCTAGAAAAAACTGTACTTTTAGATGTCCACCGTAAGTTCATTTTATGTATTACTGTAGATCATATAATCTACTTTACTCTTAAATCATTGTTTATATCTTTCTGATTAATAGAATAATTGCCAATAAACGAAAGTCTTTTAAGCTTACTTTTGATTTTTTTATGTGATTCTTCGTAAATAATTTGATTCAATAATAAAATAGATATTAAAAAATATAGGTACATCAATTTATTCAAGTCAATATAGGTTAATATAAATATTATTTATAGGAATAAAAATTAGTCATAAAATCTTTATATTATAAAAAATTAATTTAATGTTTAAAACCCGTTTTGAAAATATTGTATATTGAGAAGAAGATATTTAAAATTCTATATGAACAGTATCATCGAATTTAAATTAAAAGAAAATTATCAAAATTTACGATTTTTTACTCTATATCCAGTTCCTTCAAAACATAGAACATAAAGATATGAAAAATAATTAATTACTAAATAATAGAATCTCATAAAAGAACTATATGAAATTTTGATATTTTATTAAAAAATGTTTTACGATAGTTCCTAATTTTTAAGATAAAAATTAAATGATAAAATTGTGCTTTAAATAATTGTTTACTTTGTATACAATTTAATATTAGTCACTAATTACTTAATTGCAATAAAACTGTTATAATTTGTTATTATAAATAATAATAAAAAATATTGTCTACATTATTCTTTTATATTATTATTATATTTATAGTTTTGAACTTCGAAAGTAATTAAATGATATTTTTTTACTCAGGCATTGTACGGTTCGGTGGCTAATATCAATCATAATATATATCTAATCTATGAATATGAGAGTATCTATCTATCTAAATTATTTTCTATCTATTTAAATCTACTTCATATTTATAACATATCTATCCTTTTCTTCTTTCCTGCATCTACATACTTTGACAAAACATTAATTTCTATTATTTATTTAAAAATTGATTATTTATTATAGTACTGATTTGTTTGATAAATTATAGAAAGATTTAAATTATTTAATTAACTAATAGTTATGATTTAATTCAGTTTTTACGTACTATGAAATTCAATTAATATGCCATACCAATGTAAAATTATCATTGAAATTATTTGTATAATACAATTGATGTATAGGGTTTAAAATAATATTACATCTTATTCTATTTCAAATTATAACTTAAAATAATAATGCTTTATACAATATTCGAAAAAATATAAAAATCAGAAATATGAATTCAGGATTATATATATTTAGAAGATTTTTTGCTAATTTTTCTTCTCATTTTTATCTAATATCTTAGGATAATTAATTACTAACATTATTTATCTATGTTAATAAAAATACAATAACGAAGTATTAAAAATTTATAAACGTTGAAGATAATTGAAAATAGAATAATGAATAAGATTCAATTGTTAACATTATTTATCGTAAAGGTAAATTTATTATATCAATTGAAAATCTTTATACACTTAGATATTTTAAAGATAAAAAAATTTATGACAAATTGAAAAATATTTAATAAATCTTACAACGCTTATTAAAAAATACATTTCTATTTACAACATGAAATGTGTTGAAATATTTTTATTTGACAATTTTTAATTTGACAATAAGTACACCATTAAATAATTAGATGTATGATAAAGTATTTAACGAGAAATCCTTATATTCTGAATTTAATATTTCATTACCGGTGATTTTACATTGAATATCTAAAGAAAGCATTTCACTAAAAATCAATATCTATAAAGTCAATCATACCATGTCAAATAGAATTAACACTATATGAAAATAACAAATCCTTATATGTTTTAAATGTCCATTTTCTTCCATTTTTTCCTATTAGTCTAAACTTTTCATTGCTTTTCCCTAAATTATGCTTGCATACAATTAAGTTTATTTTTATAATAATATTGACCTATTATAGTAAAACCCATGTCCGTAAAAATACTGACAAAGCCGCCAATCATGGAAGCCGAGAAGGACTATTCGATCGCATGCGAGACGAAGGGCTCGCATCCGAAGGCGAAAATCACGTGGCTTAAGGCAAATACACCGTTCATGAGTGCCCGGGTATGTTGTATGCACATATTTTATCATTATTAAACATTAGTCAAGTCTTGGCACTCGCCAACAACTCAATTAATGCTATGTGAATGTATATTATTTACTCTTTATGTTCATCAGTTTAGTTTTTTTAAATATATTTTTTGTTTAAACAAAGAAGACCCATGAATATTATAAAAAAGAGTAAAAAAAATATGTGATTCAATAAATATTATTTCTATTTCAAAATCTACATCAATAACATGCGTTTTTCTGATTTAGTCATACATTATTATCTTTTATATAGTACTCGTTATTCAAATAATTGGAGTTATAATTCTTATTTGAATTTTTCAAATGATTAGTTTCAATCTGCAGCAAAAATTTTTCTCTTTTATTTATTATTTTTGTATAACTTTTAAACGAAATGTATTATGTATATGTAGAACAATATGTAGATGACTTTTTGATTCTTTGAATATATAAATTTTTAAATATTTTTTAACTGTATTATATATAGTATAAAAGTTATATATAGTAAATTATATATAGGATAAAAATAAACTATGTAAAATCATGTGTAATTTGAAAATAATAGTTACATTTTATTAAGAAATTTATAATTAAAAAATTAATCATTTGTCATAATGAAATTAATAATAATTTGTATTTAACACTATATTAAAATTAATAATTTCTCAATTAAGTAAGAATATTCTAACTTCATTATTATATTTAAACTTTTATATAACGAAGCCTTGTGATTATGAATTTTCAATAATGTTAAATTGAATATTTTGTTATACTTTAATTTAAAATGCAATATTCTTTCTAACGATTAATCAATAAATTATATATTTATTAAAATTCTATACAACTATGGTAAATTAAAAATATTTAATAATAAATAAATTCTATATTAACTGAAATAAGAGAATGGTTACTGTAAATGAATTATAGACCGAATAAATATTTCTTTTGTAATAAACGATATTTCTTTTAATTAAAATATTAGTTTCTAATTGCTCACAAATTAAAATGATCATATTACATTTAAGATTGACAAAGCAATAGGTCAAATTGCTTAAAAATATGTTATAAAAATTTAAATAATTTTAATCATCATTAGCGGAATTCACTCACCCAACCATAATATCGCTGTGAATATGCATTAGTATCCGCTTTCAAGATAGGTGAAGGAAAAGGGTTTGCTTGTCTCGATGTGATTGACAATTAGATCCGCGATAATAACTCCTTCAGACCCGTTGTAATCTCATCAAGCATTAAAATACGACAGGGATGAAAAAGGGAAAAGACTTTCTAGGTTCAAATAACCTCATGACGCACTTTTGTTGTGTTGAGCAGGTAATGGAGGATGGGGATGACTCGACACTAGTTCTGAGTACACTAATGTTTTCGCCACTGCCGGAAGATCACGGAGAGATCCTCAAGTGCCGCGGAGAGAATCCAGCCCTTTCAGGCGCCTTCCTCGAGGACTCCTTCCACATGAACGTCGTCTGTAAGTATGCCGACGTTTAAAG
>NW_011948420.1:1385110-1415113 GCF_000503995.2 Ceratosolen solmsi marchali
TTCCGATCCCTTTTTCATTCTAACTTTTTTATAACGCGTACTATACTCTAACATTATAATCCTTTACTAAAGAATGTATCACACACCTGTATAGCATGCAAAACAATGTATACTTTAATAGCTTTTTACTTATGTATTTTTATATATTTATCTTTAATTTGTTTTATTTAGTATTTGTTGTAAATTAGTAGTAAACATTACGAAGATTGTTTTAATTTAAATCAATACACGGAAAAAATTTAATTCAACTTTGATATTGTATTCGAATTTTCAACAAAACTGTATTAATTCACAATTAAATAATATCTATTATTAGTACAATATTTTTTTCAATTAAATAGTAGTTTTTAAAATAAATAAATTTGAAAATTCTATTGAAGCTGTAGAAAGTTATTTAATGTACGGATAATTATTAATTTGTTCATAAATTTAAAGTCGTATATATATTTTGCATACATTAAAAAAAAAAGTAATAAATTTATAGAAAGTAAAAATTAATTGATCATATAAGCTAATAATTAAATCAGTTATGAAATCAACATCTTTAGTATAATTATTAAAAATTATTAATAATATTATTAATTATAAAATTATGAAAAAGATTTTAATAAAGTTAAAGTTATAATTTACAAATTTGCTCCAAAATCGGTTAAAAGAATTACATATTACAAGTCAGAGAATATTTTTATAAAAGATATATAAACAGTTAAAACGATATAAATAAATAAAATATATTAAGTACCTACAAGGCTTAAGTTTCAAAACTACGACGTAGCTAATCAGTCAACACGATAATTAAAAAAGAAATGCAAATAAACTATCATATTTCATTGTACCAGTAGAGAATTTCGGAATATAATATGACATTTACTTTAATAATAGAAATTTAAAAATTATATACACAAATTCCGAAGATATTTCAAATTAATAAAAAAAATTGGATAATATAAATTCACAGATAACTTTAAATTGAAGTGAAAAAAATAAGCACTTATATAATGCTTCTAATTTCTTATGTTTATACGCTATATTTATGTGCTTTTGTAGTCCCTCCAAAGGTACAGTTGGAATTGGGCAGCACCCTAAAAGCTGAAAACATCAAAGAAGGTGATGACGTCTATTTCGAATGCAAGGTACGCGCCAATCCGGAACATCACAAGATCACTTGGCGGCACAATGTGAGTCTTAATTGCTATATTTCCAACTTACTTTTATAAGAGTGTCATTGCAGTGAATTTTCATTTAAAAATGCCACTGACCCTTACTTGAACTCGCTGTTCAATATTCTACTTCTTTTATTTATCTGCCGGTCATTGTAAAGGCCAATTGTAATTACTTTTAACAAGTGAAATAGACAGAAAGTTGAAATCTCTCGCAAAATTAAGTATAAAACAAATACATTTGATTTTACAAATTGATTCTAACTTAAATTTTAATAATAACAGTAATTTTTTATGGAATTTAATTTTATACAAATAATTGTACAAATTTTCACTTTAAATATTTCAAAATGTTTAAAATTATTAATAAAAATAAATTAATAGGAAAAAAATCTGAAACTATGTAAATATTTGAATTATAGTTTTATTATTTTTATTATTATACATGATATATTTAAAAAATATAATCCAATTTTTATTCATTTCAACTATAATTTTAAAAAATGTTCAATTTTAATTTTTAGAAGTCATTCATAGACAGAATATCTTAAAAAATATAAAACATTTCTTAATTTAATCATTTATTAACATCTCATATTATATATGAACATTGATACACATAAATTATAACGTATTCAGTAAATGATAATATTTTATAAATCAATATAATTGTGTCTCATAATAATAATAAAATATTTAATATAAATTTTCCAATAATTAAGATTTTAAAATAAATTTGATAATACCACATATACAACACATATATAACAACTTTGATTAAATTTTAATCGAGTATATTAGTGTTTACAAGAACAATAACAATCTGTCAAATCGATCATTGAAATGAAATGCAAATCAAGAGTTCATATACAGTTACAGGTATATTATTATACATACTCGTCTTCTTTCAGAAAACGATACGCACGCATATTCATATATACGTTTGCTTTCACAAATGCACCTTCATTTTCATACGTACACGCATTCATAGGTAATACGAGAGAGAGAATGGGAGACAGGGAGAGAGATAGAGAGGGAGAGGGAGAGAGAGAGAGAGAGAAGGAGAGAAAGAGATAGAAAGAGAGAGAGAGAGAGAGAGAAGAAACAAAGTAAATGACAGTACCAATAAAAAGGGTAAAGAATGATGGCTACATGGCTGTTCGACAGGGTGGCGTTCTGATGCAGAATTATTCGGCTCGAATAATAACAAGCACGCAGAGTTTAGTGCTGCAGCGTATAGAGCGCGAGAATGCAGGGAATTACACATGTCTGGTCAGCAACGATAGAGGCGAGACCACTAGCCCAACCGTTGCTCTTCGAGTTCAGTGTAAGTGAATAACTAAGTTACCGCCACACCCTGATCACTACCCTTCACCCTTCCATCTATCAATCATATAATGCTATCTTACATCCAATTTCCCTCTTATTCCGCCATCTCGTTCTCATCTAGCATCTCTCTGCTGTTTTCTTTTTCCTTTCTAATATATCACATATTTTCGTTCAGCCTCCCATCAATTACTTTAGGTCCGAAAATTCACTTCCTAAGGTTGTGTTACAATATCTCAAAATTAGTAAGTAATGTTAAAAATAACTCATCAGTTATATCTTAGTTCTCTGATTATAAATTTTCCATTAATTTTATACTCTCATTTATTTTATTGTTGAACTTATCTCCATGCACTACTACAAATTTAATTATAAAATAAATATTATAAATAAATAAATAATACTATAAAATTATGATTTCTCCTACCAGCGAGAATATATTCAAAATTATTAATTATTATTTAAGGCGAGTAAATACTGATCTGAAAATTTCATTTTATAAAACGCTTTGTGTATAAAGTAATTGATATTATCAATTGCATTAATTTGCATAATAATTTAATAAACATTAGTGAAAGTATGATTTGAGCTAGGAATAATTTATAATGTAAACGATAAATGTAGATATCTACATATTATCAAACTATAATGGAATAGCTATGCATTATTTAATTTCATCTTACTTGATCATACATAATATTTAAAAATTCAAAATTAGCATGATTATAATTTTCAGTGCATATAATATAGATTACTTTCACATGTACATACTTAAAATTTGAAATAAAGTTTAATTTTTCAATAAATATACAATAGTATAAAAAACTTCTTTTGGCATTAAAAAGAGTAATCATTTTGCAAAATTGATCTTATATTAGAGAGCCATAAAACTTCTAACATAAAAACAATAGAATATATAACATAATGGAATTTTCAGAATGCGTTCAAAAACCAAAAGCCAAGCAATAGGTGTGTGAGCCATTATATTTCTATTTTTCTAGTTGCACCCATATGTAAGAGGAAGGAGGTAACAATAATCGGTGCTTCGTTGGAAGAGTCGGTGCGCGTTCGCTGTGAGGTTGAGGCCGATCCTGCAGAAGTCGACTTTGTCTGGGAATTCAACAACAGCGGGGAGAACTTTGATGTAGCGTTGGCTAAGTTTGATGGAAATAACGGTACTCTCAGCGACCTTGTATACACACCTAAATCCGAACGAGACTACGGGGCTCTAACTTGCTGGGGTAGGAACCCAATAGGAAAGCAAGCAGCACCATGCGTCTACCAAATAATACCAGCGATCAAACCCAGTCCTCTCAGCAACTGTACTACCAAATCCTCGCTCAATCAGACCACCGAGATGCTCGAGATCGAGTGCATGCCCGGCTACGACGGCGGGCTCAGGTCGGCCCTCCCCTCTCATGCTCATTGTTACTGCTATTCTATCATCTATAAACTCCTACTCACATTCCAGCTTTAAGTATATTTGTTCCTGCGCATGTATTTCAACTGGCTGTACAAATTGGTCACCATTAAATACGAACAAAGCTTTATAATAAATATACAAATATTCATAGAGAAATGTAATCTCTCATATTATGAAGGTTAATTATTATTATTGAAACAATAATACTATTTATTCTTCTAATAAATAATTTTAACATAATGTCATTGCTATTACAAGAAAAAGCGTATAAAGGTTTATTATTGTTGTTGTTATAATTACGATTATTAGTTTAATAGTTTTAACTTTAATGTATTAATAATTAATATTTATGTTTAAATTTATATATTCAACTATGTTATGTTTTAATTTTTAAAATAGTCGACTAATGAGAACTTTCATACCACTGAATTTTATAGGAAACGTACAAATCAATCTCAAAAACTCCAATCCAACAAATAATCTTTTATTTTCTGAAATTTCTTATTACCATTATCGAATCACTATTTCGATGTAATACTATTTCTTAATTTTAGTTATATTACGCTTTTGCTGCTGGTAAAACACAGAATATCAATTATTAATTTTTTGTCTTTTATATGAAGCTTATTTATTTTTCATTATTATTACTTCTGTTACATTAATTTTTTTTATAAATAACAATGACAATTATGTTAATGCATTATACAATATACGGAAGTCCTAATTTTTATGTATTCATTTTTTCTTTTATCAAGCACAACATATGAGAAACAGAAATACCATATGCATATCCTTATTGCGGGTACCTCTAAGTCAAACCATCATAAACGATTGTAATCGTCTATTGTGACTTTTCAAATAATATAATTTATATATATCTAGTAATATATCATTCGGATAAGCAGCACACAATATGTTCTTGATTATCATAATGACAATGTTTTTTAAATAACATAACAATTAATTTAGCGTATTCCTCTATCAAATTGTCTACCAACTATTAATATTACCATTAAATGACTTTTTTTAAATTATATATAAACGCAACAATAAAATGCAATTTTTTCTTACTTATATATTCAATATTTTCATATCAATATACATTAATCAATTCAACTTTTAGTTCTCATTAATATTATAATTTTAATTTCTGAATTATATAATATTTTTTATATAAATTTTAAGTAAAACACATTAAATTTTTTTAAAGAAATCATTTTTTCTATATTTAAAAATCAATTAATTGAATAAGTTAAAAAAATAAATTATAATAAATAATTGTAAGAAACTCAAGATAAACAAAGTTTATTTTGTTTTTAAGAAATCATAATATTTCATACAACAAACTTAAATATAAAAATAATAGTTATGAAAATGAAAATTATTATAAAAAAAATATCGTTGTTTTTTAATAATTTAATTTATTTGAAGCATAAAAATAAGTATTAAACAAACAAGATGGCTACTATAACAAAATTAATAGACTGTTACATATATTTTTGGCACTAATTTTTAAAAAAATGAAAACTTCATTTTATGAATAATATTGCTTACATTAAATGTACATATTTCAATTATTGAAATATTAAATTAAATAAAGTTTGATTTTAGCATTTTTGATAAGTTACACAATTATATTTGTTTATATAAATATTACTACTGTATACTAAATATTTAAATTTCAGAAAATAAAATAAGCTTGTTATAAGCAAACACTATTTACAACATCCTTTATCATCTCAATCATAAGTAAAATTTTTATTTTTTGTTTAAAATTACAAACATATAAAAATACATATAAAAAATAACAATTATATTTTAACAGACAACTTCATTTATTTTAGATTTTCAATTCCTGCAACAAATCCTTGCCTTTTATAAATACTATTAAAATTTGTTATTTGTATCGTTGGCTTATTTCCATTTTTTTAATATTTATTATCATTCCAAACGAATTATATATACATTAAGTATCTAAGATAGTTACTAATAATTTCTAATCTTTATTAAATATAAATGTACTCAAATATAAACAAATTTTAAAGATAAATCTAGACAGCATTGTCTTTTTATTCATCTTTTAAAGAAGTAAGTATAAATTAATTAGAGATAAAAGGTTATAGTTTTAATAAATAAAAAGAACTACACTTTTATATTAATCCTAATTCATTAGAAAAATCAATTTTTGTGATTAATTTACTTTAACTAATAATAAAAAAAAAACATAAGATTTTAAAATTTTAGAAAATATGAAAAAAAATTTAATCTAGCTTTTCTATTAAATTTTAACAACAGAAAATGAATTTTTTGATAAACAAAATTTTTCCAATAACTATCGTGTTATATAATTATTAACATCAATAAATTATTCAATCAAAAAATAAAAAATCAACCAAATAAAACAAAAAAAAACAATCAACATTAATAAATCTACAAATAAAATTATAGGAAGGAAAAATACATTAATTTATTGTAAGAAATTGGCATTTTCCTCATATTTTCCGATCAACCTTAAAGTAATTAATAAAGAATGACATTGTAGACAAGAATTTCGATTGGAAGCATATGAGGTGACGACTGGCAAACTGAGACTGAATATAACAAGCGTGACCAGCGAGATGGCAGTATTTCGGATACCGGTTGGTGAGCTTCTACCTGCAACCCTCTTCTACTTGGCAGTATATGCAATAAATGCCAAGGGTCGAAGTGAAGTATCAGTTCTTGAAGATATTATTCTTGGTGATTCGGATAAACATACAGGTAAGAGCACACTGCAATAAACGTGTCTCGTTACACTCTGCTGCTTATAAACTTACAATTTATCTCTTTTTATCGATGTCATTCGTGATGTATGAACATGACTTTAGATATTTTAAGTTTCTATCTCTTCTCGAGAAAAATATTTGTAAAAATAATAAAATCTACATTTTAACAGTCCGTGCCAAATTAATTAACAAGTAAATGAACATAAATAAATAATATAATTAAAGAAACAAAAAGATTACGTGAAAATACATCTTGAATTAAAGTTAAAATTATTTGGTCTCCATAATTATTTCCAAAAAAATGTTTGAATATATTTTTTCAAAAATTTTAAAATTTATTTATAATTTATAAAAATAATTTATAAAAATACTTATGAATCTTTAATTAACTATTTTAAATATTTTAAAGATCACTATTCTATTAACATATAAAAATATAATTTGTATAGTCAGAGAATTATAACATATTTCAAATAATTTGAAACTGATTATTCTATACTAAAAATATAGATTGAATATAAAACTCTTAATATTAATGTCAGTTAAGTAAAGACTTTCTAAAAAAAGAAAACGGCCAATGTAATTATCTAAACAATAACTAATAAAAGAATTGATAAAATATATTATAAAATTGTTTTTTTTTTAATCGTTGAATTTCTATCATGGTATTTCTAATTCATGCACAACTAATTATTAAAATAAAAAAAATTATCATTACTTTCAAAATTAAAAAATTTGGTCTTAAATGAATTATTTTTGAAAAAATTCTGTTAGATCTTTATTTAAGTATTAAGGTATTTCATAGAAACATTGAACAAATATTTTATAGTAAAAAACAAAGTTATATATTAAATAATTTATATTTTACATTAAATATTCAATGTTATATTCATGGAAATATTTTAAATTTGATAATTAAAGAATTTAATTGATGTACATATTATAATATTATAAAGATACACGAATATTGTAATATTATTGTTTTTTATTAATGCTATTATAAATATTGTAAACTAATTTATCAATATTAACAAAGTAATTAATATAAATTGAATTTCAGAAGATGGTATATTTATAAATATGAAACGTTTGCACATATAAAATTGAAATATAAATATCTAAATATCATCGTATTTTAAATAAAAATTCTATTAAAAAATATAATATTGTATACATGGGTAAACATAATAAAGTTCTCGTTGTTTATTCAAACAGAGAGTTCGGTGAGTATGGTTCCTTTAATTCTACTGCTGGTGGGTTGCCTCATGGCCCTCGGCATCACGATTGTTTCGGTGATGTTGATGATGTATCGTCGACGCGGCACGACATCTCCTGTACACATCGAACCATACATGAAACAGCCGATCATAACGCCTCCAGACTCACGCAATAACTCCATGCTTGATGTCACTCATGGCGAGCACACCTATTTTGTCGAGTATACCCTGAAACAGGTCGCAGACTACACCCTTAATAATCAGCCTGACATCATCCAGTCACCCCAAGGTAGGACTATATTAGGTATTAATGCTATTTTAGATTGTTATTATTTAATCTATGCAAACAATTCTGATATCAAAATATAAACTTATCTGATCATCACCACACTTTTATTTTTTAATTTACATATATCTTTTTAATAAACGTTCAAAGACTTAAATATTACATTATATGTAATAATTACTGTTTTATGATTATAGCATACGAATATTTGAATAAATGTGTGCTTCCGTGCTTCTATGCATAAGTGTGTAAATGTGTCAACTCATTAATAAAATATAATTATTTATAACTTGATTACATATTTATAAATATTAGATATTAAAATTATATCTAAATAAATATAAATATTCATAATTTCAATGTTACATTATTGATTTTTGTTTAATATTTTCACAATTAATTTTTTTGTTATATTATATCTATATAATAATAACAGGATTTAATGAATACGTGTTTAAAAATAAACTATAAAAATTTATATACAATAGAATTTTTTAATTTCTATATTTTATGAAAACAAAATATATGAAAATTAAAAATCAGTGCATTTAACCACATTAAAACTATCATAAAATCATAAATATTTTTTAGTTTTATTTAAATAAATATATCTTTTGATATTATATAAAATTTTTAAATATTATACATTTTTGAAAATGAAATTTTTTCAACGTCTCATTTTATACGGTTCATCAATATTTTATATTTATTAAAATATTTTAAATGTTTAAAAAACACATATATATATATATATATATATATATAAATTATTATATAATATATAATTTTTATATCCATTATACTTTTATCAAAAAGATAAAACTATTTTTACATTAAATTTAATGTACCAGTAATTATGACTTAAATGTGATCAAACATTATTTAGATAAAAAGTTCTTTTAAAATTTAATCTTTTTGATAAAAAATTTTATTATACTTTAACAAATATTATTCTTATAAAATTAATGAATATGAATTATTAACAATATTTAAATTCATAATCATTTGTTTAATTTTTTCATTTTTTTAAATAGATCATAATAAATATAAATGTATTATAAATATTATTGATACTATATATATGTTTATGCTTATTATTTTAGCAGACCAAGAAAAAATTAAACGTGAACCACAGCTTTTCTTACCTGTTAGGCCAGATACACTCTTTGCTCCATATGATATTCATAAACAAGGACTTCAAACGAATCGATGCAGTGTAAGCATCATAAATATTAAAAAATTCATATTTTGATTTAAATAAATAACAACAAACATATTTAGGTATTACGAATTATATTTTTATTTTAAAATTCGTTTTATAAACTTCCACGGTAAATTAAAAAAATGTATACATTAATAATTATTATATATAATCATTTTGATTAACCGAAATAAAATTACGTAAATACTATTCCAATTGTACATCTACAAAAAGAAATTAAGCTGTATTTATTAAATTATTATAAATTTATTTGTTGAAAAATATTAATATGATAAATACTCAACTTTCAAAATTCTATTTAAAAGCATTAATAAATGATAATTGGTAAAACCTTATTATGAAAAAATTGATAAATACAAAATTATACTTTATAAATAAGCATATTCGAATATCACTTATGATTTAAAAATTGTGTTTCGAAATATTAAAATTAGAATACAGGATAAACATGAATAATTTATTTCAATTCCGCTTTTTATTATATAATTATTCAGTTTTCATTAGAAATTTAAGATATTAAAAATGAAATCTGTTTCATAGTTGAATCCATTTTCTGCAAAATCATGGGAGCCAATAAGTTTCAAAACCGACCGTAATCTTATGAAAGAAATCATCATCGCAAATTCCATACCCGGTCCAGAGAGTTGCGTGTAAAAGACGAAACACAATTAAAGGGCGAAACTAACAACGAGAAGGAAAATAAGGCCTACAAAATATTCCATGCAATTCGTTAAGGACTCAAAATAAACATATCAAAACAACTACGAGTAAGCATATAAAGCAAATGCAGCATATGTAATCATCAACGATATAAGTTTCTTTGTATCGGAAACAAATAATTAGCGAATATAAATAAAAGATAAACTAAAGATAAATTGAATGGTGCGGATCCTCTTCTTAAAAAGAAGAATGGACTTATACATATATATAATTACAGACGTGCATACATAAAATTCACTTGAGGAGAGGAGAACGACTGTTATAATGCGCAAATAAAAATATGATCACGAAAAAAATAAAAAATAAAACGCGAATGTGAGAAGATTTTTTGAAAAAAACTGTCACAACGCCGCTCAATTGGCACGCATGATATTTATTATAAAAGGACAAAATAAAAAGAAAAGTGAATAAAAAGGTAAGAACGCGACGAGGACGGTCGCGCACTAACTACGTATCTTTGACAAGTAAATGATGTATGCGGTGTATTATTCGGAGTTTAATATATTTTGTGTCAAGTCTTGAAAAATATTTTGTTTTTTTTATTGTCCCTGCCTTTAATTTTATTAATCAAATTTTTAATAATTGAACAAAAATTTAATCTATTTAAATGTGCCTGCAGTTAAGTTTATAAATATAATTTATTGCTTTTTTAAAATTGCATTTTAGATAAAGCATATAAGCGAATAAATTAAATATACACACAATTAAACGTATTAATTTTAATAATAAATTTTAATATTTTATATATAAAATTTCATGAAATACTATAAACACCTTTAGAAATTCTTAACAAATTATAAATATATTTTATTAATAACGAATTAAAATTTTTATATTTATTTTATTTGAATTTTTAGTTAATCTATTTTTCTTCATTCAAATCCTAAATACAGAAAATTTTAATACAAGTTGATTTAAAAAAAATAAAGTAAAAATACTGCATAAATATTTTTATAATAAGATGTAAACTATGTAATAAAAAAAAAGAAAGAAATGTTTAACTCAATTATTTTATTATTATTTTTATTAGTCTTGTTTGTAAGTGAAATTATTTATCTGTTTGCATATCTTCTAATTAAAATAATAACTGTTACTTTATTTGCTAATAATAATAATACAACCTTAAGCATCTCAATTATTATTTCTTCATTATTTTAATTTGTATGTCTCTTGGAACGCTATTAAAAAAGCGTTGATGAAGTTTTATCAAATGTAAATGGAATGCAGAAACTTATATCACAAGATAGAATCTTTATGATTATTAAAAATGTAAAAACAATTACTATAGTGGCAATTAATGATTGATACAGCTAGTTGTTTGATACATTTCACGTAAAAGATGTAATAGATCACATCTCGATTTCATAAATTTTCGATCATAACTCAACAGCATGTCTGCATTTTGAATACAAAGAAACTAACAAATTTGTTTCATAAACAAATTATTTTATCATTATTTTAACTTGAAATAAAATTGAAAAAATGTACTTACTTGATTTTCTCTTATTTTAATTTGTTGATTTATGAACATATAATTACTTTACACTTATATTGTTGAAATTCTAGAAAAAGTTAAAGTAGTAATTATACTATCATAACTACTAAATTTTGATAAATCTTGATTTGATAAAAATTCATTGTGTGTCATACTTATGATTCAATTTATAAATATATACTAAATGATTTATTTCACAAGTGACAAAATGAAAATATTGGAAAACAAACGATATTAATAAATGAATCGGAAGACTCCTTCAGACTGTAAATATATTTTTATTTGGAAGTAAACTTAATATATGTATGTAATTTATAAAAATTCTTTTTAAGTTTTTCAACTTTTCCAACTTGTATAGAAATAAATAGTAAATAAAAATTATTTCTTTAAACAAGAACTATGAAATGTTATTAAGACTTTTATTTAATTAAATCTACTTTTAAAAACATTACATTATTATATATGTAATTGAATTTCAAATAAGAGAATAAGAGGTTGCTATTACTTGAGTGTAAATGTAATTTTTAATAATATGATCCATAAAATTAAAAAGAATTCATTCAATAAAATTAAAATAATTTTATATTAACTTTTACCATGGTATATCAATAGACTTATGTAAAAACTAAGAATACTAATTTTAACATTGAAATAGTAAAAAATCATGATGTAATATAATAACACATTATAATTGAAATATTTCTATGAAGTATTTGGATATAGTTAATTTGGACATTTGATGCTTGGAAATTATACAATTTTCTTTAAATAATAACTAGAAAACAGTCAAAAATATTATACTTACATAACAATATATTTATGAAAAAAGCATCTTAAAATGTGTTTAAAAAAATTAATATAGGCGTTTATTAATAAATATAGAATTAATATTTCATATAAGAATTTTGACTTTTAAAATTAAATGTAATTTATATTATTTAATAGATTATTTTGTTTTAAATGAATATAAAAACAACAACATAAGCCTTTTTTTATAAATAAAAATGTATGTATAGTATATTATATAATTATATATTTATTACTGTAAAATTATTTCAAAAATTATCTTGAAATGTACCGTTTTTAATCAGTAATAATTCTTATTAATCTTTTCCTTACTCTGATTAATTAATGTTTTCGTTATATAAATATTATAAAAGCTTTCATAAAAAAAGTACTACTTAAACTTGCTAATACCTTAAAAAATTAAATGAAATTAAGTTGCAATGAACATGCATTTATTTACAGTAAGATATAGTTTTCCCCATTATTTTCAAATTAAGTAGGCATTAAATATTTACTAAGAGTAATTTTATAAATAAATATATCAGATATGTATTTGATTAAATTTTTTAAAGACATTCTTATTTAATAAAAATTGATATTTTATTATAATTAATTAAATATAATATTACTTATACATTTTTTCTTGGTTCATTAGAAATACATCAATTAATAATAACATATTGTTAAGCTTGCAATGACAATTTTAAAACTAAAAATCATTCTTAACCCAAATCAATATGTATTTTTACTTGTACTATTGAACACTGTAATATACTTCTCTGTTCATATAAAGATACAAAACAACCTCATGCAAAAATACATTTGGTTGTCAACAATAATTAAATGAATCTGTTTCCTAAATATTAAATAGATAATTTGTCTTTTCATTTATTGGAAAAAATTTTTAATCCATTATTTAATAATAATACACATATTTATAAAAATACATGATATTAATAAATATCCTTTTACTTTTATTGCTCATAATTTTATTAAATTGAATAATTTAATATTTTATTATTTTATATTATAATTTATATTATTTTATAATTTAAAACTTTTTTCTAAAAGAACTTGTTTACACAGTTTCAGTTTTAATTGATAATTAATACACCATAGAAGATCAATTTTATTTTTAAATATTATTTATTAAAATATTATTTTAAAGTAATATTAAAAGTATTTATTTCATATTATAAGATAAAAAAATTAAAAAATTAATATAATTTGACTAGCTACTTGAAAATTAAAATGGATATTTAATCATTTGTGCTAATCCATAATATATAATGATTCAAATAAGTTTAGCATCTCTACTTAATATCTTCAAAATTTTAAATGCATAATATAATTTCTATACATTTTTTATAAAAAATATTATCTTTAAATAGTTATTTTAACAAATATTATTTACTTTCAATAAAATTTATAATTTCTGTATAGAAAATATAAAATTAGTTACATTTTTCAAGATTAAACTATACATTTTATAATATGAAACTGCATTAAGAATTCGTTGCAATCCCGCAAACTTTTTTATAATATTCTGGCTGCACTAGGCTTTTGACTAAAAATTCACCCAAATCATACTTAGAAATAGTATGCCCTGGTGATTCATCATATTTAATAGTATATTTAGAACTGGGTAGTTCTGTAATATTAAAATATCTTAAATTTATACAAAATATTAATCGAATATATTAAAATAAACATCAATAAAATATATTGCCTGTTATACGTGGTGGTAAAACAGCGATCCACTTTAATCCACATTGCTTAACAAGATCAAACATTCTTTGGTGGTCATCATTAAGATCTTTAAATATCGTAGGAACTTTTTCAGGAGTATAAAATAAAAATGCTAAAAATTTAAAGAAAATATTCTGATTTTTGTTATAAACCTAATCTTCAAACTTCAAGTGTTTGTATTAATAATACCAATTGAACTATAATAAAAACATAAATACAATAGTATATATCATTATACCTGATAAGCATACAGAAACCACCTGTACATTATGTGTTTTCATAGCATCAATGATATTCTTCATACCCTCAGACATAACAGTTGTTGGCTCTGCACAGAAGTCAGCACATAAATTTCATACTTTAATATCATTACTTATATATGATTTAATAAAAATACGTGCTAATTTCATCTCTGGTACCAAGTACCACAACAACTCCATCCATTCCAGAAATAGCTTCTGAAACTATTTCAGCCTTTGTTACATCTCCAACGATTGGTTCAACTTTATCTCGAAGATGATCAGGAATTTTATTCTCACTTCTAACAAATGCTCTTATTTTGTAGCCTATAAAAATTGGTAATGTAAAATTTAGTTTTTAGTGTTTTAAAAAAATATTTATTCTGTACAAAAATAATGAAAAATAACAAATAATTTTATGACATTTGGCTAATAAAAATAAATTTGTTTACTTAACACTATATATTTTGTTACATATCTTTTTTAATTACTTATATTTTTGTCATTGAGTTTTAAAATAATACTAAAATAAAAAATATTGTTAAATTTATTATAATTTAAACATTTTTAATTTTATTTAAAAATATAGTAATTCTTAAAAAAAATTATCAACTCATTTTATTAAAATAATATCAACTTCATATTCATATTTAATATACAGAATATCTATTTATAAAATTTTATATATAGATTTTTTAATTTTAAAAACTTTCATGATCAATTTGAAAATGGTTGAAATGTTTCAATTATATAATACAATTAAATTCTGTTAGTAGCAGAGAGCATATTAAACATCTGAAAGCATAATATAATTTGCTCAAAATATATATCATTTTCTATATAATTTTGAGTTTTCTTGAATATAAGAAAAATATATGATCAAGTCTAACAGAAATTTATCAAACGCATGATTTTTTTATAAATATTAATTTAATAATGAGATATCACATATGGCTCTGAACTATTGTAATGGATACTTACATTACATTACAAGTGGATATTATGAATAAAATGAACAATCCACTATACTCTTGTCTGATATTACACCAATCAGATATTAGTTTTTACTTAAATTTTTTAGTTTTGGATAGCAACCAAAAAAATAATAACTATCGATATCAATAACAAATCATGATGTTATCATATGTTTAAGAAAACATGCGAAAACAATTATTATACATAAATGAAATGACAAGCTGTATTATTGTTAAATTCTATTTATATAGAAAGAGGGATATTTTGAATCAGTCATTAAATAATTGATTAAGAGATGCAATAAGTGGAGAAACTGAAAAATTCAACAATGCTATAATCAACATATATTTACAAGTTAAGTTAAGACTTCAAACCACAAACAAAAAAATAAATGCTAAGCAATTGAAATCAAATGTATGTAAATGATAAAAAAACATTCAATACTTATCCCAATAATATTTCACGCTATTTAAAAATATTTAATAAAAATAATAATGATTAAATTATCTGCAATTTTATGTTTATTATCTACTGTAATTAAATAATCTGAATTAATCATTTAGCCTATTGTATATATAGTTTTTAGATTGTAACAAATCTATTTAACTTATACTAAATAAGCAATTTACTTATTTTATATTAGGTAAAATATATCATGATATCATGATAAAATATCATTTGCTTTAATTTTAATGTAAAGTTTAAAATATCTTTAAAGTCTTAAATCTCAAAATAAACTACACCTGGTGTGCATTGAAGGATTGAAAAATTTTTATTCAAGTAAATACTGTAAAAAATAAAATATCAATGTAAATAATATAATAATTCATCCAATATATTTCTATTTTATATATTGACTTCTGTACACCTATTTTAATAACGAATATTTTAATATCATTATGAATTCCTTAGTCATGTGATTTATAATTTTTTAAATATCTATTACAATTTGTTTTAAATATACATATATATTAAAACAATCTTCGTTTTTAGGTAGGAAAATTCATGATTCTATAATGTTTCATTTTATAGATATAATAATTTATATTATACAGATATAAAATACTCTGTGGAATTATATAAATATTCAATAAATTTTTTTAATATCAAACTTATCTTAATTTTTAATATTATAAATTTAATTAATAGTACATGCTCAATTTTCATATTATTTACAAGTTTGTAACAAGTACAAAATTACAAAATATTTTTTATAAGTATAATGAATTTAATTTTAGTACTTTTCATTCTTGTACATATTCAATATCAATATTACAGACTTAATTTGATAAGATGTCAAAAAGATTAAAATTCTTATGCTCATTATTTAACATTATAGTACAATTATTTAAACATACAAAATTATTTAAAAATAAATCTAAAATATTTTAAATGATAAATTTATAATGAAACAAAATTATTTTATTATTAACACTAAAATAGATTCACCTACTTTTGTTTATTGATTAATTAAATTTAATGAATGAATTTATTTAATGATTTGATAAAAATCTTTACTACAATAATATATTATATGAAAAATATTTTATGTAAATATTGTATTCTTAAAATTTTCAACTTTACATTTAGTATTTTTCTTCTGTTCAAATCATTTTACCTATGCTTATTGAGAAAAATCTTTTAAAGAAAATATTTAAAACATGATGATTAAACTAATGAGAACTGTTAAAAATAATTCAATAAATTAGAAAAAAAAAATTAATATACTGAGATATTTCACAAGATTAACTTTTTAAAACCAATTTCATAATTTAAAAATTAAAGAAAAAATAATGTAATATCAAATAATTAAGGATGATTCTCATATACATTAATTTTTAATTTTTTTAAAAAATACTCATTAATTTGCATATATAAACTTATAATTATTGAAACACTGCAATACACTTATGTGGATATTTTGTTATTTGAATTGTATATATTTTTCTACAATCATTTTTAAATAGTTAATTATTCCATATCTTTTTTTTTAATTCTTTGAAAAATATAATATAAATATTAATTTATTTAATTAAGCTGTTTAATCATAAAGTAAAGTATGCAAGGCATACCATTAGAATTTCTCTATTTTTGATTAGACAAACTAATAGTTTAGGATTTAATAAATTAGTACTGAATTAGTTTAATGATAGATAATAATTTTCATAATAATGCATTCATATTTTAACACTTTGATAAATGATAGAAATATATTATAAGCACTATAGTGTTAGTAAAATAATAATTAAATAAACTAAATATAAAAATGCGGAAAATTATAGCTTTATGCATTACAAGTAACAGAATATGTATTTATAATTATCTTTAAGAATTATAGAAAATATAGTGTCAAATATTGCTTAAATATATCTTCGCACTCTAATCATTGAAGTTTTACAGTATAAATTTATATATTAAACCTTTTACTATTTGACTGTTAAGAATTTGGCTCCATAATAAACATTCTACAACGATTTCCTATCTTTATTCTATTCGCCTATTGACTCAATAATTAAATCTCTTTTTCTTTCGCACATTTTACCTTTTTTTAATTTTCTATCTCTCTTTCTCTTCGCTTATACACGCATGCATACATTATTACTTTCTTCATAACCTTAACCATATTACACATTTGTAATAAATATTAAAAAAAGATTAAATAACCTGATTTCACTGCATACTCTAGGGAACACAAGCCGGTATTTCCCGTGGCGCCAAATACGACAATTTTCTTCATATCAATCTGTACGTTATATGTATTTTTCCACGAATCAATATATAATACTCTTTATTTTAGAAAAAGTAGTACGTTTACCAGTTTAATAATATATATATATATATATATTTATATATATATGTATATGCAATAATTTTAATCGTATAATTACACAAAACTACTTGTTTAGATCAAATATTACAAATGCATACAAACTATGCATGGAAAACTGCTGGACAAGGGGCGAGGTCCGTCCTTTTTTATGCTTATCAATTTTTTTACGTACTGACAGGCTACCTTGCAGCATTGTTAGCGCCAAATTTAAAGAACTTCGTTTAATAAAAATTGTTTCATTATCAGTAATTTCTAATATATTTATATTAAAAGCTCTCAACAATTATTTGCTTACTTTGCAGTGAGTTATTTTTTATTGTTAGCTCCTTAAAATGCGTTCTTTAAATTAAAAAATCTATATTTGTAATATTATTATAAAATAATACAAAAAGATAATAGTTTTTAATGGACGCATTTTCCATGATTTTCTATAATAATGAAAATTAGTATTCAATGTTATATAAATTCTTATTCCAGAAATATAAGTTTTCATTTTTTTATAATATTATCATTGAATAAAATTTTCATTTGTTTACAAATAAAAATTTATGAAAAACGAAATGAAAATTGCCTAAAAAAGAACAAAATAAGTATTTAATTTCTTAACTTATCTTATAATTTAATATTAAATCTAATTCAAATTATGTTTATAAAAGAAAATAACATTTCAATTATATTTTAAAAAATACAATTTATTTATTATTGTAATCTAATCAGGTTCAATACATTTAATACTTAAATGAAAACTAATACGTTAAGCTTTTAACAATTGAATAAATTTTAAGTATTGCTATCCGATCTTTATTATATTACTTACAACAAACATCAGGTTCCATCATGCAATAAATATAATTGGAATATCTGAAAAAAAGCATTAAGGGTTATCAATTTTACAAAATTAATTCTAGATCATATAAAACTTCTTTTAAACATAAATTATTTTTCCAAAATTTTTTACAATAGTAAAAAAATAGTACTTTTAAAAATAATTTAAATACTAAAATATATAATATTTTAATAATACTATTTGTACTATAATTAAAAAAAAAACAATTTTTGTTCAAGCATACAAAAGTAAAGTAAATAAATTGTGTATGTAAATAATATTATTATAGTAAACAAAACCGACAGTTTACTTTAAAATTTTATATAAAGGCAAATTGAAATAGAATTAAAGTGGAACTAAAATAAAATTTAAATAATTTAAATATTTAAAAAGCAATATTTTCATTTATTTGTATATTGTATATTAATAAATATTTTTATGGATAAATAGTATTTTGTCTTCATTTTATCCTAATAAATTCATCCAAATTTTTTAAAATTAATTATAAAAATATATTATAAGTTAATTAATTATACAGTTTGTATATTCTCTTAATTTTTCAAAAAAGGTAAAAATTTTAAATAAATACTTTAAAACTTGGATTTCATTTATGTTGAATAATCTCCATAAAGACCAGCTACTGATGTTAACCATAAATCTACTTTTTTTATTAACAAACCATTTATAAAAAAACTTTATTAAAATAATATGAATTTAGACAGGGTTAAGACTATTGTTATGTATGTACTACATAGTTTTTGTCTAATTCTAAAAAATTAAGGATATATTCATATAATATCAAAATAAATATATTTTACTTTACTAATTAATATGACTTTGATTACTTTTACGTATAGTATGTTCAATATATTATTAAAATGTTTAAAAAATTTTAAATATATTTATTATAATACATATTATTTTGTACTATTGTCAATGTATATACATCTTAAATTAAATTTATAAATACTTGTTCTTTATTTATAATTTCAATAGGAATAAGACATTTCATAAATTTTATATTTTTAGCCTTGACAAAATTTGTGTTGACATGGATATAAGTCAAATAATTTAGCTATTCCAATTCCAATAGATACTGTAAAAAAAATTGTATATAAATACTTCATAAATTTTAGTTTTACTAAGTGGTTTTCAAAAACTTACGTCCACCAATGCTTTTCATACATTTTTTTGAAATCTTTTTTTGACAGTACTTAGCATTAAAAATTATATAAAGTCCTGCACTAATAACAGTAGAGACGCTTATAAACTTACAAGCTAAACATTGTTCATTTGCATTAGTCAGCTCTGCCATTATTTTTAAAGCAATAAATCTATTAGTAAATAATATAAGTAGTTAGTATAAACTATATATATATATATATATGTGTGTGTGTGTGTGTGTATATTATACTTACAGCAAATTATAATTTAGTCATTTACAAAATTTCATATGTACAAACTTGATAATGAACTTTGCATACTCTTATAGGTTAAGATTTCTATTATATTGAATTCGCATTTGTATCTTTTATAGATTGCGTATTCGCATCAAAGTCGACGAAATTTTAAAATATGTAAAAATAAAGATATTAACAATTTCCATTAATATATATCCAATACTACTTTATTGTATAACTCAATATATCATACCACAATGAAAAAAATAAAGATTATAATGTAAATAATTTTGAATATATTTAAATCAATAATTGTAATCCTTAAATTTATTTTAGATCAAATAATTGTACACATAAATATACTTAAAAATTTATAAATGTACGTCTTATTTTATTCACAAAATAAAACAAATTAGTTATATAATTAAAAAACTATTTTACAATCATTTATATATATTATAACCTAACTTTAATCAAGAAATATGAATGATACATTTGTTATATTTATTATATAGTTACAAATTAGTTGAATTCCATACAAAGCAATTTTTGAACTAAAAATAATCACTTTCTTATACTACTTTAATTGTTTAGGATCAAATGTTAAATTATATCACAATTCTTTTTTAATATACAAATTAATTTTATATAACAAAATTAATTAAATGCTTTAAAATATTACATGCACTCCTTTATAAATAAAAAAAAGTTAATTTTAAGAAAAATAATTAAGAATGTTTAGATATTTTCAATAATTATTATTTCTACATCTAATAATATAACACACTACGGAAGAAAAATATTTCAGTATACTATTAGTAATACCATATTCATTCTACCAATAATATAAGCATAAACAATCATGTATAGCCATTTTTATTTTATTATTAACAAAATGTTTAGTCAAATGTATATAATATACTACTAATGTGTAGAATTAAAAAAACACAAAATACAATATTTTTTTAACAAATGTATTCGCTCATAACTTTAAAAAATAAACAAAAATACAATTACTGCTATACAAACTAGGTTCGTCTGAAGTTGAAGTAATTTAAATTACTGTACAAGTTTGTATCTTATTTTCAACAATTTACTTAAGATACTACATCATATAAAAAGTGATTGCATGGACTATTTTTGAAAAAACAAATTCATTTAATGCGTAAATCTGCTATTATTGAATTTTGTTCAGATTTTTGCAAATATAATCACTTCATTGATTTATATTACATAATTCATTATGAAATAACCAACAGTCAACCAAGTTTTTCAATACTTGGGCACAGCTCCAGTTAATTACAATATGTGATAAGAATTATTCAATAAGTTTTTTTGCTCTGAAAAAACGCCTTAAATAAAAGACTTGCCAAGTAGCTAAACATAGTAGACACAGCATCGAAAATATACTAAAGTAAAGAACACGAGAATTTGTAGCTTCTGCAATTAGAAAAAGAAATTTATTAAAATAAAATATTTTTATTAAAAATACCATAATTACAATTTACTATTTAAAATTTTTTATTTACCATTTGTGTCTCTCATTTCTTCCTCATTTTTACGCATCCTAGCAAAATCTTGTACTATCGCTTCAGATAGATCTTCTAAGCGTTTTAATTCAACTTCAATAGGTTTAAGCTTAGCTGCTTCCCCAATCTGACATATAAATATTATAATTGTAAGCATATAATTAATTTATATTTTATGAATATGTAATTTCAACACGAATTTAAAATCCGAACTAAATTTAAAGATTACTTAAAATGAAAATATTTTATTTTAACCATATTTAATAAATTTATTTTTATAATTTAAATATTTTTCAATATAATAGACAAAATTCATTTAAAAGGAAATTTTGAAAGCAAATAAAATAATGAAAAATTATATAGCTTATTGGAATTTTACAAGAAATATTTTAATTAAAAAAGGTAGATTCTTGAATAACAAAAAAAATGAAATTTATAATGCTTGTAAAGGAATATTTTACTAGATCTTTTAAATATATTCCAACATGTTTAATGATATCACTAATACAGATTATGACTCTCTTTATTCATAGAGCTTAAACACAGACTTAATGAAGATAAATGAAGCATGGCACAATATTTATACAAAGTACAATACAAATTATTGTATAATATTAAAACTTGTGTAACAAATTACATTACAATAAATTTACCAAGATATGTTCCTCTTAATTTTTCTTAATAAAAATAAAGTACTTACACCTTCATAACTTTTAGCTTCAATGCCTTTTTTAACATTCAATAAAACTTCTTGATTCAAACCATGTATTGTGTCTTTAATTAAAAACATATTTTTATGTATTAATTAATTGCTATGTGACTAAATTATAAAATATAACAGGTTTACATAAAATTATAATACATACTATGAGGCACATGAGATATAAAACAAATCTCAAAAGTATCATATGTTTCAGTTACAAATGAAAATTTAGATAACTTCCCTTGCTGTACGTCATTTTTCTGTGCTAAAATATGTCCTTTAGAATCTGTAGTCTATAAAATTATTAATATAATATTTAATAATTTGAAATAATTTAAATGTACAAAAAGTTATGATCTCTAAAATATGTATAGAATTACAGAGCTTATGATTTTCATGGATTATATGTATTGTATGTTTAATAAAACTTTCAAACATTATTAATGATTAAATGTTTGAAAAATGTGATAAATGGATTATATATAGAAAACATATTGTAGGTTATCATGTATAACCTAAAAAACAAAATATTTATCAAGGATGTATATTTACCACAAAATCAACTTTTTGACCAGAAGCAATTGAAACTTCGTATTCGCCACTAACTAAAACATTTCCTTGGATTTCTTCTTTTAAACACTTATGTCCATTAGGTTCCATAAACCACATAATACATTCTGCATAAGTAGTGAGTAGAATTAAGCCAACAATTATAAATTGAATGTTCATTGTGATTTTTTAATGCAAGTTCAAATTAATTGATATAATTAATTTTTCAAAGTACCGTTACTTTAATTATAACTAGTTTTTAAAGTTAAGTATTATAAATATCTAACACACTATCATCAACATTGCGATGAGGTGGCAAACTGAAATATTGTCTGGAATTGTAGATTATAGCGTTGTAGTCATGTAGGTATTCTATCGATGCTGCTACGTCACATCCGGATTTTTAACTACATACAGAAATTGCAGGGATTCTCATTACAACCGACAATTGTTCATTGTGACTGCCGTAATTAGGATTTTAAATGTTTAGATTTACGAAGTTGATTTAATTATTATACGTGACTTATTATTTAAATATCTTATATAAAAATATTTTCTATGAAATTATATATTTCTAAAAAAAATTTTGATAGGTTATCAAATTTTTTCTGTTAGAAATCATAAAATTATGATTATTTACCTTTTAATAAATATAGTAACAAAATAAAATATAGATGATATTAATAAATCATGAAAAAATTTAGATTATGATTGATAAAATAAGATAAATTAAATGTATGAATTTATTATATATTTGATTGTTTATATGTTTATTAGTGTCATTTTTAGTGTTAATATTTTTAGTTATTATATTTGATTAAGGATTGTTGAAAATCATAAAACAATATAAAATGAAAATAAAATTAAAAAATGATATGAAAGTAGATGAATTTCCTTTAAGCGAGTAATTTATAAAGATACATTTTAATTTTTACTTTTTCAATTTACAAAGGAAGATAAGGAATTGAAGAAGTATTCATAGTAATGATAGTTTTAATTAACAAACATTTTACTTTTCAAAAGTATATTTACATTTGAATTATTTATATTGCAATAAATCGCAGGTATATAATAAAATGTTTATACTTTAAAGAATAAAGCTTATAATTCTCAAATAAAGCTCAGATTGTAAAAGCTAAAACCATTTAGTTCAGTCTCTTCTATCGCGCAGTGGAATTTCTTCTTTGATTGGTTGTTCTTTTGTGATTGCATTTGGTTGATTACGATTCATCAAAGCAGGATTAGCAACTGCTATGATATTATCTCCACAAGAGGCAATAACCTGAAAAAAATATAATTCATGTTAAATAATTCAAAAAATTTTTTTGTCTTATGTAAAAGTCTCCCTTTTTTAATCTTTACCTTCAAATTAAAGTCATTTTCTTTATCTATCGTGCAGGATTCGTCTTCTTCAATAACAATTCTACTCTGCGTACTCTGCATATAATAAATAAAATAATTTAATATCCAGATACAATGGTTGCATGGCAACAAGTATAACTTCTCAATAACTTACATGAACTAATGATCCAGGGGTTGATGTGTCGTCGTCGCAATCGTTGCCTTGACCGTCGTCTGTGTCGACACCGAAATTATCGCATTCGTCGTCGTTGCAGTCATCCCAGTCTTCATCAAAAGAAGAATAACAGCCATCCGAATCTTCAAGTTCCTCGACGATCCCGTCGAGTACTATGTGACTATTATCACTACAGGAATTCCAAATGGGACTAAAATTATAATTTAATAATTATAAAATAAATATTTTGTGAAACTAGTAAAATACTTATAAAAATATATAAACCTTGACATAGATTTATGATTGATTTTGGATGGTCGGCGTCGTCGCTGACGCTTTCGGTGTCGATTCTGATGCACTTGTATTGAATTGCTATCAGAGTCTATACCTATTATACCACGATTATAATTGGTGTACCTCAATCGTGTAGCTTCCGCCTAGAACAGGGATGTATCTGCTACAAACCGTATCGAGCAATAAATGGAAATAGAAAAAAAAATTATAAGTAAGCATTACAAAATCAAACGTTAGTCTATAGAAATAAGAACCTCGAAAAATCTCATGCGTTTCATTTAATTACAATTGATATAAATAAATATATAAATTACTCTGCCACCACATATTCCATACATAAGGTAATGTAACTACCGGTGTACATGCATACGTAAAAAGCCTTTTTCCAATATTTATCCGAAATTTAAGCATCGCCATGCATAAAGCGTAGTCATAAGGATCACGCAGTTAAAGCAAGAAAAGCTCTAGCTTGCATACTTGACCTTTTTAGAGATCCTCAAGATCGGCCCCGCGTCAGATTACGTTGTTAACGGGTTGAAGGTATTCGGCGCGAGTGTGATGCACTGTTAGTAAATGCTGCGTAGCGTGCAACACGCTTGCGATTAGGCGATATCGATAATGCGATTAATGGTCCCGCGAAATTTACTTAAGCGGTCGTGGCTGGCTAACCTGCTGCTGGTTCACCTCTACATTATTTCCTGCGTCCCTCATGGTCTCGTCCTCGCAACGCATATCAAGCTTACGCCGCTTGGCTATGTCCGACGTTGTTGTCGAAGTCTCATCACCACCAGACAGTTCGCTGTCCCCATTCTCCCTTGATGACATCATTCGGGGTGACGCGTTCAACCTATCGTATATGTTTACGGGGTTACGGGTTTCTACAGCTGAAGTAGTGAATAAATACATCTTACAGTTATCATTTACTTACGTTGAGTGCAGCAAACTCTTAGTATAATGATGACCTGAGTCGCGCACTACGCGCCTTGCCAAGGGAAAAAGTTCGTCCCTTCTGGTTAATAATGCTGGTACGAAGCGACAAATTTGGGCCGCAGCTTCGTTTACCGATACTTCGTGAAGTGTAAGGGGCTTCTCCGGCTTCCTCTTGCAATCGAAGCGCCCATAAATGGCGGCATACTTCCGGATTTCTTCCATCCTACGAGGATCGTTGTCCGACATCGCCATCACCATCTGCACATAAAAGAAAAAGAATAACCACATGTGACTCTAGATTCGCTCAAGGTAATTCGATATTTTCAACTAACTTCAAGATTTTTGCATATTTTCTTCTTAATACCACTTTGTGGCTTAGGATTAAGGGGTCTGAGTGTTGCTGCAAGTCTTTCCGCAGCGTCTGCCAGGCGCTGAACCTGTGGTTCTAGAAGCACGGGCGAGGGCTGGAGGCTTGTAGTTGGGCTGGAAGGTGCGATTGCAAGAGTGGAGTTACTTCCGGGACTTGGAGTTGTCCCTTGACTACCACAAGAACTTGATTCGTAGTTACCGACTTGCGTAACTCCAGGGCTATGCGGAAGGTTTGAAGCTAGCGCCTCATTCGGTATTTGATAGGACGGAGTGATGGCTGGAGGACTAGGGCTCTTACGTCGTTGGACGGAACAGCAGTTCGATGTTGTCTGAAACTGACTAAGGAGCTGGGAAGCAGCAGGTTGAGCCACCGATCCGGTTGAACCGATACCAATTACCGGAGGTACGTGAAGCTGCTTAGTGACCGTACCCTGAGTGACGATCGAACTTAGCGCCGCGGTCGGGGCGCTTGAGCTTAGATTAGATACTGAAGTCGCCGTGGCCTGAATTTGTTGTCGCGTATTAGGGCTGTAGCTGCCAATACATGGGAAAGCTGAGGAGCCGGAGGACTTCGCATTAGAAGAGGTCGTGCCGACTGTGGGTGGCATCATTACAGGCGCCTGAAACATTGCTGCAAGGAATGCGATTACAATATGAATAAAATGCAATAAAACCCACTTGCTGAAATAGACATTGAATAATTTCGCATGAAGATTAATTTATTCAAAGTCATTAAAAACCTGGTTGAAAAGCAATGTTTTTGGATGGTAACGGGAAATTCGAGTTACCGGGATTGGTCAGCCATTCCTGAAGAGCTTTTTGCAAGCGGCGTACGTGCAGAGGTTTACTGGCCATACCGACCAATGCCATTATTTCTAAAAATTCTTCTTCACCAGCATCGCAGAGCTGCTGTACATCGTCACCACCTGTATATATATATAGCAATATAATTTATTAAATATTATAAAAATTATTAATCAAATTAATATCAGATTTTTATTTAGCATTATAATAGATACATAATCAAACTTTGTTTTCATTGATTCATTTGTGTTTCTAAGAATAAAAAAATGAAAGAATAAATTGTCAATATTGCAGTTTATTCTATCCTATTTAAAAACAATAATAAAATAATTTATCAGTTTTTAATATTTACTACTTGTTTAATCAAAATAACTTAAAGTTTTTATGTTTATGAAATTAAAATATTAATTTGAAATGAAATTTTAAGGAACATTGATTTTAAAGATATCTGTGAGTTATAGTAAAGGCAAATGCTTATAATTAATTTGTACACCCTTACATTAAGCAATCTTTTGCGTATATACCGGGAAAAATTTTAATAACGATCATATACATGACCAATGGATGGAAAGATTGAGTACCATCGCCCCTCGTTTAAGTTCATTATTTTGCAAATCCATTGACGCTTACCCATTTCCAAAAGCGTATCATAGTAGGTGAGCAGTGAGGCGCGTTGCATAACTCGGTACAGCTGTAATTCGGCTTCATTCTGAGGCATGGACGTCTGTACCACTGCATTGTCCAGAAGAGAGCAAAGCAACAAAACAAAAGAAAAACAGGAAGGTATTAGTCGTGTCGCTAATACGATAGGAAATATACAATTAAAACTTTTTTTCCATTTGCTTTGATCGACGAGGGTGGGGATAACGAGGGACTATAGTAAAAAGTTGGCACACAATATGTGAGCGTTAAATAAATTTTGTTGAAAATTTGTTCGTGCCGTGTCCCTTGCTCCTATTGCACGACTCTTGTACAGCTTCACATATAAAGAATTGCACTGGAATAAAAAGAGGTCCTGCGTAAGCGGACAGCCGATTAGTTGTTGCAAATTTCGCAGAACTGAAGGGAAAAAGTTGCGCGTGCACACACGTACAAGCAAAGATCGCGTATAAATTAATAGGCTGTATGGAAGCCAACTTATAAGCGGTGGTACGCGTTCAAGAGAGAGAGAGAGAGAGAGAGAGAGACCAATAAAAGACAACGAAAAGGAGGAACGAAGTCAGTAAAAAGAAGGATCAGTTTGCGAATCGAAAAAACTGACCGTCGGCTCTTATTACACGCGGGACTACCGCGAACCTTATGTTGCTCTTTCTCTCTCACTCCCTCTCGTTATTTCTTATTCTTTCTTTTCGTTCTGTCTCCTCCTATTCATCTTCTCTCTTCTGCAGTCTCTCACGCATTGCAGAAGTTATTAAAATACGGCGTACCAGAGATACAAGGCCTATCGTGATGTAGTTACTTATGCTCTACTCACATTCTTATATACGCTTTGATGTATACTCATTTGCAGTCTATACATTATTAACAAGCTATTCAATAACTTACTTTATATGATGAAAAAGAAATATGTATCATTATATTATACGTATCTTTATTTTATTTTATTAGCAATTTAATTTTGATAAGAAGCTTCAGAAACACAATAATAGAGAAAAATAACATTTTTCGATAAAAAGCATGTGTATGAAGTCCTCAGAAAATTCATGAAAAAAAGTTACGAAACAAAAATGGAAATGAAAAGGATTATATACAAACCGATAATTAGTTTATTATAACTAAATGATAAAGAAGGATTGTAGCCGGATATTAAGAGGAGCTTTTGTGCTTGCGAGAATAATGAATTCGTGATGTCGATGGGACAACTAGTGTGATGAGTACACAGGTGGGGAGAGAAAAAAACAAGAGTCAGTTAACGCAAAAGTTAGCGATGTACGGAGGCTGCAAGTCACTGGACTTGACGATGACAACAAGGAGGACATCGTAGACAACTACGATGGTGACTACAACAAGGATGGGAACGAGGAAAGTACGGTTTTTGTCTAGAAGATAATAGCAGCGTAAAACAGGACAATGGGTGAGAAAGAGAGAGGAAGAAACGCGAGGTAAATAGGACTCTCGGTTAAGTCGGAACGAGAAAAGGATCGAGCGAAAGAAGCGTAGAAGAACTCATTTCTTTGTGTCCATGATACTCGACGTAGTCGGAGCGCGTTCTCGTTGGCCATATACAAAAACGAGTCTAGTTTCTTAGTTGAGGCGGCAGCGGCGACGTCGTGGCGGCGGGCGGGCAGCGGTTAGTATTTTACTTTTTGCAACCATTGTAATCAAGGAAGGGTTAGGCGAGTTTTTGTCCGGTAGCCTCCCTACGAGTGAACAAAACCAGGCATCCCAGGCAGATGGACTGAGTCGCCGATGGATCGCTCCAGCACGCGGATACGCTCTTTTTCAGCAGAGACCACGCGCCCCTTTTTTTCTTGGGCCCGCTCGGCATTTCTGCCCCGGCTCCTGTACATGGGGTTGGGGTTGCGGAATAGTGGTGGGGTGGTAGGGCGGCGGGCGGCTTAGTTAGGAACAGGGTAGGAGAGTGAGCGCGCAATGCCATTGGGCCTGCCGTCTGCCCGGCCCCTTATACGTTACCCCTAGTCCGACCCAAAAAATGGCTGCAGCTTGCACACTGAATTTTTCGTCATTCGCACTCCGCACCAACCCTTGTGTCAAAACCCCGTGCCAAACTTTATGCCAACCCCTCTGACCGCTTTATTTCTCCTCATTTTTCTCATACTACCGAAGTTTAACGTGCGAGCCATTATATGTTTTTCTACTTACCGAAACGCAATAGAAGAAGGACAGAAGGAGATGTGAGCCAGTAAAGAAAAAAGCTCCTTTGATATTG
>NW_011948420.1:1415141-1451779 GCF_000503995.2 Ceratosolen solmsi marchali
ACCCTACATATTACATAGAGCGCGAGTGATGCACTTTTTATAACACTCAGAGATAACACGACCAACGTTGAACCATTATTGTGCATCAGGGATGATATAGAAAAAATGATTCAACAGAAATGTACCAAATTGCTACTTTGTTAATACCATCATAATTTATGAAAATAGTTTCGTTAATATACATCGTTCTAAATATGATTGAAGCAATAAGTTATTTTTATTGACTGTTTATTAAAATATTTTTATTACAAGCTTTTATACAAGCTTTAATTAAAGTTATGATATTAAATCTTAACTTAAAGGGTCCTATTAGTAGTATTATTGTAATCATAAAAAAAATAATATATGAAAAGAAACAAGAATTTTATTTTAAATCTATTCTTGTTAAGTATAAATAAATTTACTGTTTATTCTATCAATGAAGTAGAATAAAATTACATTATAAAATATGAGCTTAAGGTAGCTACTATTTGAATAAAATATACTTTTCTAGAGTAACAGTGACCCATAATAATTTAATATTTACATTAAATACCGGAAAGTATTAAATATCTCATTCGTTAAAACTGACTAAAGTTCTTAATAAAATTAGACCTAAATCTTATTTCAATTGTATTATAAAAACAAATTTATCCTTATAGGTTTATCAAAAAATTGGTTTTGTTTCCTGTTATAATTAGTTTTATTTATTTCATAAAATTATTAGTTTTTTTTGCTTCAAACGTTAAAAATAATAATGAGTATTATAGTTTTTTAAATAAATATTTTATTCCATGTACTATTCTAAAGTGTAATTATGATATTTAATTCATTTTTATAGGTAATTTATTTCAAAAAGTAAATTTTAAATAAAATTTATGAAATTGATTATTTATCACAATTTATATAATTTAATCATTTTAAATATTTGTCTAATTCAATATATATTTAAATTACAAATTATAATTGCAATTCTAATATTCAATTGCGATTATGATTATTTTAAATGTGCAATCACAATCAACAATCAATTTGTTTCCTTAAATTTTCATTATTATGTAATTATTATGTTATTATCATATTTGTATTACAGAATGATAATTTTGTTTGATTGATCTTAAATACAATTACTATTTTCCACAACATAATGAAAGATGTAGTCGTCTGTTTAAATGCAACTAAATAAGAATTTTAACACATTTTTTTATGATATATACAAATTTTACTTTAAATAATGCATGGAAATTCAAAAATAATAGTGATAGTAAAAATAAATCTCTCACAATATGTACAATTAATATAGTATTTTATTTTATTAATCCATAGTTTTCAAAATTATTGCAAAAGTTATAATTTATTAAAATCACTACATACGATTTTTTAAATTCTAATAAGGACTTATAATATGAACTAAACTACAATCTTAATATTATACTTTTTCTTCGGTAATTTATTTAAAAATTAAAAGTATATGTACTACATAAATAATAATTTAATGGTTATTTTTACTAATTAAAATTGAAAATAATATTATGTTACTATTATATCTAGTAGAACTGTATTCATCAGTCAATTACGATACGTATATATATAATATCTTCATCTAAATATATATAAAATAATATAAATGACCTTAAATAATTGTATTTACAATTATTTATTTTTAAACATACCGAAACTTCTGTATAGAATCAAATTAAAATTATAATTAATTACAATATAACAATTGAAGTTTTAATTTATATTATTTAATATTATATTTGTATTTATTCATTTATAAATTAAAAACAATTGATTATTGTATTGCTTGAAAATATTAATATATTAAAATCTCGTCCACATTTTTTATATACAAAACAATGTATTATCATATTATTTTAAAATAATTTTAATAAAGAATTATTAATTTATTATATTATTAAATTAAATATTTCATTCTTTTGCATTTAAAAATTTAAAGGATATGAAGATTTTTGTATTTTTGTATTTTTTAATTGTTATTACATTAAAATAGAAGGATGCTTTTTCAACAATGATTATATATGATCAAAATTACATTTTCGGAAAGAACATAAACGAATAATAAATAATGTCCATTCCACGAATGAAATAAATATATTACATAAGGCCTTTGGAATTATTAGCATAGAATATAATTCACATGATAAAGATTATCATATACATTAATATACTTTAAAAAATTTAAAGTTTATTAAAAGATATGCTAGATTTAATCATTTTGAAACATATTTGATCAAATTTACATAATTTATTATACATAACAATTAATTTGTTTTTACTCAAACTTTTATTTATTATTTTATTGCTGAATAAAAAGTGTCTATATTGTATAAATAATATACCACTTTATTGCTAAATTAGTTGGTATGATCTAAGATTTTAATCGCGATGTCATGGAATTTATATATAAAATTTTTTATGTATAAATAATAATTTATTTGAATGTAGTGAAAACACATTGGTTTAATTTCTTTATTTATCTGCTATAACCTTATTTTCATTTTATAATTATAATACACTCATCTACTTCCAAGATAAATAACGTATATTAAATACTTCTGTTAAATCCAAAATTTATGAAATTTATGAATTAGTAGTCTATCTTATTTTTAAAAAGGTATATTGAAGATGTTTATATGAACAAACTTATTATTTTTGTATCAGGAAATTCTTTGTGAACAAAGAAATTATTTTAAAGAAAATGTTTAGAAAGTATATACACTTTTTAGCAAATTATATTTCTTTCGATTGAAAACACAAATTGACGCAAGATTTAACTAACCACTCTCATAGTGGCATTTATAGAATCGTATTTTCGAATATTCGACAACATAACAACAGGCACATATGCCATTTCAAGATCATTGCAGGAAAGATTAAGTATAAAAATACTTGAACGAGTTCTTACCCATAAAACATAAGCTATCACACGTCCATCAACAGTAAATATGAAACACGGGCAACCCGTAGTGAGTTTCATCTCTCGTTGCGCGTTTGTTCTTGTGGTAAGTCATTCGACATTGCGCTTGTCACACGCGCTTCGTCATCCCCGGCATAAACGCACTCTCACGGCCAATTTTTGATTTTTTTCATTCTTTCCCGTTCTCTCCCTTCATCAGAAGTTTTCGCGCATCGCTACTAAAGATTGCGCTTGGAGAAACTTTTTTCTGTCACTCGCCTCACCATAATCCGATGGGGTGATGCGTCGCAGTGTCGCGCGCTGGTCACCCTTTGTTCCGGGCCACCCTTTCGCTGCCGTATGCAAATTCTTGAGCACTCTCTCTCTCTCTCTCTCTCTCTCTCTTGCGCGCGCGCTCTCTTATCCTTCTTTCTCTATTTCGCTCTCACTCTCTCTTTTTCTCTCTCTCCCCTCTTGCCTCGTCTCTTTCATTCTCTTTCTTTTCTTTCCGTAAGACGGAAAAAACCTTCCCGTAACAAGAGTCGCTGCAAAGAAGTCACAGTGTCAAAGAAATAAAAGATTAGTTCATAAATATAGAAGATAAACCGCAACTTGTTCACATAGTAATCATTACTGCTAGCAATCGTTTCCTGATTCGCTTACTCGAGTTCTAATTATAACGATTTTACAGGCTTTCAAACATCCCGCTTTATGATCTACCATAAAATTAATTAACTGCATTTACATTTATTATATGAAAGACATTTCACTCTTAGATTAAGAAGCTCACTGATTGTACACATAAAAAATAGGGGTGAGAGGCAGTCTAGTCTAAAACACGCAATTACAGTAATAATACTTTCCCAGGCGACAGACGGTCCGTACATACGTACACCTGTGCATTCGACGAATTTAAAAAAATTTCCCTCGACCAAAGATAAAAAAGATTGAGGGACAGGGATATACAGAGAAAAAAAAGAAAAACGCGAAAGAAGGAGAAATGGTAAAAAAATCATTGGTTCATATTCAGCACATCGCCGTGTACGTTGTCCCTGCAAAAAGCCCGTGATTCTCACATAGCAACTCGTCTGCACGTATATACGTTACACGATCTGTATATATGTATGCGCGCGGGCAAGAGTGCTCACCTGCCTCATCGTTCTCTTCGAGTTTTTTACTTCCGCGGAGGTGCAAGCAACAAAAAAGTCTTGGGAGTCGAAAAAATTAATATATTCACGATCTCTCGTGGGAAAGACGTAGTACCCTTGCCTGAGCCAACGCGACTCTCTTACCAATCATTTTACCTTCGTCAATTTTATATCGGACCCCGTGATACTTTATAAATTTAATTGATAAATTACATTTAATTAAGAATACGTGCTAAAGTGGTTTTTTCTTATTCATTAATAAAATCATCACTTTTTGTGTTATTACAAAATTTTTTCATCAAATCATTCCGTTTTTACGTTAACATTTGATAACATAATATTTAAAAAGTAAGATATTAATTATTATTCATTAAAAATTATTTTTAATTATTATTAATAACTATTATTAATAACATTTTTTAATATTTCTAAATATATATATATCAATTTTCATTTTCATTTAACATAATAATTATATAATTTTTACATTTTTCTGAGTGTGAAAAACGCAGTCTTTATTGAAAACAGCGATAAAAATAAGTGTTAAGAAAAATACTCAGAATATTAGAATATTAGTAGAATATTAATAAGATCAGTGATCACCAAATAATGTAGATAAACATTAAATACATAAAAATTATTAATACCATCGACGACATTGAAATAACAATTGAATATAAGATAGTATGGGTTTTAAAACATTTTTCTGTTTTACTTTATTTTTTACATTTTTACTATACTGAATAACTATACTCGAATAAAGTACTAATAATAAAGCTCTATCCAAGAAAGTTTTAAATATAATATTATTTAAAATTAATATTTTAATTTATAAAAAATTTGAACTTTTAAGTATCTACTTCATCATACTGTAGGAATATATTATCTTCACTATATATTAGTGAATCTACTAATTTTCTAAATTATTTGACATTTCCAGATGTTTTATAATATTTAAAATAAAATATTTTATCTATATGTACATTAAATAAATATGAAAGTACCAATCTAATTATCTTGGTGTAAGTCGTTATTCTACATTTTACAGTTACAAAATGACTGGATACAATTTATTTCATAGTGAAAAGGGAACATAAATATAGTAAAATATTGAAAAATATAACAATTTTAATTAGATCTAAATTACAATAACCGTTAATTCAGTTGTGTGATATGTTCATATAAAATAATTCTTTATTTTACATTTAAATTTATATTTTTTTTATCAAGTGATTTATGAATTTCTATTTTTAATTTTGTTTGACATTTATTTTAATTAATATTTTATTGGATATTAAACATTATTTGCTAAATACTGTTAAGTATTACCTTTTGTGTGGTTATATTAAGAAAATGCATATGAAATTTGCATCTTTGCTGCTGAATAGAAATGAATCAAAATGTTTTTAATTTATTAATATATACATTTTTTCAGAATTGTCTAATATTACTTTATTCAGTTATTATTTTTGTTTAAAGATAATTAAGTATTTTAATAAATAAACGCGTAATATATTTAGTTAAATTTTTTTCTTATTACATTTATTATTTTTATTTCCTTTGGATATTATAGTAAGATATGAAAATTAGTTGCACTAATAGTAAATTTCATCTTAATATTAAAACTATTATTATTGAAGGAATATAAATTGTTTATATAAGATACTTATATCGTTACATTGTATTTAAAGTCTAATCATTTTTAAAACAAAACATTTAAGGTACTGACATCTAAATTGAATAGGGAACAGTGAATAAAATTGTTCTCTTTATTTAAAATTTTTGAAATACAATTGCCCACGTGTCTTACGACAGCGTAAACGATCTGGTTGAGATTACATTATTGTGCGAGACATGTCTTTTGAAAAAATGTGTACACTAGGAAGTGTATCTTTTCTATTACTTCGGGTGAAGAACTATAAATACTGATGTACAGCTGTCGAGGCACGTTTGAAATAGCTTTGAATACATATTTGCATATCTCGAAAAATTAAGTTGGAGGCACCAACAGAATCACTCTTCCTTTTCAATCGAAACGTATTCAAAAATGAATTTTATTATTTCATTGGCAACGCTAAAAAATTGATAATAGGGCTTTGCTTTGTTTCAGATGGTTAGTTTTCCACAAAATAATTGATATTTCATAAAGAATACTGAGTATTAATCAATGCTTTCAATGTATAAAAGTGATTAAGCATTTTTAAGATATTTCAGGACGTCGTAAAAAAGAACAGACGTTCTTATAGAATTACGTAGATGTCTACTTAGCAGCAATGTATTTTTCTCCAACAACTACAAAAGTAAATACATATAAATTGAATAGAAAGATTTAATATCTTCTATAGTTTCTGATTAAGTAGAATTAGTTTTACTTATAAATTGTTTTTCACAAAAAGACTGCTAAGTATTAAACTAAAACTCAACAAGAAATACGACCCAACCATTTTTAATTTAGAGTGAAAAAGCACAAACACCCGCAAATCAATTCTTAAATGCTAAATGTCTGCTCTCTCTCTGTCTCTCTCTCGCTCTCTATCTCTCTCCAGTCTTTTACTCTCTCGTAAAATACGTTTAGCTGCGACCGCGGGGGTCAGTAACCTGAAATATATCACGGGAAGCAAACGTAAAAATAAAGTGTTTTATCGAGGACGCGAAAAATAAGTAAAACTTCGAAAGTATTCTAGTAATGGTCTAATAATCTCTCTCTCTCTCTCTCTCTATATATATATATATATATATATGTGTGTGTGTGTGTGTGTGTGTGTGTGTGTGTGCGCGCGCGTGTGTACTCACGTACTATGTACACACACATGCACGCAAGTACCCACACCCCTCCTCCCTACACACACAAAAGCGCGTGGGACATGAATATGCTGGCCATTTGAAAAGACAAGCCCCGTATACTCAAGAGTCCAGTCGTGACATCTGCACCGGCGGGAGGGTCGAGAAGAGTAGAGAAACGGATGATACACGGTGAGGAGAGAAGAGATGGACTAAAGGCAAACTGCAGGCGGGAGATTTGGTTTTTGCGGCGATTGCGCGGACCGAAAGTAGCACGGCTGGAAGAAAAAGCTCGTTTTTGTGAGATCGTCATTCCGCTTTTTACAAGACTAACTGACTCCCATCGCGTCGCCTTACCTCGAACGTCACGCCATGAGGCAAGAACGCGAAGCCGCCGCTGTCGACAGCAGGGAACTATGCAAAAAGCAGGCGCCGTCGCGCAGTTCCTTCCACGGAAATGATGCGCCTATACACGAATAATAATGGGATGTTTTCGATCATAGTGATGTTAGGTGTGGCGAGGTAGGCAAGAAGGATAACAAAGTTTAAATACTCACCGGTGCCATTTATGTTTCTACCGACAATTCGCACAGGCACGTTCGCCTGGTGGCCAATCGTTGGTGCAGCCGTCCCCGCAGACGTCGCGCTCTGCGTCGACTGCTGTTGGGACTGACTCCTGGGTGGGCTCGGGAAGACGTCAGCTGATCCAGAAACGTTCGCACTGGTGCTCACCGCTGGCACAGGCGAAGGCGTTGTTGTAACGCTGCAGTTCTGCTCGTCCATGCTGGCCGAAAGCTCGATATTCTCGGAGGCACTCCGATCGACGCGTAGTGTCCTCGCATCCGGGGACTGGTGCATACATTCGGACACGAGGGCACGAAGCTGAGCAACGAGGCCCGGGCTATTGTAAAAGCCGCGAACCGCATGCACTGCTTGAGCCCGACACCGACGCACTTGAACGGCAAATAAACGAAGAGAACGAACTTTCGACCCTCTCTATTCTTTTTAACTACACATCTGTACGTGCGTGTGTAAGTACCTGAATAGTACGAAGCGAAAGAGAGAGCAGATAACAGAGAAAAGGAGAGAAGTAATGTCCAGGTTGTTGTGTGACTGATGGTGAAGCGTATCGTATGGTGGCGTAGCGCGCATTGTTTGCCCGTGATCGCAAACGACCGAGTCGACGCGCTTCATCCTCTCGAGAAAAGAGAGAACAGGGCGCCCCCCCCCCCACCCGCCGACTAAGCTATCGCAGCCCTCCATGCACGCTCCACCCTGTGATTCTCCTAACTCTCTCCCCAACTTTGTATCCATCTCCCTCTCGTTCACTCTCTCTCTCTCTCTCTCTCTCTCTCTCTCTCTCTCTCTCTCTCTCTCTCTCTCTCTTCAAATCAGCAACGAGGCGAAAAAACGCCTCTCTGCCCCTCACTCGTGAGCCGACCCACCCTATAGCCACCCTCCTTCCGAGTACAACGATTCTTTACGTACTCCCTCTTTCCATCTCACCCCACCTTTGGATCTTTTTTGCGTAATGTGAATGCTTCTTCGTCGGCTCTTCTCAGCAATGAAGAGAAGAACGAGAACGAGAGCGTCAACAGCTTATGTACGTACAGTATAGTGGTGACGTGCGTCAACAACTGGCACCGTAGCCAATTCCTTCCGTCCTTCGATCCCTCTTCATCGTAACCTTTTCCTATGATTTTTTGTGCATACATATGTAGAGCAACGAGAGCTTGACCAGCTTTTTTAATGAAAAAAAAATAGTGGCAACCTACGTCGAAAAAAGTTTGTCGTCGCTGTTGTAAAGGAGCACAAAAACAATGACCGAGCAAAATTCAATGTGTACGCATTTTTTTCGGTCTTCTTTTCTTTCGGCTTATGCAAATTCCCTCTTTACCTCACTCGCTCTCTCTCTCTTTCTCTCTCCTCCGTTCTATTCACTCTTCTACACACGTGCGAGTGGCCTGAGAACTCATGAGATTCGCAATGGAGCGCAGCCAGTTTTTCAGCGCTGCGCGCCGTTGCTTGCCCGCGACAGGATCAACGGCTCTCCTATATCCTTGAATTTCTGTGAGCTCTATTGCTCCGGCGTCTCGAAAGAGAGAGAAGTCGTACGATTATATAGGTTGTAATTACATTTAAGCGCTTCACTTATTTTTTCTTTCGATGTCGAAAATGCTTTCATAATAAAAAAACCCTACTGAAAAATTTTCTTGCCAAAAATATGAGAAATTTAAATTTGTTATTTTAAATTGCTGGTGCTTGCGACAATTAAATTTTAACGCAATTTCTATATAATCAAAATCTTAATACACATCTGTGTATATTATGTATTATAGAATACAATAGATACCAAACAATATTCTATTTAAAAATCTAACGATTTACATAATAATTACATATAAACTTAAAAATCATTTATTATATAGTTTTTACAAATTTATATACCGTATGATCATTTGAAATTTTCACCCAAAAACAACATAAAGTTTTATATTTAATTGAAAATTAATTTTTTTTATAACAATGTATTGAATAATAATTTAATGACAAACAATTAATTTTAATATGGTCTATGGAATCTTTTCATCTATTAGATTTATTCTGAAGCTTAGTTATTACAACACTTTTAAATATTTATATCATTTTCTACAATAAAATATTCGATAGTGAAATTATTTAATCCGTCGAAAAATATGTAATAGATTAATTTAAGTATATTAAATTAAATTAATTAATGTCGCATAAATTATTTTCAATATGTTCTGATTCAACAAATGTACCTATGTAAATTTATTTTAACGTATTTTTTATTATTTATTGGTACATTTTATTATTAGAATAAATACAAATAGTACGAAAAAACATATCAATTTAAAATTTTTTATAATATAAGATTAGAGTTTGGATTTTCTTTTGAATATAGTTATTCATTTACTAGATTTTATTAACCTAAAATTTAAAATATATCATATAATAAATGATAAAATATTTTGTAATAAATTAATATTATTTAAAAACATTTTAGAATAAAATAACATGCTTTCAAAAATACATGTAAATCAGAAAACTACTTAATATACAACATCGTTCATCATGCCCGTTTTTCTGATACATTGAGCAATTTTTTATAATCATTAGGAGATAAAAGAGGGTAACTTGAATGTTTTTTAAACGATTATCTGATAGGATTTAGGGTTAAATTTTAAACGGGTGAAAGATTTTTAAGGGTTCTAGATATAGCGAAGGGAGACTACGCTTATATAAAAAATAATTTGTTTAAAGTTAATTCTTCTTTTCATAGTTCTTGACCTACTTAGAATTTCTCTTAGATCACAATGCAAATATTTTAAAAATTTGTAACTGGATAAGCATGTAACCGAAAAAATATATTAATGAAATTTATAAGATTAATAACATATTTGATATTTATATTTAAAAGCATATTTGAAATTTCGTTTCTGAAAATATTATAATTTACATATTTCAAATATTTAAAATATGAACTAATAATAATTTACAAACATAATAAAATATAATCAGAATTTGAATTATATAATAATAAATTACAATTTAAACCTTAAATATATTTTTGTATTTGATTACATGGAACCAATAAGAATCCATAAAATACGCCTAATAAAAATTTAACAGGATTCCATCTAATTGGAGTAATCTCTTTTTAATAAGTTTTAATGAACTGAAATACTTTAATAAATTTATTTTATTTGGCATTAATTATAAAAATGAATTATATGAGTTAACAAGATAAATTTTTAATACGTTAATATCTGTAAACAAATTAAACTTTACAGTATTTTATGAATGAATCTTTATATCTTCGTATAATAGAATCTTTATCATTTCAAAATTATATATTATTATATTGATCAGTTCAAAGAATAATATTTTCTCAATCTTGAATTATTATTAACTTTTATGAGATAAAAATAATTTATAAAATTTTTGTTTAATTATTACAAATTATGCTTTAGGAAATACTTTTATATTAAAATTTATAAAATAAAATTGTTTATTAAAATATTTTAATTCGAAAATTCGAAAATTTCGAAAATTCAATTAATAAATTTTGATTTTATATCAAAATGTAAATCAATAATCTGCTGTGAAAATTAAACGATTTAAAATATTAAAAATTTGTGATTTAGTTATTTAATAAAAATATTGTACTTGTATATATTTAGTAATTATAAAATATGTGGGGGTAGATAAAGTAATATATTAAAATGTTTATACTACAACATTAATTTTAGATACTTTGTACAATTTATTCTAATTGTTTTTTTTTTATACAAAAATGTGTAACTATCTAATACAATATACATTGGTAAAAAATACACGCTTATTTATTTAGAAATATTTTAATACGAAACCTTCATTGGTGTTGAAATAAAATATAAAATATTCTTAATAGAAAAGTTCACAGAATAAAATCTACTAAAAATGTGCCATATATTTCGTAAGAATTCTTGAAGATTGTATTATAACATTTTCTTCTAGTATTTACATTACAGCGTTATTATTAATATTATTCACGTTATTGTTTTCATCATATTATATTAGAAATTAAAGATATTATTTAAAACGTCTATAAAATTAACATATTTTGAGAATTTTCACAAAATATATTATAGTATGCAGTGTGGTTATTTTAATTATTATTACGATAATTCTAATTATGCAATGAAAATGGGATAAATACACGTGAAATTACAACTCTAATTGTATGTGTACATTTATTTTCACAAGTAACTATCACTTTGTGTCGACTATTAATAAAAATAACGAAACAATGCTTATAAAATTTCTCTAGCTAACGGGAAGAATTTAACCGATAATATATTATAAATATTGTTTAAACGAATACATGTATTGGTTATATGATAAAACACACTGGTTCCTTCAAAATTGCGAGGATGAGTTCTAGTTTATTTTGCAATTATAACAATTTGACGATGAAAATGATATAAACAGTAAATATCAAATACGTGATAAAGTAATATTTTTTAAAAGTAACGTGACATTTATGCCTTGTATATAATTTACAACAGCAAATTAATTAAGGTAGGTAAGAAACAATTCTATACTTAAACAAAACTTTAAAAATTAATAAAAACAATAAAACATAATATAAACTATTAAATTTAGTAGCCTTGATATTTTTATTTATCATGATTAATAATTCATTTGTTCAACAACTAATCATATGATGAACGGATCATATGATAAAAGATATAATTAACTTAGTCGCATCAGTTATACCAAAATACTTTATAAAAAAAACCTATAGGTATAATTTATTTTGACTAAAATATCTATATAGTTACTTTTCTCCAACGATTTTTATTAGACTATCAGAAAGAGACTGTAAAAGGCCATAGGAATTAAGCACTTAATATTGCTATTTTCATGTATTTTACAGAGTAGGATTGTAAAATATATGATTAAAAAGGTAACAGTGCGGAGTACAATGATTAATTTTGTTCATACTAATTAATTCTTGTAATAAAGATTTTTATTTAATTAGTATTAGTATTGATCAAACACAACCATATTCATACCAAACCGAATTGGCAGTTTTTCGGTCCTTATCATTGGATACATCTACTAGATCAATGTTTTTTGAGTCGTCCAAATTTTTTTTGGGCGTGGTCGAAGTTGTAGCCATGGAGTCATTTATAACCGCAGATACTTTATTATAAATAAGAAGTGGTCTTGATTCGGTGTCGTTGTTTCGATGACGTTGCTGTTGCTGTTGCTGTTGCTGTTGCTGTTGATGGTAGAGTGAGGAATCCTCCGTATCGGGTCTTTCTTGACTGGTGGTGTGTGTTAAAGAGGGCGACGCGTCATCCGTGTAATAAACTGTTCTCCTAGTACCGGGGTGTGCTAAAGAGAGAGGATCATCGGTACGAAGGGCGTCGGGCTCAAGTTGTGAGTCTAAGACATTTGAATCTTCGTCACTGGAATTAGATTCAAGCTGTCGGGTGACCTCTTCCTCAAGATCGGCCCCAACATTGTCCTCATCCTCGTCACCGTCTTCGTCATCATAAGCTTTTTCATTGCTCGCGAATGATGACTTCATGGAATTGTCGTCTAATAAAAGAGTAGTATTGGCACTCCAGGACGAGCGCCGATTTGTCCTATTAAAGAGTCCCGAGCCGGCTTTTCGGACACGTCTCACTAAGCTCGCACCTAAACTCTTCTTTTTTGTCGAACAATTATCGAGTTTCCTGTAGTGTTCCATGATTTTTTCTTCAAGTTTCTCTTTTTGTCGACGTAGATGATTCATTTTATCTGTATAGATCTTTTCCTCAGTATGGTAATGCTCTTTGTCCTCAAGTGCATGGGTGAGTAACTCGTGATATTGGCTGAGCAACAGAGATACGTGATCCATGAGAGAGCGACGATCACTATCCAAGCCCGTATTCATTTGCAGGAGGATTTCACAATGCTGATTTAGCTTACCAATCTGAAGTTCGAGACTTGCCAGACGTTCATCTTTGGCACTCAACTCTCCCTGCATCTCCGTCTGTCTAAGACTCAATCGGTTGTTTTCGAGTTTATTTTTTCGATAATCCTCCTGGAGACTACGATATTGTGTCTTAAGGCTTTCAGTATTGGTATAGAGATTTCTGAAGTCTTCCTTAAGTTTCGAGTGTTCGCCGCGTAAATTACCCAGGCTTTTAGCATTCGCTAAGAGACCGTCACGCTCCATTTGTAGGCTTAGACACTTGGCCTCGAAGCATTCAGTCGATTCACGTAATATTCGCGTCTCATTTTTTGAGTCTCTTAAGTTGACCTTAAGTGTATCCTTCTCTCGTGATAGACACTCATATTCGGTATTAAGTTGCTCATGTAATAACTGCAGTCGCTTTTGGTCTCTGCTCAACTCGCCGTGTTTTCGTTCTAAAGCCGTATGTTCATTTGTAAGTTCATCTATGCTTGCCTCTAATCGAGAATTCTTCAGTTGTAAAGCAGACTGCTGCGAAGTTAATGAAGTACTTTGCGACTCAAGTCGTGTGATGTGCACTTGGAGCTTCGCCTTTTCTGAAAATAGACTCTCGAAATTGGCCTGAAGAATTGCAAGCCGCGCCTGAAGACTCTCTTGGTCGTCAGTTTTAAGAGCCGGCACTACGGGTGTAGTCGATATTTTGATACTTTCCTTGGACACATCTTGCTGTTGAATTACTCGACTCACAACTTCCGGTACTTTTGATATTCTGTCTAAGATTTCATCAGTCGGCAGTGAGCGTACGATTTCGGCATCGAGTCCAAGTTTCTCAAGCGTTGTGTGCACCTGTTGTACATTCAGTTTCTCTGCAACCAAGTTCGATTGTAGACTTTCAAGAGCTTCCCTATCAATGGCAGCGCGTGAATCCAACTCTTTGCTTGAGCGCTCGATTTCTCGAAGACGAAATATCTGTGCAGCCGAGTTATCAATTTCTTGCTGAAAACGAACGACCTTTTTTTCAAGAATCTCGATGGTATTAGTGGTTTTGTCAAGGGCAACATCCTTGATTTCCACGAGTTCTCGTAGTTTCTGTATCTCTCGATGTGCAGTATCCTTATCTTTTTCGAGCATTGCAAGTTTCGCTTCGATTTCAGTCCGTTTTTCTTTGACCTCGCGACTTGTCATCTCACTCACCAGTTTGAGTTCATTAACTTCACGATCTTTGTTTGATGTACTTCTCTCAGCATCCTCAGCACGCTTTTCAGCACTCTCCAAAAGTGTTTGCAACCGCTGTCTCTCCTTAGCAATCATCGTCTCATAACTCCTCTCGAGCTCAGTCAGTTTTCCCTGCAACGTTTGTATTTCCTGTTGCTGTTTATCAAGATTATTTCGTTGATTAGATAAACAGATTTGCAACTTTTTGTTCTCTTCGAGTGTTTGTTTACAAACGTGTTCTAAATCCTTATTTTGTTGGCTCAGTCGCTCTGTATTATCACTCAATGAGTCCACTTTTAGAGACAATTTTTTCTTATCTTTTTCCAATTCCAATACTCTGGAGGCACTCTCATGGAAGGATTTCTCTTTAAGAGAGTCAATTAAATTTGTCAAACGGCGATTTTCGAGCTCAAGTTTCAATGCTCGGGCTTGTGCATTATTCGACAGTTGCTCTGATAATCTATTATCTGTGGAAACTCCAGAGTTGTCACCTGGATCTGCCTCGGAATCACTTGCAGAGCCAATTCCTGTTAAAGAGTTAAGAGCCCCACTGGCTACTTCGCTAGCCACACTTTTGATGAGACGTTGTAATTGTGCATTTTCCTCACAAATTTCTTGATATTTATCCTTGTCTGCTACACGCTCCAAAGCCATATCATTCAGCAGTTGTTCATATTTTATTATTTGTGACTCTAACTCTAAAACCTTCTCTGACCTTTTCCTTGCTGAATTCAATTGCTCTTCTAACATCTCTCTTGTTTCCATTAGTACTCGATTATCTTCTCTTAGTTCTTCTATTCGACTTTTATAATATTCTATATCAGTCAGCTTTTCTCTGTAGCGAGCAACTTCTGTTTCTAAGCGATCAGCTCTTTCTGCTCTTTCAATTGCTGCATCTAACTCATCTCTATAAGATTTTGCTGTTCTTGCCTCTAATAATAGTTCTTGATATTCTTCTCTTAGTTTTATCAGTGCTCCTTTGTTATGCTCTAGTTCTTCTCTACATTCAATCAAAGCTTCTGTCTTCTCTTCAAGCTCTTGTCTCTGTTTTCTTACTTTTGATTTCCAATCAGCTAACTCAACTGCATAACGATGAGCTTCTTCTCTACTTGTATTACTATCCCGACCATTATCACTAGAAGGATTAAATAATCTTTCTAGTTTACTTGTCATTGACGATCCTGTCATTCCACTTATTTTTTGTGACGGTATATCTCCTCTTTCTGACCCAGAAATATCTTGAACAATTCCTAATAAAACATTTTTTTCATTTCCATCAATTGCATTATTACTCGTAATGCAATCTGAAAAGCTCTCAGTATCACTACTTGTATTAACTATTTGCATATTTATTAGTTTTGTGCAGTAGGCATTTTTCTCTTGCATTAACTTTTTTACTCTTGTAAATACTGTTCCCATATTAACATTTTCCATAGATTCTTGTGTTACTACAATATCCTGATAATCTGTTACTTGTTTAATACAGTCAACTATTGCTAATTGTGTATCAACATTTAATGTTTTAATTTTTATTATAAAATCTTCTTTATTTGAACATTGTACAGCGCAACCTAATAGTAATAATAACAATAATTTAGCTTCTGCAACATGTCGTTCGGGATCTCTTCCTAACTTAAAAGTATCTGGTGTAGTTAGAAGTAAATGACCTAATTGCTCTTCGTAAAATTGCTTTATATTATCAACAATAATTTCTAAGTTTTTTACACGTACTCTTGAGTCTCCACCCGATGGTATTACTCTATCATGTACAGGTTCTGGTTCGCTAAAATTATAAAATGAATGTAGATTAATAATTCATATATATAAAAAAATTATTTTCATAAACTTACATTTGAAGAAAAACATTGTGTAATAAAACTCCATCAACAAGATCATCATAATTAGTTAAAGCATTTGAATCTTCTAGACAACTGATAAACTGGAGAAAATTTTTTTTGGTTAGGTGAACAACAATATACAATTATTATGATTCTCAGTGTTTAATTGAATTCATATTAGTAAATAAGCTTACCCATGTTACTAATGGACCACATAAAAAGTCATTTATTTCTGAAGATGCCATTTTAAGAAGTCAAAAAAATCTATTGTGATATTAATATTTATCGTCGACAAAGAACAATTATTAGACAATTAATTCTAAATATATATAAAATTCTCTTTTCGAATTGCATAATATGATGTATTGTATCATAATTAGTTGGAATGCAAAATCAAATCATTTAAACATTAGTCATGATAACGATACTTAAATAACTATATGGTACAAATATATATATTTGCAACACAAGAATACTACAAGGGTTAAGGTATCCTCACAATTGGTCACATAAATGCAGTTTCATATCATACATGTAAACTGGCATTTAATTTTAATATGTGTTGTAAATTATATTTCATTTAAACAGTTGCTTCACTATGTCGAATACAATTTATTCAGATTTCTTATAATAAAATATATTTGCTAAATAATTGTAAATTAATCACTTCACAGTCTTATTAAGAAACTATGTAATTTATAATGAATAAAAAGTTGATACAGTGGTATGAAGAAATTAACATTCATTGGCTTAATTTGTGTAAGTGTTATAAAATTGAAAAATCAAACATAGATGAATTTTATATTATTTTAAGAGGATAAAGTTTACTTGTAAATTCAGATTTATATAGAAAGTGTTACTGAACTTGAAAATGTTCTTCATTATGTGATTGATGATGTATCCTCTGGTACTTATAAATATTACAGTCTAATGTATAATGGTTTAATTAAGATTCAATTGTCTACACAGTAATTATTAATGATATAATTAAATTTATTGTCAAAACACAAAATTAAACATATATTTTTTATATTGTTGGATTTGGAGATGCTGATTTATATATTTCTCAAATAACTACAAAACAACCAACATTGGAGTTTATGAATCACAAAGATTAATATTGGATCAACTTTTAATTTTTATTAATTTTTGTTTACTTTAGTTTTAAAAAGCCAATAAGTTTAAGCATTTATGGACATCCATCTCATATATTAAGTCTCTGTACACTATTAGTTTATTAAATAACAAAAACAAATGAAACTATTTTTATTAAATAAAATTTTGTAAATGAAGATTTATATAGTCAAAGAATTGATAGCCCAGAGGTTAACAATTTGCAATTATTAAATATTATATGCTACAATTATAATTTATATAATCATATTTTTGGAGTGAAAAAATGACTTGTACTAACATTTTAAAGGTCATTCATTGATTGATTTATTTTTTAATATGTTCAGTTAATATCAAAAAATATTTATGAAAATGTTGGAATATGAAAATCAAATGTTTTTAGAACTTCTACAGGAAGATGGACTGGTTATTACAGCAAAGTACTCTTTTATATTCGATAATTTTTAATGATATGGTTTTATTAACATTTCATTCATATGTTTTTATTATTTATAGAGGCCTTGGTATTGAAACAGTATTTATGAATATATTAAAAGTATATTGTGATCCTGGAAATCTTGTTTTAGTTCTTGGTACTAATGAGTATGAAGAAACATATTTTTTAGATAAATTAAAATGTGATGCAGTGAAATATTTACCTCGAATTATAACAGCACAATGTGTATCAGAAGAAAGGTTTATATTCATAATATATTAAGAAATAATTTTTTAATAAATATTTGAAAATAAATATGCATTTTCACAGATATACTATGTATTTGGAGGGTGGAGTACTATTTATATCTGGAAGAATTCTTGTAGTTGATCTACTAAAAAATCGAGTTCCAACAAATTTAATTACTGGAATTCTTATATATAGAGCACATTCAATATTAAATTCTCATCAAGAAGCTTTTGCACTTCGACTTTACAGAAAATTTAACAAAGTTAATTTATATATTTCTAATTTATATATTTTTTTTAATTTAATTGCATATCGTAATTCTAACTTATATATATATAATAATTGCAGAGTGGTTTTATTAAAGCTTTTACTGATTCTGCCTTAGCTTTCACAACTGGTTTTACTCAAGTTGAACAAGTAATGAAAAAATTATTTATAAAAAAATTGTATCTCTGGCCTCGATTTCATAAAATAGTTAGAGACTGTTTATCTAAATATACTGTGAGTTTTATTAGTTTAAAAATGAGTTATGAAATTGTATATTAAATAATTTTTCATATATTTTATCTTTCAGCCTGAAGTTTTGGAATTACATGTAAAATTGACATCTAAAATGCTAAGTATACAAGTTACATTACTTGATGTTATGAAATACATGATTCAAGAACTAAAAAAAAATAATAAATATGTATGTAATATAATTTAATATTTCAAAATATGTTATAAATACATATATATTAAAATAATAATTTTCAAATATAGCTTGATTTAGATGAATTAACTCTTGAAAATGCTATAGCAAATAAGTTTCATAAACAATTACAATTACAGTTGGATCCAATATGGGATCAACTTAGTTTAAAAACTAAACAATTAATATCAGATTTAAAAACTCAAAGATCGCTATTAATGTAAATCTGTCTTATATTTTAATGAATTTTTTATTAAACAAAATTTTTATTATATACTTTGTTAATATTGATAAATTTTCTTATTTAAAAATAGGTGTTTAACACATGAAGATTCTGTATCCTTTTATGCACAGCTTAATCAGCTGCGAACAATGGAATATGCTATGAAAAGTAGTGGCTGGACAGTACTGGATACTGTTGATGATATGTTCAAAAATGCTAAATTAAGAGTCTACTCTGAAAAAGGAGGTAAAAATGACCTTATTAATAATAATAGACTAATTAAAAATATTTAAAATTTAAAATTATTGAAACTATAATGATACAACAGATATACAACCAGAACCAAATCCAAAATGGTTAGCTATATCGGATACAATTACAGAAATTCGGCGTGATAAAGTAAAAAAAGAAAATGATAATGTAGAAAAAATTCTTATTCTTACTCAAAATAATAGAACTTGTAATCAACTAAAAAATTTTTTGATAATGAAAGAACAATATTTATTACGTGAAGCAACAAAAAAATTGAAAACTCAAAAAATACAAAATATAAAAAAATTTGAAACAAGGTACAGTAATGTTATTTATATTAATTCGTTTATATTTGAATATGTATCTTTAATATTTGTATGTTTAATTTATTTTTAGATTAATTTAATAATAAGATATGTATATTTAATAATATTAATATGTATATATATATATAATATATATATATATATATATATATATATATATATATACATATATATTATTCGCTTATGTGGTTTAACATTTTATTTATAATTTAATTATTATAGCATAAATTCACACGTACCTGAAAAAATTGAATCGACTACTGAAACTGAAAGTACTACCGATAATAATGACGATGAATGTGAAAGCTATATTTTAACATTATCTCAAACTGTTGAGAATATTAAAAAAAATAATTCAGAAACAAATCAAAAAGCTATCAGTTCTTGTGTACATTTTGAAGAGTGTAGTCAGGTATTAAGAACAATTATTATATAATTCTTCGAAAACTGTTTATTAAATAGTAATTAATTAAAAAATGTGCAATTTATTTTGATAGCTTGTGGATTTAGATTTAACAATTTTAACAACTAAAGAACCTATTTTAATAATAGAACCAATTAAAAAAGGAGGAAATTCATTCTCCCTACATCAAACACTTGAAAAAATATTACCTAACTATGTAATCATGTATTCAGCTGATATTTCTACTGTTAGGTTACTTGAGGTTCTTATGATTTTTTAAAACTAATAATACATTAATATTTAGTATATAATTTGTTTTTCCAAATAATATTTTTACTATAGATTTATCAAAATAAACATCCAATGATACCGTTGATAGTTTATTTTTTAATTTATGGTGGATCTGTTGAAGAACAAGCTTATTTAACTTCATTGCGAAGAGAGAAAGATGCATTTGATAAACTAGTTATTGCACAAACTGTAAATATATTATATATTTATATTTTTAAATGCTTGTGCATACAAACATATTTGTGAATGTAACTAAAGTTTTATAATATATTGTAGAGTATGGTTGTTCCTGTTGAACAAGATGGTAAATCCATTGAGCCAATATGTTCTGATTCTGAGCAAGAACAAAATACACGTAAAGGAGGATTAAATGAAGGTCAAACTGAGATTATCAATAAGATTATTGTTGATATGAGAGAATTTAGAAGTGAACTACCATCACTATTACATCAACGTAATATAGAAATCGAACCTGTAACTTTACTTGTTCGTAATTTACTTGATATACTTGGTAGAAAATTTAAATACATATTTATATTTAAATGCAAATAATTTGATTTTAGATAGGAGACTATATTTTATCACCTGATATTTGCATAGAAAGGAAAAGTATATCTGATTTGATTGGATCTTTAAATTCTGGTAGATTGTATAATCAAGCTGTTGCAATGACACGATATTATGCAAAGCCAATGCTTCTTATTGAATTTGATCAAAATAAACCTTTTGGCTTACAGGTAAAAAATATCTTTTAAACAATGTAAATAATTCTAATATAACAAAAACTTATATGTATATATATATATATATCTACAGGGTAATTATTATGTTAGTAAAGATATGAAGAGTATTGATGTAACAAATAAACTGCAATTATTCACAATGCATTTCCCTAAATTAAAATTAGTGTGGTCTCCAAGTCCTCATGCAACTGCACAACTTTTTGAAGAATTAAAGGTATTTAACATTATTTATTATTTACTATAGCAAATATAAAGTATATTTAAATTTATATAAATAAATAGCATGGTAGGCTACAACCTGATGCTATAAAAGCTATGCAAATTGGAATGGATGATAATATTCAGGATAACAAAATTGTGAGTGAAAAATATAATTGTCATATTCAAGATTTGCTTGCTAAATTACCTGGTGTTCATTCAAAAAATTTGCAAGTAATTTTAAATAATGGGGTCTCTTTAGATCATTTAATTACATTAACAAAGGTAAAATTATGTTTTTATCTTTTACAAATGATTTCTTTTTAAAATTTTACATATTTTCAGAGAGAATTATCAGAAATGATTTCTAATGAAAGTGATGCAGGATTATTATACAGTGCATTACATAATAAACACAAACAACTGTTAGAAGCCTCTGCAAGTAGCAGTAGGGCATCTTCAAAATTAAAAAATAGAGGGTTGTTTTATAAAACTAAGTAAAAAGTATGATTAAATTAAACAAATACAAATATTTTTATTGCTTTAATTATTATATTTTAAAGTTAATTTCATCATAGTACACTTCATATAATTATTATTTTTATCATACATTTTTCATAATTTGTAAAATGAACCTACAATGTCTAATTATATAAAATTATATCCTATTATAATTTAATCATTATCACTATTTGTATCTAAATTATATAAAAACGAATCATTTTCAAACATTGGAAAGTAAAACCTAGAAATAATATGATTTAGTTTTTAAATATTACATTAAATGTAGTCAAAAGAAGATACTAACTCTGGTTGATCCCAAATCTGTCTTTCAGGCAATTTATAATGATTTTGTTTAATCATATGAATGTTAAGATCCTTTATATTTACATCACAATAAACACATCGTATTGCATGAACTTGTTTTCTTATATAATTAACTATTTTCACCTATCATATATTATATTTATACAATTAATAAAAAATGTATAAAATTATAATTTTTAAATTAGATGTATTCATTTCAATATACCTTTTGATAAAAAGTAAATTCTTTACTAATATCTTCAAAGTCAAATGTGTGTTTTAACATCATATGTTGTAAAATTGTAGTAAAATCTTGTGCATCATGTGCACAGAATAAACATGTTATACTTATGTTTTCATTAGTCCAATCTGACCAATTATCGTCATTATCACTGAATCCAGAAGAATCTTCATTATGTCTGATATGCTGGCCCATATAAAAAAAATTAGTCAATTTAAATTGAACTGAAATGTATTAAAGAATAGTTTAATTACCAATTTAGTATATTTTTTTTTGCTACAATTTGGGTGATCTGGTAAATAATTTGAAACATAATATTTATCATAAATCTTATTATTAGGATTAACTCGTTTGTGTAATTTTTTGCGCATGTGTTTCCTTAATACAAAGCGATTCTTAAAAATTTTTTCACAATATATGCATATATAACTGAAAACATGAAAATTTTCTCTTAAATTTCATTTAATATTAATTTCACTTTATTTGAACTAACCTTTCTATTTTATTTTGAATTTTATCAAGATAATCGTCAATGAAAACCAAATTTTCTGGTTTTCCTAACAAAATATTATGTTTTTGATTAAGATGATTTACATATTCAATACGTGAACCTAAAAATTCTATTCTACAAAATATGCAATCTCTTTTAAATGTATTATCTATTCGTTCTTTTAATTGTTCTGATAATACCCATTCCTAAAATTCAAATATAAATTTTATTTATTATTTGTGATACATACTAATTATATTTATCTCATACTAATTTTGCTCGTTGTATTTCATCTCTAAGAGTTTTATCTTCTGTTAAACAATCTGAAAGTAAAAAATAAAGCTTTTGATTTGATTTATTATCTTTATTTGATTGACTGTTGCTATCCATAGTTAGTGTAGTACAAAATTCGGTTATAGGCTGCTCTTTAAATTTTATTCTCCAATAACGGATATAACTAGTAAAATAAAAAATATTTTAAAATAAATATATAACTTTGTAAATTATGCTATAACTACCTTTTTAAACTAGCTATTTTATATACATCCCCAATAATTAATTGATGTTCTTTAAGTAAATGACAAATAAAATCTTCCTTATTAGTTGGAATTGTATATAAAGAATCACAAAGTAAACATGCAACATCACATGGTTGATCATCTAGATCATTAAATTGTGATTTATAACTTGAGTAATAATTTTGAAACGTTGAAGAATTTGATATAACATTATATTTAGAATTTTCTATACAAAAATTAAAGATACATTTTCTGAATATGACGTAAATTTTGTATTTCGTACTTATTCAAATTGTTTTATAATTATTTAATATTATAAGAAATTTTAAATATTATTTTACGTACCTTCCGCTGACATAATATTTATTTATAAAATTAAAATTTTAATCCTAATTTTCTGAAAGAAGAAATATCAATCAGGTTATATAATATCAAACGATATTAAAAATTAAGTATGGAATAAAATCTGTAAATATAAATATTTTCAAAACTTGTTTATTTACTTTTTTTCTTAATATTAACATTACATATATAAACGTGATCATTTCTTATTAATTCCAATGTTTAAACTTATTCAACAATAGTATTCTACATATTTTTACTAATGGAAATCTAACCTAAATATAAACTTAAATAATATTAAATTACAGAAGTATTTTGAATATAATTTTAAATATCGAAATTTCATATTGAAATTCGAAATTGTTGAAAAATAAATCAAAGTTATATTTTTAATACGATATTTATATTTGTCTTACAATTTCATATAAATATATGAAACACGATAAAAATAATAAATAATAAATCAAGTACTATTGTTACTATGAACAAAATTTTTATTCAAATGTAGAAATATACAATTTTTATATAGAATTTAAAATGTTATTTGTATTAATATTTTCCAGTTTGTAAATGTACAATGTTAATTAAAAATAAAATTTTCTAGTTCAATAAATTTAAGACAAATAAAGATGTTTATGTTCCTTATATTTCTAATAAATTATCTAATTTTAAGAAGTTTTTAATGTTTTTGATACATGAATATTTAAACCATATAATAAAACAAGATGACAAACATGTAAACATAAACTACTATATACAGTACTTGGATAAACATTCCAGCATAATTCTATAAGTCCTAAAATTACTAATCTAGTTGTGGTATTGTAATCACAGCTCCATGCTATATACGGTAGGGTATGATAATACCACACATAAAATTGATAATGCAGAGATCTGCTAAATATTAAACCTATAAAATTTGCAGCAAACATTGGCAAGATAAATAATTGAGAAGCTGTTGATATATTAATATTAGTTTTCATGAATAGTGATTTATAAGTTTTATGAACATTTTTCAATTTCTTATAAGATCTGAAATATGTTATCCATTTTGGTGCAAAATGAATCAATATTAATATATGTAAACTTAATAAAGTTATATGAAAGTATGGACTAACAAATAAATCTTCAGATAAAAATCTCCAATTAACAGTCCATTTGAACTCAAAAATGCGTACTAAATTAAATGCTCCTTTAATATAAGCAATTGGATTTGTTATTAAAAATGGAAGTCCTAAAATCAATTGTATAAAAGCACAAATTGATAATTGTATTAATGTTTGGAACAATCCTAAATTAGTTATATAAGCAATTAATACTGCTGGTGCAAATAATAATATATTCATTTTTATTGATACTGCTATACTAAACAGGATACTACCAAGATACCACTTTTGATCTAAAAATACATTGATGCTAGCAAAAAGAAATAGCATTGCAATTGGATCATTGAAAAGTCTTAAGACAAATATAGAGTGTATTCTATATGACGTAGAAAATACCAAAATTAAAACAAATGGTGGAACTTTTCTAGTACGTTCATAAATTCTTAAAACTAGAATAAGTAATGTAATATGAATAACTGCAAAAAAATATTGTGCAATTTTTATATTAATTCCTTGAAATGTAATATAGTAGAGGCCAATAAAAATATAAACAAAACCTGCAGGATATACTAGTGGCCCAGTATGACCTTTTAATTTTGAATAATCTAATGTTCCATTTAAAACTCCTTCTACTTCTTGCATGTAAGCTTTCCAATCAATTTCTGTATAAGGCACTTTTTCAATTATCACAATATTTATTACTACTTCTGCAAAAATGAATATTATTGCAGGTAAATATAATTTTTTTGGATCTGTAGCAAAAGTTAGTAAGTTATTCCATTTTACTTGATATTTACTCCAATTATTAAAATTAGGATATAACTTATTTTCTCGATATGACGCCATTAATAAATTTAATATTCACTGTTATTTGTTGATTATATTTACGTATGATATGCAGAAAAGTTCCAATTCTATTGATTAAAACAATAATATGTACGTTTTCTATGGTATAGTATCGTGGGAGAATATAAATAACTTGAACTAAAATAGAATTTAAATTTATGTACTAAGTAGTAAATGATTTATAAATCATTAAATTTAATTTATATAAATATGTGATTATAAATTATATCTAATAGAGTTACGTGTATTATAGAATATAAAAAAAAAGATGTGAAAAATTTAGTAAAAACAGCGAGTGTATAACATTTTATTCATACAACAAACTAAAATTTGATGTTATAATTCGTATAAAAAAAATAATTTTGTTATTCTGACGTACTGCACAATATTTGAAATATGATCAAATAAAAATATATAACACAAGACTTGTACTCGCATAAGCATGAGTTATGCTGTATCTGCCTACGAATGCATACTTACACCATTAAAAAATGTATATACGCGTGCGTGTGTATATTGATTGCATGAGTATAGGGGGTTTGCAACCGGCAATAGTTGGTACGAGATACGAGCTATGAGTTAAGACCTATGAATTACGGCAGCAAAGCGCATAATGGTTGGCTAGTTACAAATGCCAAAATGTAACGGATTCTGAAGGAAATGTATAAACTTCGCCTATAACTCATAATATACAATAATTCCTTCATGAGTGGGAGATGATGCCGACTAACTCACGCCTGGGAAATTGTAGCGATGGTAAAATTATTCTTTTTTATAACCTAAAAAACTCCTACACTTACTGTTTTCAACAATTCGGAAACTTTCTCTATCTTTGCCTAACAAATATTTGACCAATAATCTTTTTAAAAATTCTTTATTCATACTTGATTTACTATTTATTGGTTAGTAAAGACAATCACGCGGTTTTTAAATAATTCTTATTTTATTCCTTTATTCTACGATATATCAATCATATAAATATGTGTATTTTTAATGCTTAATATGATTTCATTAAATTAAAATGAATCAATTATTAATTTACTTATTTGCTTCTTATTAAAACCTATTGATTAATGAGCATTAATTTTAATTTTAATTTTACTAGGTTTTGAATGGGATACGTTGATGGAAGTTGTTCATGAACCTATTGAAAAAAATTACAAATTACTTGAAGAGATAGGAAAGTGAGTTCCTTGATTGTTTTTTTTTTATATATCACAAATTAAAAAAAAAATTTACTTTAATGAATAATTTTTCATTTTAGAGGCCAATTTGCAATAGTTAGAAAATGCGTGGAGCAAAAAAGTGGAGCAGAATACGCTGCTAAAATTATGAGAAAAAGAAGGGTTGCTCGAGGAGTTGCTGCAGCTGATATTGGTAATTTTAATATTAGAAAAAATATTTTTAAATAGATTAGGAAACCAATATATTATTTTGTAATTTAATGCTTATAGCTCGTGAAGCTGGTCTATTGGCTCAATTGAGACATCCCAATATTGTATCTCTATATAAAGTTATAGATACTGGAACTAATGTAGTATTACTATTGGAATTAATTACTGGTGGAGAATTGTTTCATTGGATGCCATCTAATGAAGCTGAAGCTGCATATGTGGTTTGTTATTATTGAAAAATTATAATTTCTTTACCAATTTTTATATGAATTTATTTATTAATAATTTTATAACTTTGTGCTTAGGTTGGTCAAGTTTTAAAGGCATTGAGTCACTTACATTCTCATCAAGTTGCTCACTTGGATATTAAACCTGAAAATATTCTTTTATCATCTTCACCACCAATGCCCAATGTTAAATTAATTGGTAACTGATGCTTTTAAATTTTGTTATTCAATTCGAAAATAAAGTAAAAAATTTCTATTTTAATAGATCTTGGCTTATCACATCGACTGATACCTGGTTCTGAACATCGAGCTCTTTTTGGAACACCAGAATTTGTTGCTCCAGAAATAGTTAATTATGAGCCACTTAGTTTAGGAACTGATTTATGGGCTGTCGGTGTTTTAACGTATATATTACTAAGTGGTGCTTCACCATTTTTAGGAGAAGATAAACAAGAAACTTATGCTAATGTCGCAGCATGTCAATATCAATTTGATGAAAAATATTTCTCCAATGTTTCTAAATATGCTAAGGATTTTATACAATCTTTGTTAGTCAAGGATCCTAAGTATATATTATTTGCTAAAATATTTTATAATAAATAATATAGTATCTATTATATTATGTAAAACCTAAATTTACATTATATTTTTTGTAGAAAAAGAGGGACTGCAGAATCTTGTTTAACACATGCATGGATTCTTACGGTGTGTTCTTATGTACATTCAAGAAATTGATTTATATTTTACTTTCAAGAACATCTTATGGCTTGTGTTTTTCTTAGTGCACTAATAGCTTATATACTTTAATTTTCTATTATTATTAATTCTAATATGATTAGTGTTATACACTAATTAAATATTATATATATTATAAAGTATATGTACCGAGATTAATATTAGTACCAGTTATCTAAACAGTGGATTCATGTATTGTGTAAATGCGAATTTTTTTCGTATGACCTATATTCCTAAGCAATTATAATACTAGTAAAATAATTTATTGATACTAAAAATTTCATATTTAAAATTAAATTATATATGAATAAATATTTACACCATTGAGTTTTGGTGTTTAAATACATTTCATAAGTTTTTCTTAACAAATATTTTTAAAATGAATTATTTTAGTATTAGCATTATGTGCACTAAATGAAACCACTGGAATCGCGAGCTGGGCAAATATTCAACTTTTCCTTTTAGTTTTTTCGATACACAAGTTATTCGACGTCGAGTCAGTGAGTGACATTTTTTACGCTACTATGCAGGAATTTCAAGCTTGTCAAGGACTTGGAGAAGCAATTGTCAGCGCTGTAAAAGGGGAATGTATCCAAACTGTGTCAAGTTTACTGCAACAAGGAGCACCTTTAAATATTATAAATTTTGTATGTTTCTTCTCTATGTATAAAATAATTGATTTTAATTTTTATTTCTCTTTACTATGATATTTTAATTTATTAAATACTTAGTGCAATATAAACTAATTAAAATAATTTTTAGAATCAGGACACACTATTACACGTTGCATGTAGAACTGGAAACGAAGGGATAGTGGCACTTTTAATAGATCATGGAATAGATTTAGATGTAACCAATAAAGATGGCTTAACTCCTTTACATCTTGCTGCTAAATTTGGCTGCATTGATATTGTAAGACTTTTATGCACAGCAGGATGTGATATAGATAAAGCCAATCGAGGTATTCGAGCAGATGTTACTGCTATTAAGTATGGCTTTTCAGATATTGCAAGTTTATTGGATAAATTAAGAAATGTAAGTTAATAAGAAACTGTTATGAATAAATTTTTATAAGACAAGTTATTATGTATAAGTTTTGATTATCCAGTCAACCCAACGAGATCTATATATTAAACAGCTGCAGCCAATTCGCAGACAAATAGATTGTTTGCATATTCATATTTTAGGACATTGTGCCTCAGGAAAAACTTCACTTATTAATTCTTTGAGGTCAAGCATTTTTAATTTTGGATTTTTTAAAAGATCAAAAAATCAGAGTCACAATACAAAAGTACGCTATTATTTTGTTCCATTATATACTTATTATTTTCATCATAATTTTTATATAATTTTATTACAGCGTGATCCTAGTATTGAGTTAGATATTACCATAAAGCATGATTCTCTTAGTTTTGAACACAGTGATAATGAATATGAAAGTACAATTGGAGTTGAAACTAATCGCGGAAACATAGGTAAGTGATTGAACTAAAAAACATTACTTATACTAATCTAGTACATTATTTAATTAATTGTATTATTGCATTACAGGTGGAGAATGTGTATTTTGGGAATTATGTGGCCGAGAAGAGTATTTAGTTTCTTATCACCAAGCATTAATGGTTCATCAACCAATGCAAGTGCATTTAATAACAATAAGTTTACGTCAGCCACTTATTGTAAGATTACAACAAGCACGATTTTGGTTGCAATTTATAATGGATCGAATTCCACCAGAAAATATAGGTAAGTTATTGGTTTTATAAAATTATATTAAGGTTAATTTATAATTTATTAAATATGCTTCTATGTATGTATGCACGTGTATGTTCATTTATTCAGAAAAGTAAAACGATTATCTTTTCTTGTATTTTAGTTTACATTCATTTTTCAATTTTTATTTATAGGATTTGCAGGAAAATGCATTGAAATACAAGTTATTTTAGTTGGTACATATGCTCCAGAACTTCCCATCAATAATACAAATGGAATAAATCTTCTTACACCCTTATTAGAATCTTTAAAAGAATTTACACCTCTTTTAGGAGAAGAACCTCAGGTTGTTGCTTTAGATGCCACAAATCCATCTTGTCCTGGTTTGAAATTACTAAGAACGTATTTGAATAATTTAAGAGTAAAATTTGTGGAGGTCAGAAAAATTATTAATTAATTTTATTATGACAAATAATACATAATTAAAAATGTATAATATTACAATGGATAATATTTATTACAAAATAAAATAATTTCTAACAGAATACACATGATCTGACATGTAATGGGCTCATTGACGCTTGGCGAATTCATATGCAATCATTGGAAGAGCCTCTTATGTTATTAGATTTGAAAGACTTTATAAATCAAGTTAGGCAAATTAATCCACTAGTTACTTTAGAGCATTGTAAACAACTTGGAGAACAATTACAAGTACAATTTTATAAATTTTATTTTATTACATGTAGTTGAAATTATTTAAATTGTATTAAATATATATTGTCAGGCATTGGGAGATTGTCTTTTATTACCCGGCGATTTATATGTTTTGAGTCTTAATTGGCTTTGGAGAGATATAATTGGTTGGCAATTGAATCCAGATCAAAAAAATCGCTTAAGTATTCGAACAACAGGAGTGTATACTTTAGAAGATTTTCAAGCTCGATGTCCCTGTCCAGCTAATCAAGCTTTACAAATACTGCAAGCTTTTCATCTATGTGTTCCAGTAAGTATTAATTATTTAATATTTTACATTAATTTATCAAACTATATTATTAACACATTTTAAATGTTTATAGTGTGTGGTTGATGAAGAAGAACTAGAATATGAAATTCCATGTTTAAATTTAATTGAGCGATTGCCAGGTTTATGGGAACCTTGGACATCGTCAACTTTAATTTTAACGCCACATGCTGGGTTTCGATTATGTCCAACAGAAGCTCGGTTGTATAATCTATTACCACTTTTTCCACATTTGCAAGTACGTTCTATATTATGCAAATTTCTTGTTTTATTATAATAAATAATTTTCATTAATATAATATTGCTAATTAATTTTTTTAGGTACAACTAAGAAAAATTACTCAATCGTGGAATTGTGATGAATCTGATTTATATCAATGGTGGAGGGGTTCCAAACTATGTTTAGGTCCTTGTGAATGTATTATTACTTTAGAAGAAGAAGAACAAGGATGTATTCAAGTGTGGATTCGCGGCCCACGTGGTACTGGATTGCAATGTTTTTCTCTTCTTAATGTTGTTGTTGATGCTATTGATTCTGTTATTGAAATTGTTGCTCCAGGAATATTATTAGAAAAGCACTGGCAAAGCCCAAGTCAATTACGGGATTATGATGAGGTACAATTGTTACTTATATTTATTTAATTTTTCTATGTTTTAATTATATTATAATTATTAATAATTTTTATATTTCAGACCATTCACTCTTGGGAACCAACGTTAATTAATTCAGTATTATTAGAAAGAAATTTTCAAGAAGCATATTTAAAAAATCCATTTAATGGTCAACGAGAAAGTGTTTGGGATATAATAGGTTGTGGATTAACTTCTATGGAGAATTGTATTCCTGGAATAAAACAACCAGTTAAAAATATTAAACCAGCTATTCAAAGACGCTTAGCTCAGCTGCTTGATCCTCCTGATGCATTTGGTAGAGATTGGTGTTTATTGACTGTAAGACTTGGTTTAGGAGATAGGGTTGCACAATTTGATAGTACAATCAACAGTCCAACATTAAGGTAAAGTATACTAAAAAATATTTAAATATCAAAAATTGTTTTTAAATACATTTACTTTTATAATTTGATATTATTTAATTTTATTTTAGAATTTTTAGTTACGCGAGTCCTAAATGCACTGTCGGTATTTTAATACGTCAACTTCGTGCTTTGGGAAGAGATGATGCTGTAAAAGTTTTATTAACATTCACGCCAACTTATATAATGTTAAATACTTTAGAATCCGATACAGGATCTAATTTTTCAAGATGACGATCTTATTTTTGTTATAAATGTTAACCAATTTTTTACGAAAAATTCAATTGCACGAAAAATGAAAATGTAATTTTCAATATAAAAGAAAACAATTTTTAATATGAAATAGCGTTACACAATATTTATTTGTTTTGCGAATTAAGCCTGCTGAAATATACAATTTCATTTAATATGACTACTTTAATATGATAATGTTATAAAACAAATAATCTACATTTTTACACTATAATATAACATGTAATCAATTAATTAATTTTTTTATTCTTTTTCTTTAAATATGTGATAAAATTAAAAAAAAATTATTAACATGTAATTATTTTATACGTTAATTATTAAAACGTATGCAGTAAATTTTATATATTAAATAAAATGATTTTTAACGTTTTTCAAGTTTTTGTTTTACATTACCACAGTTCCAAATGCTTAAAGTATAATATTTCAGTATTATTTATAAATAAATATCTTTTGTACTTGAAATACAATGTTTATTGTAAATATTTCCACATGATTATCTTATATAAAGTAGTCACTTTTTCTATTGTATAATGTAATTGTTTTATTAATGTTAATTTGAGCACATATACTTATTAATATCTCGTTAATACTTAGTAATAACTTATTAATGTTACTTTGTTTACATAAATAATTCAAACATTATTGTTTTATACCAAGTAACTGACAGAATAATATTGTTTTTCAATCAAAGCACAAATTAATCTACATATAAGTTTACACCATATTTATAACATTTTTTTATAATTCTTTCACATATTGTATAATAAAATACCCATATATTTGCCATACTCTTTTTATATAGAATGCTGGGTGCATTAGCAGTGGAATATATGATAGATAATGTGTGTGTGTGTGTGTGTGCGCGCGCGCGCGCGCACGCAAAACTTGTCAACACAATAAGCTAATACAGCAAAAGTACTTTTAATCTATGTATACACGTAGTTATTCATTTGATCTCTTTTATACTTGAAAACAAAGCATAAAGAAGCTTAAATAAAAGAGTCAGAAGAACTAATAAAGAATACTAAAAAAACTCACTATGTATTGTGTATGCATATGCGTATGCAATAAAAATACGAGTTAAGGTTGCGTTTTGAATAGGAATGTGTACACAAAAGATCTATCAAATTATTGACAAACCCATGTTTAAGGCGGCAGATTCAAACAACTGGCAGGAGCAGATGATAAAAAACGAGCGGTGCTCTGTTTACAATAATGCGAGTCTCGTAGGTTATGTCGTCGTCGTCGTCGTAATTACCAATATTGTCGTCTTTGTCCTCGTCGTAGTAGTTGTTGCGTGTAAAACAGAAAGACACAACTTTTTGCCGAAAATAGCACACAGGAAGGCAGAGATCGCATTTCGGGCGGGCGCAGTACGGTGACGAAGTTTGTTCGATACGGAGCCAAGTGAAGAGATAAAATCGGGACGTAAGCCAACGCTTGAAAGCAATTATAGAATCGGATCCAATTGAGAGGAGTCCGTAGAGGATCGCATTGCCCTTTTAGTTTTATTTTAGCTTGGCTTCCCAAGGCATCCAGTCCCACATTCTCTGTCGAGGACCGCCGCCTAGGAGCCCAGTTAGTGAGTCTTTTCTTGACGATTTTCATACTTTTCGGTTGCAACATCCTTCAGTAAGAATCTTCCCCATGATAGTCTTTCCTTCTGGAGCCCAGGCAACGCTTGTTTAGCTGCTTGTACGCTCGGTAGCTCGGGCCGCTTATTGCTTATCGTTTATCATTTAGCAGCAGTAGTTATAGTTTTTGAAACGAGTTCAATAGTAGCGGTACCAAAATGGAGGCGATCAAGAAGAAAATCGCGGCCCTGAAGATGGAAATGGATGCAGCCAATGAGAAGGTTGAGGCCAATGAGGTGAAGGCCAAGCAGGAAAACTTACGCGCTGACAAGATCTACGATGAAGTACGCGACCTCGAGAAGAAGCTTGTCCAGATGGAAAAGGATTACACGGACTGCAAGAGTAGTCTCGAAACATCAACGGCAGAACTCGAGCGGTGCGAAAAAGCTTATACAAAGGTAAGCAAATGGTACCGGATAAAATGATCATCGTGCTCGCTCATCGTCATGATGGTTGTTGTAGGCAGAGCAAGATCGTACTTCTATGACTAAAAGGGTTCAGGAGATCGAGACGCAGCTATTCAAAAAAGAGGAACTGCGACTCTCGGCGCAAACAAAACTCGGACGTGCTACCGAACTTAATGACGACGCCAGAAGGTGAGTTAGAGAAATTGTGAGGTTTGACGAGGTATACCGTTCGTAAGAATATGCTTCCTTCTTCTATTAGAATGTGTAAGGTACTGGAAGAGAGAAGTAGACTTGATGAGGAACGTATGGAAAAACTGACTTCTGAACTGAAAGACGCGCGACTGCTTGCTGAGGATGCGGATACCAAATCCGAAGATATTGCTAAAAAGCTGCAGTTTGTGGAGGAGGAGCTCGAAGCTGCTGAGGAGAGGGTCAAAACCAGCGAAGCGTTAGTAAAAACCAAATTATTTATCCCTTGATTGCATAAATATTTGATGATAAATAACGTCTGTCTTTCATTTGAACAGGAAAATCATCGAACGCGAGGACGAGCTTTTTATCGTTCAAAATATTGTCAAGTCTCTGGTGGTTTCCGAGGAAAAAGTCAGTTGGGCAAATCATATTTATGATGTGCGCGACTCTCCTTAAGTCTTACTTTATCTTTATATATTTTCGTAGGCAAACGCGCGTGTAGCGGATATGAAGGACCAATTGAAGGAATTAAAAAAGAAATTAAAAGAGGCGGAAAAGCGCGCAATCATTGCTGAGAGAACGGTTAAAAAACTACTCAAAGAAGTTGATTTCAAAGAAGGTAATGACACACATCTCTTTGTATCCTCATTAAAAAAAAATGATTAGAATGACAAAATATGGGCTTTTATTTTCAGATGAATTGCGAGAAGAAAAGGAAAAATACAAAGCACTTTGCGACGATTTAGACTCTACATTTGCCGAACTCACAGGCTTCTAGATAAAAAATTGCTGACTTTTCGTACAACTCTTTCTATTCCATTCTATGCCAAACTGTAATCATGCTTCATGTACCATATGCCCCTTTTTGTTTTCATATAATTCTATTTTATTTGGGCATTACCGTTCTGAACCATTACATGAAATATATGCTATTTACTTAATTGGCTATTACCATATATTAGCTTGCAGGCGGCTTTCTTGCACTGCTTGGCTTGATTTGGCTTAACTTGGTTGTATAATATATAATGCGAAACAAAGCTATTAAGTGCTTGTCAGGTGTGCTCAAATACTTTGACTTACTTTTATGCTTAATGATATTTGTTATGTATTTAATTCTTGATTTTCTTTTTTTGTTTTGTTCTCTGAATTTTTCTATTAATTTTACGCCGCATGTGTAAATGTAAATTAAGACTGCAGTAATTTAAATAAAATGTAAATCATGTATCATTCGATGTAATTTAACTGAACAATATAACCCATTTGTTCGTAATAATTTAACTGAGTTTACATTTACCATCCACATTCATTTAAATATCCTATTTTAATACATTTAGATTTTACGAAAAGGAACAAACGAGTGTTCTTACGATATAAAGTTTGTTTATTTATAAGTAAGTGTTGCAATTAATTGGGGTACAAAAGAGAGAAAGAATATATATATATATATAAGAGAGAGATAGGTTAAAAGGAGTGATGTATAAAGATAATAGAGAGAGAGAGAGAGAGAGAGAGAGAGAGAGAGAGAGAGAGAGAGAGATGGAAAGACGAAAATAAAAAAACGGAAGCTTGACTAGTATTATATAAAGCTGAATCTTAAACAGTAGCAGAACACACACATATACTTGCCCAAGAATGCATTAGACTGCAAGTGCTAAAAAACTGCAAACATGTTTTTTTTTCATTATTTCGAGTCTATAAAGCAATCTTCTTGTCGGACGGTGAGTACAGTAACCTTCCAACTTGTGATTCGTCTGTTACTACTGACAATGCAATGCTAATAAATATTTGAACTGGTTAAAATTATTAATTTGTTATAAGCAGAAGTATTGATTAAATTTTTATATGTATATTTTAAAGTATTTTTCAATTAGTAATTAATATTATATCTTTGAATTAATTGACACTTTTAAACATACGGAGAACGAGAATCAAACACTTTTATTTTGTGTTTTTATTTTAAAATAAAAAAAATAAATAAATTATTATGAATGCAATCAAGAAAAAATTACAAACTCTGAAGATTGAAAAAGACTTGGCGATAGATCGAGCTGATGCTTGCGATCAACAAGCTAAGGAAGCCAATAGGCGAGAGGAGAGGCTAAAGGATCAAGTCGAAGAGCTGCGGAAGAAACTCTTACAAATGAAAACCGATTTAGATGTGAACAAATTACAACTTAGCAAGTTCAATACAAATCTTGAAAATAAAGAAAAATCTTACTTAATGGTCAGTATTATGGCATCTGTCTATCTAGACTCTTTCGCTGCATAAGCGAAGATTCCAGCATCCCGTCTATCACGGCATAATGAGTCCCATTCTTCCATTTGCTAATTACTCAAACTTTTTTAATTAGGTTCAATCCGAGTTGGCTATGTTGAATCGAAAAATGCAGCAGTGCAT
>NW_011948420.1:1451789-1624563 GCF_000503995.2 Ceratosolen solmsi marchali
GCGTCGAACAATTGCCCAAACGAAACTCGCGCAAGCACTCCATACGGCTGAGGATGCAAAAAGGTTGTGCACTCCCCTCTGTTTTTTTTTATTTTTTCCTATTCTCTAATTATCCACTAACTTTTTATGGAGAGACAACGTCACTTACATTTTGTGGGGGCGTTGCGCGCGCAGAATTTGTAGGGTCCTAGAGAATCGCAGTAAGCTGGACGAGGAAAGAATGGATTACCTAACAGCACAATTGCAGGAGGCACGAGTCGAGGCTGAAGATGCTGATACGAAGTCTGAAAAAATATCTAGGCAGCTGGCTCTAGTTGAGGATGAACTTGAGACTGTGGAGGAAAGAATGAAAAGCACTGAGTCGTATGTTAAATTACAAAAATTTGTTGGTTATCAAAGTCCTTTAATTAATATAGTAAATAACTTTTCTATAGTAAATTGATCCGTTGATTTAAGTAATTCATTTAAAATATTTTACTACTTGTATGTCATAAAATATTTTTTAGTTGTAACGTAATTCATGATTTATTCTAGTAAAATAAGTGAAAAAGAGGATAAACTTTTTATAGTTGGGAATATTCTTAAATCATTGGAAGTCTCGGAAGAAAAGGTATGGATGTACGAAATTTTGTTCATGGTAGTATCGTAATTGTGAGTTAGAATATTTATTTTTATATTTTTTTTTTTATTTTTATTTAGGCAAATCAACGTGTCGAAGAATTTAAAGGACAACTAAAAAATTTGAAAACTAGATTGAACGAAACTGAAAAACGAGCGACATTTGCGGAAAAATCTGTAAAATCTTATTTAACGGAACTTGATTTAAGGGAAGGTGAGAAAATTCGAGTTTAAGAAGTATTTCATATATATTAGTATGATAGTATGGATTTGAATATTTGTTTATATTGCAGAGCGACTTCGTAAGGAAAAAGAAAAATATAAATATATCTGCGACGATTTGGATTCAACGTTTGCTGAGTTGACTGGCTACTAAAAGTATATATTTTTTCCACTCTCATTTTCTTTCGTAGTCTTATTCTTTCTATGTCTTCTTTTTATCTTCTCTAAACTCTATTTTTGGATACATATTCTCGTACACAATGATCAGGCGCATCAAATGAGTCCATGCTCATAGTTTGTACTTTGTGAAATAAATTAATAAATTAATAATATCCTTAATTTTTTTAATAATATTACATTTAAATATTTTAAATAATAAATAATAATCCTTATTTTTTTAAGATAAAAAAATATATAGGCGAAACAAGGATAAGAGGAAAGACAATGTGAATAAACTTGTTGCTACAAGTAGTTGGTTTTAAACGATGTCAATTTATTTAATTGACTGTGTTCGATATATAATACTTGGAAACGCCATATCGTCTTAAAACATTCATTTTGGAGAGTACTAACATTTTTTCTAATTACGCGTTTCCTAATTTCGAATTCGAACATTAGATATAGTAATTCTACTGGTCGTCTAAAATCGTAAAGCGACCTTGTCTTGTTAGAAATAAGTCATGTTGATCGACTTTTAATTGTCTGTCACATAACATGAAACGGACAAGGTTGATGTTTACGGTCATACGTATTTTCAGCCTTCGAAAAGTAATATCCAAGAGGTTAATCACTCCAAAAACTAGTATTATAAAATACTAATATTATAAAAACTAGGATTACAAGGTATAAAAGATTTTAATGAAAAAAGTCTTAGCGATTGAAATATTGACTAAGGATTTATTTTTACCTAAACTTTAAATACTTACATAATTAAATATTAATTCCTTTGGTTGATTATCAAAGTTATTTTCAACTAGTGAATCGGTAATAAAAATTTGGTAGATTAGTCTCAGTTCGTTTTTTTTTTGTATATTAAAAGACATCGGAATGGTCTTTCCTTACTTTTATAGGTTAGTACAAGATATGTAATAGAATGAGAATTTGAAAATAGTCGATTTTTGGGGTTTAAGCGAGTTATGCTCAAGCGTTCATTTTTTTTATTTTCGTTTTGCTTTAACAAGACCCAACTTTTACGGACATTTTGTATAAGCGACTGATCGTTGCATTTACTTATAATTTGTCATAATATGAAAAATTTACCATTCAAATGTAAAACTACTATTTATATGATTTATGTAAAATTTAAGACGAGTGCTGCTGAAAGCATCGTTTTTAAAAATAAAAGATCTTATTCTTTATGATAGAAACCAGACATAAAATGAGGATTTTTTTACCATAAAAACGATTTTAAGAGTGATTAGTCCTTGGGTCAAATCTTTGGCACTTGTAATAGTCTTATAGAGAAACAACATTGTCTAGAACGCGACTTTGTATTATATATATATATATATATATATATATATACATATAATATCTTTTGATTTTTTTATTCGTTTCATACAAAAAAAATGAGTTCAATTGACGCGAATAAGTCTCGAAAAATGATCTATAAATAAATATATATAATAGATGATGCATGTATTAAATGAGAGTGTGCTCATTGGCACAGTTCATGCACCCTGGGTATCGCTTTCAATTATGTATGACTGTGCACATGACATTGTTAAATCTGTTTGTTTTATTTCTTTTTCATTATCTATTTTTCAGGAAACTCCATATAAGTAATATATAACAACTAGGAGGATATCCAATGAATGATCAGTGATGTTTGACTATGGCTAGAATAAAATAAGCGCTGTCATACATTGTACAGGCATACAATTATGTCAATCGTTCATTTTTCATTTTGTACAGACTTTTATTATAAAATACCAATAATATAATAATGGTAATTGTAGCAATAATTTTTTATAATATCAATAATTATTAATAATAATAATAAAAATAATAATAATAATAATAGTATTATCAACAGCCATATTATTTATATATTTATATGTATAAGACAATAGAAATCTACTAATGATCGTTTGATTCGTTTTATTTTTTCGACTCTAGCTCTTCCTCGTTTATTATTTCGTATTAACATTCTTTCACACTCCTTAAGTGCCGTTTTCGCATCATCAGCCATCAAATCATATAACACCATCACCTCACGACTGCTCACGTATTCCCCGCGTCAGATTATATAAATACTCGTGATCTCGAGATACTTGCATTGAATGCCCATACATTGTGTGGGTGATGATTAGGGTAGAAAGAAATGAGTTAAGTGTATTAGAGAGACAGGACTAATACAGATGTAGTAACGGAAATTAATTTCGGAATTAACGTTAGTTAATTAATCTCAAAATAATCAGCATTGGATACGTAAGGAGAAAAAATAGGGTATTATCATATTAATAACGTGCCATAGAAAAGGAAAGAATGTGCAAGCATGAGTGAGATACATTATCCCGAGGTCAGAAAGCGCGGACTTGGTTATTGGACACCCTTGAGTTCGCCACCTATGTACATAACATTTCTTGCGCAAGAGTGTTGACTATAACTGTGTCAGCGTCTTGACTGACGTAAGTATTTTGGGTGCTCGATTTGCCCGGGCGTCACGGCCGAGCTAAGCCGGGGGCCGGGCGCGAGCTAAACGGCAATGGAGTAATCCGACGAAGGATTACCCTGTTGACCAGTCGGTCGTGACCACAGGGAGCTTCGTAGTCCCAGCTTGAGCTTCTTCAAGGAGTCGACATCGCACTCGGCCTCGCTCATCTCCTGATGAGGACGCTGCTCCGAAGAAGTTTGGGATTGGCCGCCAAAGGCGGTTTCTGCCACCGACACTGGTGGCAATATCGTACGTAAGGAGCTCCTGCTGGGCACGTGCCATCTTCTCGGGAGGCGCATCAACGGGACATTAGTCTTGTGTAAACGGACCACCGAGGCGAGAGCACTCTGACTTCCTTAATTTGCACTTTCAAGAGCTGCTCACGCTTCGGAAGTCTTTCACGAATAAGTAAATTGTTTCATTTAAAAGAAACTTGTTTTGATTATTTTCTATTTCTTTAATCGTGTTTGTTAAGCGCCGCGCATCTGAGCCTCTTTTATATTAACCTTTTGAATCCCGATTCACATTTCATCATTATCATAGCCTTTCTCCCGATATATTACGATATTTATAGATTATCTGCATATATTAAATGTCGAAGTTTTGTATTGGTACACTCCGGCCTTACGCTACACGAGATCCAAAAGGATAAAGGCATATATCAGTTGTAGATTTTGCAAATAAAGTTCGAAATTACGAGTACATTCGTGTCTCAAATTGATCATTATAGAAAAATTTAATAGTGAAATTTAACAAAAGCCTAGAGTCACGAATTTACGACGAATTCCGAGCAATTCAAGCAGACTATTTTAGATACTTACCTTGAACGACCACGTCGTGGTAGTGATTTTTGTTCGGACATTGGTGAAATGTCCGAAGAAGTGCTTGATGTACCATGATACATGAAGTCCGAAACCGCTCGAACTATAGTAATTAGATTAAAAATTAGTAAATTTTTTATTCGTTACTTTATTATCAATGAATAATTCTAATGATTCTAAAGAACGATTCACGTTAATAAAAAGAAAGAAAGAAAAGATAGAGCTTCTTGACACATATCAATACAAAAATTCGTAAAAAGCTTTTAGTTATGTTAAAAACTGATTGGAAAATTAAAATTTTGAAAAACAAGCTAGAGCGTATATTTTATTTATTTGTAACTGCTGTCATTATCGTAAGATGTATTATATAAAATGCGTACAAATAAAAACAAATATTTGCGTTGGTTTTTGAGTAATGTATGTCGTCTACGAGAGTTATCAAGATAAGATTATGAAAGAAATTGAGGTCGCAAGATAATATGGTTCCGTAAAATACAGGACAGCTTCTTAGACTCCTATGGGCGGAAAGCTTGTTGGCTGAATCGAGTTCGTATGCGGTAATAGTGAAAACACTCACTGTGTTTGAGCTTGCCGGCATCTAGCTGGTTCGAGGACTCTGTGCGCGAGCTCGTTAACTGATCTGCATCAGATTCGCTCTCGTCGCTCTCGACGTTGCCCTGATGCTGCTGCTGGTGCTGCTTCCTCTGCTGACGCCGACGCGATGACACGCTCTTCAGAGTCTGCTGAAGCAGAGAGGGAGAGACAGGGCTAATGAATGAGTTTGGGCGTTGCCACTGAATTAGAGAAGGAAGGGGACCGTCATACTCACCGTCGTTGCAGGTGGTGGACTTGCGCAGCCCTCCGTCATTGCGTGCTCGTGATACATAAAGCTGTGTAATAGGGTGTTGTTGGGATGAAGACCACTCCCGGGAACTTCCCCTGCGCTTGTCAGACCGCCCAATCCAGCTAAGGCGCCCAGGCCGGCCCCGGCGGCTTCCGACAGCTGGAACGTAGCGTACGGAGAGATATCCTCCGCCGTCTCTGTAAGCCATCAGAGGCATTGCCTACCTTTTAAATCGGCCTCGATGGGCACAAACGAGCCACGGTGGCCCGCCCCATAACGCGACATTCACCTGGAATCTTGTCGGGTGCCCCGGCATTAGTCTGGAGAGCAACCTTGTGAATCGTCGCATAATAACGCTCACGTTGGGTTTCCGCATTTTGCTGATTCTCCTGAGACTCCTTTATCGGGCGTTGGACGCGATCAGTTGTGTACCCTATAATAACATTAGCCTGCAGTGATCTCAAGTAAAATTTACGGATGGAATTTGAATCAAAAGGGGCGAGGTATTGTGAGCTGATGGGAAAACAGTAAGAGTAAACGGTCTATCGTAAACAAACCAACTCACTATTCCGCCAACGGGTGGCAATCATCGCAGCTGCCAGCAAAAGGGCACTCAGAGCTACCATCAACGGTAGCATAATTTTTAGATCAGCATAGAAAGCTACTGGATAACCAGTACCACGTTCCGATAGCTCTGCTGGTGGTGCTAAGAGCCGTATTTACGAACATGTTAATCTTGTTGAAAATACTAAAAATGGGAATGCGACAATAGAATTTTATTTATTGACTTACCGCCTTCTTTCGTAAGGGTAACAAAAGTGAATTCAGCTTGGTTATTTCCAGCGATGTTGTAGGCCTCAACTTTAAGTTGATAAACAGAACTTGAAGCGAGATTTGTGACGACGAAGCGTCGCTGCATTTTCACGTTGTTCGAGACTAGAGTCCAGTGAAATTCATTTATTGGTCGGTATTGGATGACGAAATACAAAATCGAACAGCCATTATCAGGCCAGGCACTCAGTTTCAGGACGAGGGACGTCGAGTTTGGCGAGAGAAAGGCTGCCGCCGGAGGGATACCTGGGGGCTGCCCTTGCGTCCTTACCGAAAGCACAGGCGAAGCCGGACTGCTCCCGATTTTATTGTGTGCACTCAGATACAATTGATAGGTGTTGCCGCAAAGCAGACCCTAAGTGAGAGTCTTTTTCATTACCCTTCTTACAGTTCTTACCAGAATTAAGTTTAGAATTCAGACGCGCTTCATCGATTCTTCTATTGAGTTTCGATCTACATCTAATTGTGATTTCTTTTCATTTATGTTATTTTTAATTTCGAAATTAAATATTACCGAATACCGATATTAGATTTTGAAACATCTGGATAAAATTTCTATAAAGATGTAAAAAAGAACATTTACACTAGCATTGACTACTAGCTCTCTAAAGTTATTATTTCATATTATTTAAAATTATAGTGACAAAATAATGCCAATGATGCATTTTAACGATGAAAAATTTTTAATCAAATTTGAAAATAATTTCTTGGTTTTGTTTTACTAAAAAAATTATTTCTCAATTCATTAAATAAATTATTGAACTTAATTTATCGAAATATTTAATATGAAAATTTGTATTGGAAAGTAATTTTGACAATAACAATATACACATAATAGAACATAACGAAATTAATAAAATTTAAAGTATTTTAAATAATTAAATATGAACTGTCATAAAGTGACATAAATGAGAAGTAATATCTGGAATTTGATTTAATTAATGTTATATAAAATAACCAAGTATATCTATAAATATACATACACACACACACATACACACACATATATATATATATATATATATATAGAGAGAGAGAGAGAGAGAGGTTTTACGATAATAAGAATAATTAAATAATCATCAATTATTATATTCACAAATTAGAATGCATTATATACAATATAATATAATATTGTCCATGATGACTAGTAAAATCTTTATCTAATAATATATTATTTTATACATATTACAGAGATAAACTTATTTTATATTGTATGTATACAATAATTTTGAAATATATATTCATATAAAAATATTACCAATTAATTTTATATAAAATGATATATGAGTTGCTCAATTTTAAAATAAACAACATTGTTATTAATTATAGTTCAAAACGAAATAAAAATTTTATTTGCGTATGACATAACTTTTAAAACTTTATATGCCAATTTTGTCAAAAAAAAACTGATTTGTACTTGATAACTGCAAGAAATTATCCGTTTAATTAAGTTTCAATCGAATATCCGTTCAGATAATTCATATCGATAGTGGCTTTGAATGAAAAATGAAAAGTTATTAAAAAGTTATATTTATAAAGGGCCTAAGTAAAAATTAAGAAGAGAGTACTTTAAGCTCGTGACTTGTAGCGCGTCGAGAAAGTTGCATTTCCTCCAAAGTACCATGAGCGGTACGATAATGCAGTGTGTATTTAGTGAGCGATGCACCTCCATTATAACCAGTCTTCCAATGCAACAATATGCTATTTGAGGTCGAACTCGAGATGTAGAGCACAGGTGCACTAGGCGGTACTGAAATTCAACGAAAATCAAGTGTCGAATATTATACAATATTATCGTATAAGTATGCTTCGATCTGCTTTTCTCTTATAATTTATTTTTTATTCAAAATTTATATTTGGATTCATGCATTGTATTTTTATTACACTGAAAATTTGAATATGTAAGATAATTGTAGCTTTTTAAATATAAATACATCACAGCACTTTTATGCATAGCCAAGACAACAGTAAATATGAGCATTTTATGTGAATTCAACTTTTGTCTATCATAAACATCTCTAACTAAAATAGAAGGTGCAGAAACAAAAATTGGAAGAAACTCTAATAAATTAACACCCAATTATAATCATAATTTGACTTTCTATTAATTTTTTTACTATGATATATTAACTTCGCAGTTTATCTGACCTTGAATACAAATACAAGCTTTACCTTGAACGACGAGAGTGTAATGAAGTCTGTCGCTACCCTGAGAATTCTCGACCTGGCATGTGTAATTACCGGCATCTTGAGGTTGCAGGTTCGAAAATACAATCTCCCCCGTCTGTAGTATCTGAATATTTCTACTGGAATCGGTGCGCACCTGATCGAGATTCGATTTGTACCATTCGCGACTTGTGGGCTCACCGACGGCATTGCAACTCAAAGTAACTGAGCCTCGCCAAGGGTGCACCACTTGGTCTCCGAAAGATGTTATACGTGCAGGTACACGGTTCGTCGGCACCTGAGCGGCGACCTTCGAGTTCTGGCCTTCGCCAACTCGCGTACTGGCTGTCACCCAAAATTGGTATTCAACGTGCTGTTGAAGTCCCGTGGCTTCAAAATACGTATCACCAGTAGGTAGCGTTCTTTTGCCGTGGTTGAGCTCTTCTCTCCCGTCTACAACTCTGAAAAGTAAATTCAACAGCAAAGCGATGGAGGTGAATTATAGAGCACAGATTTTTCCCCCTTTTTTCCCCCTTTTTTCCCCCTTTTTTCCCATACTGGTTCAATTTATAGTTATATTTGCCGATAATTAAGAGAGCAATAGTCGCTTCAAATTTTGCTGTTAAGTTCATGCACTTTATACTGTTGATAACATTGAAACAGGAAATAAATAACAAGAGCTGAGCGGTTAAGTTTATTTTGGCTGAATGGAAGAAAAAAACCAACCTCGTATATAAATTGTACTTGGTTATGACGCCATTGGGCTCGACAGGAGGTAGCCAAGAGATAAATAGTGCTTTCGGCGAGCTCACCACAACTTTTATGTCTGCTGGGCTGCCCGGCACTATTTGACAAAGCAAATCGATTCAATCACTAGATTCTTTCTTTTTTTTTATATTGTGTACTGAAAATAGATTATAGATTCGATCGTACCGTCCTCTTCAGTATGACAATAAGTGGCTCGCGTTGGTACTCCATCGCCGACCCTCGTGAATGCTATCACTTGTATGCTGTAATTCGTGTACTTTCGTAGTCCCGTAAGTACTGTCGTTAGAGCACTTGTTTTACGCACCTTAAAAACATTTTTAGGTCTTTTTTAAGTGTTCAAAATACATTTTGCCATTTTTTAAAAAGCAAATATAATATTTCCTATTTTATTGAATTTATTGTCTAATGTTATCATAATTGCATATACATTTATATAATGAAAAATATTTACTCAATGATATGGATGTTTTATATAATGTAATAATATACTAAGAATAATTTTATTATTGTTTTGTTTATATTCAAGATTCAGAGAATCTCTCGAATGTTATAATTTCTGGGAAAATTCCAACAGCTATAATTTCAGGGGAAAAATCTCAACAGTTATCATTTTGTGGAAATGATTCAACGGTCGTTGGAGGTTCGGAAATAACCGGTACATCTGAAATGATACAAGTGCACAATCACCTTCATAGTGTAAAAAATTTGGTCCTTCGAGTCGGATCATAGTGGAAGGCAGTGATCTCACCAGTAACCTGCACATATGCAACTTCGAGAAACTGTGCAATACGTGACACTACACTAAGCAGCATACAGAGATTTACGACCTTCCACTTCTATGTGTAGTAACTCACCATTAAGAACATCAACATTGAGATGAAGGCAAAAACTCAATGGTCTCGCATTGCATGAATGAGGAACCTGGCTGAGGAACATAAGTCATTACAGTGCGACATCTCAGTAGACGAAATTTCAGATGCATTTTCACACGTCGAGGAACTGTACGAGGCCTTCATCAAAGATCATGCATACTTAGACGCAACATGGCCAGCTGATCATGCTACTCACGCCTATTTTGTGAAGAATGCCTATGAAGAGGAATTCGCATAATACAAAACGACGTGAAAAATCATCACTAAGCGTTGCCAGGCATTCGAGAACAAGAGAAAAGTCCCCTCAACCAAGGCACAGGTACAAGCGACCCAATTCCCAAAAACACCTCTTCCCAAGTGTCCAGGAAAGCAAGAAGACTGGTATGAGTTTCGTGATCTTCAAGACATTGGTTATTGATAACGATATCATTAGCGAATTTAAAAAACTGTATTACCTCCGCGCCGCAATGCAAGGTACAGCAGCACAGGTAATTTCTGGACTCCCACTGACAAACTAATCCTTTGCTTCGGCTTGGGAACTGCTAACAGTCTGTTATGATAACAAACCTTTAACAATCCAATCATGTTTCAATCGAGTCTTCTCCAACTTAAACCCAATTAAAGGAAAAGTAGCAGACCTTACTCCAGATGTTCATTGGAGATATGTTCTTATTACATCAAAACCAGCAAATTGCGCATCACGAGGCATGAATACATCACAGCTTCAAGAATATCCACTATGGATGAAATTATCAGAGTCATAGACAATCCAGCCAACATTAAAAACGTAAAACAATGTGAACAGGAAGTATGCCATAACGGCGTACTATTAACCACAATATCTAACCCAAGACGCAATATCAATGGGACATAATCCACAGATACTCATCTCTCAAAAAATTGTTGCAAACGACAGCACTCTGTATCATTTTTATCGCACGATTTAGAAAAAACAATGAGATTCTATACTATCCAGATATACACAAAAACCTTGGAGAAGCCAAGGATCTTCTGGATAAAGGCAACTCAATCAGCATACATCTCTTCTCAAGAATTAAGAGTTCTTAACATCAAGGCTCTTCTTTAAGATAATCTTGCATTCAGTAGACTGGCAGCATACAAGCACCTGGCCCCTCCCACGATACTCATACTTCTCAGCTCTCGTCATTGTCCAAGCACACTAATGTACTCTCCACGGCGGAACACGACTTACGTTGGCGCACATATACCAGCAATATTTGATTTTCGCTGGGAGATTCCCTATAAAAAAACACATACTGCAATGCATTGTTTGCGCACGACAAAAGAGAATTCGTGCTTGCAACTGATGTGACAATTAGCAGTTTCGAGAGTAATGACATCACGACCGTTTACTCATACCGAAGTTGATTATGCCAGTCTCTTAACCATAAAAATCTGGAAGGGGTGATGAGCGAAAACTCATAAGCATGGATTTGCGTATTTATTTACATCTGCAGCACATATCGAAGTGGTCAGTGACTACATAACCCATTTGTCATATCTGCATACAGCCGATACACAGCTCATAGAGGAATTGCAAACACATTACATTCATATTGTGGTAAAAATCTTCATGCGGGCTGATGCAGCGCTCAAAAGAATATTCGATCAAGGCACCATTGAACATCAACAGATAGTAAATATGCTCTCATAAGTCAATAATAAATGGGAATTCAACCCACTCGCAACGCCTTACATGAGAGGCAAGTGGGAAGCTGTGGTGAAATCTATAAAACACTACCTGAGACGCACTATTAGAGAGACCTTGCTCACTCTTGAAAAGTTTACCACCTTGCTAGCTCAAATCGAGGCAATCCTCAACTCCAGACTTTTGGACCCGAGTATCGACCCGGAAGATGTTTCAGTACTAACCCTACGACATTTCCTCGTAGGAAGTTCGCTCACAACTATTCCAGAACCATCTCTCAAGGGATTGTCAATGTCAGAATTGTCTCGCTGGCAATTCCTACAATAGCGTGTATAACAACTCCGGTCACAATGGTCTGCTCACTATTTACAACTGCATCAATCAATTTCCAAATAGCATTATCCACGGAATGATATTAAGATTGGCTCGTTGGTACTTTTCACCGATGAGCAGTTCCCATCTTGCAAGTGGGCCCTCGCTCAAATAATCAATATACATTCTAGCAAGGATGGGCTGACTAGAGTAGTCACGCTAAAACAGCCTCGACCACCATGGTAAGAGCCATACATAAATTGGCAGTGCTACCAATCCCCAACCAAAAGGAATTTTGCTCCAGAAATTGCTGATGGCGGGTGGAATGTGTGAGATTCAGAGAATATCTCGAATGTTATAATATCTGGGGAAATCCCACTGGCTATAATTCCAAGGAAAAAACCTCAACAGTTATAATTTCGGGGAAATGATTCAATTATCATAATTTTTAAGAGAAACCTCCAACAATTATTGGAGGTTCGGAAAAGCCAGTGTATCCGAAATGGTACAAGTGCACAATCACCTCCATTGTTTCTCGCACCACAATCGCACTCATTATTTCTAGCGCCATGATTGGCTCCATTGTTGTCAGCTAACAAATCTGCAGCGTGGATATTAAAGACAAGCGCACCACGAGGCGCATTAGTAGATTTTCATTCATTGACGGAGTCAGTTATGCTATTCACCCATGAAGGCTAGTCAGCCATGCACTTCAGCCACGTGCTAGTCATTCAGAGCAAAACGCTCTATCTTAGTGGAGACACCATTGACAGAGGCGCTCTCTTGGTGGTGACGCCAAGAAGACTCCACGCTATCTTTAAGTGGAACGCCGTTGACAGAGACACTCTATGGTGGGGACATCATGCTAGACAGAAGCTCTCGCTTGGTGGGGACGCCAAGAAGCCAGAGGTGCTGTTTAAGTAAAGCCACGATAGAAGGAAGACGGGTCAATTCTCCAGTGCCGTAAATAATAGGTGTTGACGCTATCTCCTTCATATCAAGAAAACGTCAGACGATACAATACATACTCCCTAATCCATGAGCGTGCACATAATTACTAATCCTTAGAAGATTAGCAAGACTATTATTACATAGCGTAAGACACACTCCCTAACACTAAATGTGCATACTCGGTTCTTGATTCTTACAAAATCAACATCATCATCATCACGGAGCATCTCGTGTAGATAAACTATTCACCACGGGAGCAGTTCCAAGCAACTGCATCTTCGTGATTGAACATAGAATACACCTTTCCCTAGGATAAATCCAACACATCAATAATCTAATTGTAAATGAATCATAATAAACCATATTTATCAAAGAAGCACACACTGTATTCAAATAAAGTCCTTCCACTTAAGTCCTTCCCAAGCATTTGCTATGGCAGGCTGCAATTATTATAAAGCTATCGAAACATTGGCAGTTCGAGCCAGGAAATCAAACAGTTTCGAACAATTTAATTTGCTAATATTAAAGTGTATACATTTTAATTGAATTATTTTAATATTAAAAAATATGTAGCGTAGAAATAAAATCTTATATTTTCTTTTTAACATCATAATAATAATTGTAATAATAATCAATTTTATAAATTGAATGTTGAATATAACTTACCTTTGTATGCCTTTAAATGTATAAAGTATATTTATAATTAAATATATGTAAGAAAAATAATTATATTAATAATTTACTATATGTTATTATTATTAGTTTGTTGCAAAAATGAATGTTTTATATTATATTATGTTTGTGTTTATTTCATAAAAATAACTAAATAGAATATCTGGTTAATGAAAATATTCATTTTACATATGACTAAGTACGGTATAAAAATATCTTGCGAAGACGAGATTATTTCATTAATTAGAATACAATTTTTATACCCTCATAAAATCTATAAAATAATACAATAAATTATTTGAATTACATTATTTCTTGTCGTCTGCTTTAGTTTGTAGTCTAGTAATTTATAAAATAATTTATAAATCTAAAATTTATAGATTGGTCATTTAATAAGTTGAGGGTTGTAAGTGCATATTAGTTTGAATTATTGAGCGTGTGTATAGTAATCTTAATATATATTATTAATATATATTAGTTTATTATATTATATATTTATTATATTATAGTTTATTATATTATAGTTTATTAATTAATATATCTTAATATATATTAGTATATAATCGTAATTTTAAAAGTCTATCAAAGCAAAATCTGTACCTCCATTTCATCGATACTCGGCCAAGCCTCCTCAAGAATCGGTTCGTAATGAAGTTTGTAGCCTTGTATAATACCGTTAGTGTGGCTAGTAGGCGGTGGTTGCCATGATATTTGTAGCGATTCAGACGTCAGGGCAGCGCATCTCACATCTTCCGGTGCCATTCCCGGGACTACAGAAAAGAGGGTATCGATAAGATTAAAAACAAAAAAAAATATATAGAAGAAGTAAGACCAAAACAACATACCGTCTTCAAGAGTTTGGGTGGTGAGAAGATCAGAGAGTGGACCAGAGCCCACCTGATTATAGGCTTGCACGATGAGGGTGTAGCGCGTATATGGACGTAAACCTGTGAGTCGCTGCTCCGCCCCACCTTCATCACCATCACCCGATACCGAAGTGAAATTAAACGACGGGTTTGCCGAGCTGTAATAGAGTTCTTTAGCAATTTCGTACCCCATGCTACTAGCGCGCCTCCCGTGCAATTTTTATTGAGCGCCGCGACATTTCTCGCTCGAATGTCCAAGTACATCACTTAATTATCTACCCCAAAACTTAGTGGCTTCAGGAATTTACTTTTATATACATGATTTTGAAATTTTTAAAGAGCTACGCAGAACAAATTTGATTTATATAACAATTTGAAACGGGAATGAAAAAAGAATATGGACCGTCCGAGATAAGACTAATATCCATTCGCCTTTGTTGATGGCTTCATTATTTGATTGTCCGATGATTGAATATAAATAATTACATTATCTATGTAAATGCCTGAAATTGTGAATTGAACTATTTTTGTTAAATTATTATTTTTATTAAATGTATCGAATAAATACGTTATTAAATTACTTTGCTGTATATGTATATACATATATATATATATATATATATATATATAGATAGATAGATAGATAGATAGATAGATAGATAGATAGAGAGAGAGAGAGAGAGAGAGAGAGAGAGAGACAACACGTGTATATGCGCGCGCGCGTGTGTGTAGGGGATTATAGATATCGAAAATTGCATCATATAAATATATTTTAAATAATGTGCTTGCTTTGAATGTTTAATAAAACGTTGAGTACATAACATTTTATATCGTGAATATATCACTTATAAAGATATTTTTAAATATTTTATAAAATTATCTTGAAGTTCACATATTGCTTTAGTGAATAAAATGTGCGCTCGTTATTTTTCAATGCACGGAAGGACGCGCCCACCTCGAAAAGCTAACCGACCCAGTTTCCCTGTAGCCAACATTGAATCCCTCAACATCACCATGTCTGAGCTCCGGCAGAGGTGGGAGCCAAGTGACAAGAATTTCCGTAGATGAGAGGGCGCGTGCAGCAAGATTGAGGGGCGGACCTGCAGGCCTTTGGGGCTCGGTTTTCACCACAAGCTCACTCGAGGGTGCCGAACGTCCGGCTGGGCCCTCGGCTATTACCCTGATCGTATATCTCGTCGCGGGTTTGAGTTCGTCGACAAGTGCAGCGTAAGGTAGGGGAGGGCCACTAAGTTCCTGTTGCTGCCACATACCATCACCCTCCTTATACTGGAGTATGTACTTACTCACCTCGCTCGTATCCTGGGACTTATGCTGCCACTTGATGTTTATGCTTCGGCTAGCGACCATTGCCGTTTCAAGATTGCCCGGTGCCATTGGTGGCTCTTTGCAACAAGAACATCCACGTTAAAATCAAGTTTGATGCTCGCGATAACCAAGTACCTAATATCACTTATGTAAATATACGTATGAGAACAAGAACGACGTTGATTATGGTCGTGACTATAAATGTTTGTGTAGTTGCGTGTGCAAGAATTTCTGAACTTTAATGTTGAATGAACAACTATTTGATTGATTGTTTATCGAATTACTATATATATAGTGTATGCTCTACTAAGGATAGTATTTGCCTGACATTTAAATACTCAAAATTATTAAAATAATTATAGAAATGAATTATTTTATGACATGATATAAAATTATATTTAAGAAAGCTTCAGAATCATGGAAGTTTTACATAAGACGAGTTGTTTTTATTTCATATAAAAACTTAATTCATTTCCATAATACATAAACAATCCTACCATGTGTAAATAGTGTTTCGTTTTACCATTCCCTAACCGAATAAAGCAAGAAGTGTAGAGCATAAAATAGATAAATTAGTTATTCGTAAGATTGTATACCGAAAGAAAAATGGAAGCGAACCTTGTACGAGTAGTTGAACGAGTTGCTGGTCCCTTCCGTAAAGATTGCTTGCTTGGCAGAAATAAGCCCCACTATCAGAGGCTTCGGCTGAGGATATTTGGAGTTGGGCGACGACACCATCGGGGGTAGACTCTTGTTTTACCGTTACTCTGTAATAATCGTGAAATACTGGTATAAACAGAGTGTACGATATGGGGATATCTGTAACTCACCGATAATTCGTTGAGGGATTCATTTCATCTTTACCACCTTTAAACCAGCTTACGCTCACTGGTTTGTCCCCGTGAACTTCACAATGTAGAGTAGCTGTATCAGATTTCTTGACAGTTACTAAGCGCGAGGGCGCGGCAAAAAATGGAGATGCTAATAGAATAAAATACTTTAATTAATATTAATTTTCGCATACAATAAGAGAGATTGAAATAACAGTTTAGTTTACAATTAACTTTGAGTTGAACAACTTTTCCAATGCCGGAGCCTATACCATTACTCGCTTGACACAAGTAGAAACCTTCCCTGTCCTCCTTCACGTGTTGCAGCAGCAATGTGCCGTTGCCCAGGATTTTAGTATAGGGTCGTTCCCGCAGTTCTTCGTATTCGCCAGACTTACCTCCTTTTGTATATAAATACAACAATGCTTTATAAGGATTAAGAATTGACACACATCTGTCTAATGAATTACAAAGTCATACCAGTTGCCTTTTTCCACACGATATTGGGCGTTGGAACACCCTGAGCTTGGCAGTGCAGTGCCACGTGGCGATTTCGCTCGACACTTGTATCACTTGGTTCGACAATCCATCGAGGCGGCACTGAAATTACCAAGTGAATAAATTTCATATCACCGTTCCGCTCTGACTTGTGCAATTTTTTTCCTATACACGGATTGTTTTACATTGTAGCTCCATTTTTTGTTTTTGCTTGTTTCGCTCGTTGTTAAGGATTGGATAAATATAATAGATGGAAATAAGCAAAAAAGAGAAAAAAAAGAAAATACATGTGAAAGCTTCGAAGACTATTTTATATTTTATAATTTAAAAAACAGTTACTTTATCAAACGTAATTTATGCTTAAGTATATTTAAATATGAACATACAGAGAATAGCAAACAATTTAATAGAATTGAAATACAAAATTTCATATAACAATGATGCTTTATAAAATAAGTCATTAGAATAAGTTCATTAATTAAATTTTTATAATTTAATACTATTCAGAATATTAAATTTAAATTACAACAATGGAAATATAATATATATACATGAACATATGTAAAATAAATAAATAATTTAAATAATAAAGGATAAAAATATTTTATAACGGACGAATATAGTCGATCATCGTATATAGTATGTTTATATATATATTTGCATATATGTGTGTGTGAATTTTCAATGATTAAAAAATTTATAATGAAAAAATTAACGTCATTAGTAGTAAGGACTTTCAGGTTTAGAGTTCAGTTTCCATTGAACACAAGATTTCTACAGGCAATTTCTCAATAAATTTCAAATATTTTTGTCAAATTTAAACAATATTTGATAACTTTTAAAAATCAATAATTTTAAGATATGTTAATATAATAAAATAACTATAATAATATTTTATCCAATTATTGTTCTTATTTATTATAAAATATTTAAATGAGAAAAACCGAAATCAAACAAAAAGATAAATCATCCAATATTTATAACTTTTACTTAATGATTCGAATATTTTTGAATTATATATTGCAATGCATTAAATTCCAATACTTTTCAATTTTATAATTTTATAATTTTATAAGTATTACTGATATAAAAGTGATTCGGTTACAAATTTATTACAATGTTAATATTTAGGTTAATATTTAAAAACTTCTATATAAAAATTAAAATGTTCAAAATTTAACTATTTAATAAAATTCAATTGAGTTTTATTACATAAAACTTATATAAAAAATATTTATCCGTTATTGTTAAATATCAATGTATTATAAAAATATGAATAGAATTTTAATATTTTAAATATTTGTTTTATATCTATTTTAAAAATTTCATATTTTCTTAGAACTAAGATAAAGGAAGCTTTTATTTTTAATAAGTATGTGTTATCACAAATGTCGCATAATGTTTTAGGTATTACCAATATTGGTAACCTTGTTATAATATTACCGTAAATGTAACCATATACATGTTAAAATATGTCAAACTACGCAGTGCATATAAAAAATAGTATGTGCTGATATGTAACCATATATATGAATATGTAATTGTATATATATATTAAATGGAATTAATACAAATTTTAAATATAAAATAAATTGCTTTTAGGAATCATATACGTTTAAATAATTTCGGATAACAGTAAAAGTTATGAGTATGTGGGTACGATTGAACGTATGTGAAGATAATCCGATGATTCGGTTTTACTAATTTAAAAAATTCTTTATAATTCTTACAAAAGTAAAAATTAATAGTATACCTATAAATCGATGGTATATCAATATACCTAATAAATATCTTGTGTTGAAAATATAAAATTTTGGTTTTTGGAGTATACAGATTAACAGGTTCTACATTTATAATGATAAATAAAAATTCTGCATAAGCGAAATACTAGTGAATTGGAAATTCAATAATAAATGTTTCACATGATAATAGTAACAGAATATAGAAAGAAAGCTAAAAAACAGATGGAGATTAAAAAGTATAAGAATGAAAAAATACGAAGCAAACGTATCCGCGTAGTTTGTGTATAATGAGATATATACATAAAGTGCACGCATGAAGAATGCATTTAAATATACATGTTTTATTTTGACCGAAGAACTAAAATAGTATAGATCCTTTAAAGTTCAAGGTTTTCCAATAGTTCAAGGCAATTGGGATTAGCAATTCACTTTATAATGATAAGCCAAAATCAGTTGATTTAGACTGATTTTTTATTTGATTATCTACAAACTATATATATATTATAATATATAAAAAAAGTAAAGTAAGTTTTACTCTGATTTATAATTTGTTAGTATCAAAAATTATTCTACTTTTAAAATATTACTTGATTACAGACAGTGGTATTAGCAATAGTCTCTTAAATATTTATTTTACATATTAAAATGTATAAGTATTTTCTATCGTTCATACCACGTCTATAAATAGCTCATTAGGGTATTATGAACACTTAGAAATTGTTTAAAACATATAAATTCATAAATATAGTAAGATAAATAAAAATAAAATCAATATATACAGGAATGAAATTGTATTGTGCAAAAATTTAGGCAAGCGTATAAAAAAGTAAAAAGTGACTAACTGATTATTAATGTATAAATAGTATTAAAAATATGATAAAATTTAAAGAACTAATTAATGTAGATAGAAGTATTAAGTTAAAAAAAAAGATCCATGAGGTCGTTCAAGAAAGAAAAATTTTCGACTTTCCAACGTGTCCAGCAGCATCAGTCAAGGGTCGGTGAGCGAACGAGAGACACATTGTTACGAGGCCAGATTGTATAAGAATAATATAAAAATTAAGAAGCATGCTTAGTTTGAGTATGTAGCGTACTAATTGTTAATATTCACTCGATAAAATATATGGACAGATAGTTAAAAAGAGAAAGAATATCCAGAAAAAGCCAGTTACATGGTTATAAAAACGGACTAATTCTTCTAGTAGATGAGTGAATGTGAAAAAGGTAGAAAACTGGAATGATACATGCAAAATAGAAAAAATTTGGCTGTTGATGTACATTAAAGGATGGTGCAACTCTGTTACCTTTATTTTTGGTCAAGTCAAGCAAACCTTCGGGGTCGACGAGATACCGACGCATTCCCAGAGAGCCAAAGCAACGTAAACGTGTATGTGTGTTATGGAACAATGCTTTCAAACGGATTTTACGAAATTCTGGATTTTGGATCAATGGTTGTCAGGGACTTTGAGGTTATTAGTATTCGTACTGTCACTTCTCTCAACCGAAAGGAAGTTAAATATTAATAAAAAATTTCCTCCCTTGTAGCTACTGGATTGAGTGTCTTGTTTTTTTTTTTACAGTTGTACTGACATTAATTTTAAATAATACAAGCTAGGTTAGCATAGAATTAAAATAAACAAAATAATAATCAACTCAAAAATAAAAAATATCTGCAAACGCGATCACGACGTAGATACGTATTTGTGATAAGGAAAAGTAAGAATTGAGGACCGCCATGTCTAAAAATCTCGAAGAAAACACGCATTAATAATGGGGGAGACTACTGTCACCTGATTTTTGATAATTGAATTGGTTTACATGCGGTAATGGTAATGATATTATGTGAGGAAAGCTTTTTGGTCGTTCAGACGTGAACTAGTTACCTTTTACCTGTAGCTTGGCCGTGTACCTGACCTCGGCAGCGGGGTTCGCGGCGACGCAGGTGTAGTCACCGGAGTGTTCGGCAGCTAGGTTAGATATGCTAAGTAGACTTGAATAGGGATCGAGTTGGGATACGTTTACGACGGAAGCAAGTTTTGTGGGCAGGGGAAATGGATTTTGGCTGTCTTTCAACCAGGATATGGTAAGGGGTGGATCGCCAGCCGCGACCCCGCACACCGTCCTCGTCCGCATCCCCTCGGATAGTCCCTCTTGGAAGTTAAATGGCTCAATTATAGGAGGTACTGGAAAAGGTCAAGAGAGAAGAGAGAACCATACATGAGAGCAAGAAAAAGATGGCACCACAAAAACGTAAGAGACTCGTACCAGGTCTAGGAGCCCGAGCCTTCCCCCAGGCGGCCGCTCGCTCGATTGCCTTACTCCCCTTCGCGCTCCATATTTACAAATCGAGCAGCCTTGATGTATCGGCGGCCGCCTGCGAAGGCACGCGCCTATTATATACATTATGCATGATAAATATTTAATATAGGTATATGTATATATAATATGTATGTATAAAACAAAATCGGACAGTTTAATAGTAGCAGTATAATACAATTATTTATATATATATATATATATATATATATATATATATATATATATATATACATATATAGAAAGTGAAAAAGGTGTATATATATATATATATATATATATATATATATATATAGATAGATAGATAGATAGACAGAGAGAGATAGAGAGAGAGAGAGATATGTACATTAGAGGTAGAAGAATGATAACGTAGCAATGTAAAGGTGAAATTTTGACCCAGCCTTGAACGGATAACCGCCGCCCCTCGTCGATCGTAATAATATATACACGCGCACACACGCACGCATAAAGAGATGCGCGCGCGCGCCCACAAGCTAGAACACACTCGTATGCAAGAGAACGCTGCCAATGCATCCATCCATATGTATTCATATTTTTGCACTTCAATCGATGTACAGCTCCAATAGAATACTCACCTTCTTTCGAGCGTTTATTCTCCTCGGTCTACGTAATCAATTGAGTATTGTGTCCTCGGACTTCATCGCTGTGCATGCAGAGAGAATCGCTAATAACCCACCCGAAGCCAAGATGCACCACACGCCCCGGCACTCACGTAACACACACAGACGTATAGATAGAGAAAGAATTCAATTAATATATATATATATATATATATAGAGAGAGAGAGAGAGAGAGAGAGAGAGAGAGAGAGAGAGAGAGAGTGAAAGACAGACAAACAGACAAAGAGGGGCGGTCGGGCCGTTGGGCACTTTCTGGACCTAGAGGAGGATTACCATGAACCACGAGCCGCTGCGTGTGAGATACCTCAGCGGCAAGATTACGAGCGACGCAGGAATAATTGCCGTTGTGATCGGGCGATAAGCTTTCGATCATCAATATGCTGTTGAATTGGTCGACGCTGGTGACGGTAACGCGTTCTGAAGGACCCATCGTACGTCCATCCTTCAGCCAGAAGATGGTCAGCGGTAGATCGCCCCGAGACACTGAGCATGTGAGAGTCGTGCGCTCACCGAGGTGAAGATCATGATCGGCGGTGAACGGACTAATTTTGGGAGGAACTGGAACGTCAGAAAAGAAAAGTTTTTCGATTGAGAATGCGTGGAGCGCGCAGGTCTCCCCACAGTCACACTGCATAAAGCTGCTAATTGTCCCTTGGTCACCTAAAGATTGGAGAGAAAGAAGGATGCGAGTAAACGGGGTCTTAGGGGCAGTTCTGTCTCTCACCAATGACGGTGACCTCGCCGCTGCGCCTGGCACTGTGACCCTGCTTATTTTTAGCCCAGCATGTATATGCACCGCTGTCCACCTGTTTCTGCACGCTTGAAACGATGAGGGTGCCGTCAGGCATAACTTTCTGACGCAAGTCATCGGGTAGCTCTCGACCACCTCGCTCCCAGCGTATTTCCTCAATCGGATAGCCCGCGACTGGACACTTTAGCCTCAACGTCTCCCCGGCCACCGCGGTCACCTTTGGGATCAGGCGGATGTAAGGCAAACCTAAGAAACCACAAGCTATTCTGTTTTTGTTTTCTGAAGTGCTGAATATTACAGAGCATGTCCCAGGGAAATCCTTAGATGCGCAAGACTTATTTTTTTTATTTCAACTTCTGATACTCGTAATCCACTATAGATTATATAAATAAATAAATTATTATTTATTCTACAGAATTTCCCAGTGATCAATAGCTCAGATTCTTTCGATAAGCTTTTTTACATGTTCTACAATTGTTAATATTAGCGTCAATTTACACATGCACCAATTGGCGCAAATTTTACTCAGCAAATAACGATACATACTAAAAAAATACTGATATAGAAAACTATTAACATAGTATTTTTCCTTTATATGACTGTTTTATATATATATATTAATCACTTTTATTGTCACATGATTACATACTTTAAATTTCGAAAAAAATTAAAAAGTTTATAAAATAATTTTTATATTTTAAAATGGAGTGTAAATGAGGCGCCTCTATTGCTTTGGATACTCTTTTTTTTTAATTTCTTAAATAAGTAAATTGCAATCGAACAGAGGTTTTTTTAAAATTTTTTGTTCAAATATTTTTAACAATAGTAATTGAATTTATTTGGAATCTACGATATTTAATTCTATTCATTCTATAATGATAAGATTATTGTTATTAATAAATAAAATTAAGCCATGCATCTTATATCTTTTGAAATCTGAAACTATTATATAATAATAATAAATATTTCATTTACTTTTAAAAATATTAACACAGCATATTTTGTAAAAATAATTAACAAGGATATATAGCTACATTCGATTCAGAGAACGTAGCATTTGAACCGCTACAGAAAACTATACAAACTATACAAACGTATTTACACAATAATATTGCATTACATTCTTGTTTAAAAAAAGGGAAAAAGATAGTTAATCATTAGGTATCTAATAGCTACGTTTTTAGTGGTCACCAGTATAAATACAATGTAGGGCCAGCAAGATTCTGAGGATATGCACTGGAGACTTTTATCGAATAACGAAGTTTAACGACGTCAGAACGCGCATATAAATAAAATCAGAATAGAGTAAATCAGGACTACACAGCTTGTTTTGACATTTCTCTTCTTACCGTATACGTTAAGTCTGGCTGCGTGCGTCACCTTACCCGCACGATTTTCGGCCGTACACGAATACTCCCCGCCGTCTTCCACCACTACTCGAGTAATGTTTACGTGCGATATCACATCTCCATGAACTGTCACATACTGACCTATCACATACCTGCAATACAGACAACGGCATATCTAAGTATTTTGCTCTGGTAGAGCAAAATACATTATTCTTAGTGGTACTTTTCCTGAGGCCATCGCCATCACTGCTTCTGCCACCACCAAATTGTTTTTCTTTATTGAAAAAATCTACTCGAGCCCCGTCAAACTAATCCTATGTGATGTTTAACGAAGAAGTCATTTTTAAAATATTATCATTGATTGTGTAGGATTTATAAAACTGATTTGCTATACCCCTCATCAATTGCCTCACACGTATATAATCTCCGTTCTTCAGCACAGCTTTTTAAACATCATTCATAAAAGAAACGAAATTTAATTTCCTTTTTTTATGTCGCATTGTTTATATGTTTATCATTTTTATTTAGATTTAAATATAAATTTTTAGTTTTGAGATAACAAATTGAGCATTATAAGAATAAAACTGAAATTAAATATCATGCATGGTTGAACGATCGTATTATACCTTCCAACAGTAAGTAAAGGAAAGCCGTCGAGAGCCCAGGAAACCTGAGGTGTGGGATTGCCCGCAGCAGAGCACTTTAGGGAAACGGCGGGACCGGGTTGTAGGGTCTGCTCAATGAAGGAGTAGAGAAGCACCGGTGGTGCATCTGCAAACAGAAATATTAAGGGACCATTTAAATTCGATAATTGCGGTACTGCGTATCGATCCATAGCTATTTTCTTACTCACCTCCAAGTTGTAGCTCAGCGGAGGCTTGGGCCGTATCTCCTTCAGAGCGCCTTACGATACATTGATACATGCCTCGGTCTTCTCGACCGATGCTGTTAATGCGTAGCAGCTCCGATTGACGGCCGGTTCCCGGTAGCTGCCGTCCATCTTTGTACCAACTGATGAAGTGCGGACTCGCTTGTGGATGAGAGCCGATTTCACAGCGGAATTCTGCATTGCCACCCAGGTGAACGCTAAGCAGTGCCGGCGTTACCTCCACGTGCAGGGGTGCCGTTACAACCAATCTAAACGCCACTCAAGATACAGTTCATCAAAACGCCCATTTTATTTATTCACGGCAAAGTCCCGACCCTTTCATCCGACAGTCGCCCACCCTTAACTATCTTAATTCATAAGTATTTTAGTGTTAAATCGGATTTCTATATATATATATATATATATATATATATCTGTAGATGTCTTTATGTATGTATGTATGTAAGATTTTTGTATATATATAGCAAGATTTTTACAAGTCTCCCACTGCAATCAGTAAAAATCTCAGCGATGTTCATTTTCTGCTCAATACAGTGGATACGAGAAGGAAATTCATTTCAAGAATTATGTACAAATTGTCTTATTTTTTAAATAAATATTAATTAATTTATATATTGTGATTACTAGAAAAGCATAAATAAATCTATTATTAATAAATTTCAAAATGTCAAAAATGATGTGTTTTCAATTTTGTACATTAATTACAATGAAATATTCAATTATTTTAAGTCTGGTGCAAATCTATCAATAAGCTTATAAGTGACTAGAATTTTATTTTAAATGTAGTATTTAGACTTTAAATTATAATAATTTGATTAATGTTTCATATTAGTTCCATATTAAAGAAATTTGTTAAAAGCGATTGGTTTATGTTTAAAAGTCGTTATTAAATATCTATAAAATAAATTGTAAGCAAATAACTGTTGAATACGTAAATGATATAAAGTTTTCTTATTTATATGACCATATAATAAAAATAATATTTTTTATCTTCTATTGAATGCACATTTTATATGATTAAAAAATTCAAATCCTACTATATAAAAATTCGAGGATAATTGTTTAAATGATAATCATTGTTTAAATGTTAATAATCAGACAGTATAGATAAAATTTATTTATTACTTTTAATATGATATGCCTGATATTCATATGCGCGCACGCATGCGCGTACATATACTATTGAATAACGCTCAATAAAGGTTATAAATTTCTTTAGTATATATAATTATTTTCAAATTTTTCGAATATTATATAATTATATTCACAATTACAATAATAAAACAAATCTTATTTTTAATAAAAATATCAATATCTACATCTTTAGAAAAAAAACATCAATTTGGCTCCTTTATAAAATTATACACTCAATAAATATTCGTTTGAAATATATTTGGAAGAGGATCGTATGCATTCTTATATAGGTAAAAAGAGTTTTTCGCAATTTCTTCAGCGTTATTTATATGATTGATAAGAGCAACTTTGAAACTCGACATCCCATATGAAAAGATTCTATCGCTCGATCGCTGTATTACGTATTTAAGCGCCTGCCGAATGCTATTGATTTTAATTTTTCGACTCTTACCTAAGCTCGGCACTGGCCTCGCCTCCAGGATTCGAAGCGGCACACCTATAAACGCCACTATCTTCGAGGGTAACCGCTTCAATGGCCAACACCGGACCCAATAATCTTGTCCTAGGACCTGGTAATACCAGCATCGGTTCAGCTCCCGTTTGGGTATACCACCTGAAACGTTATTTACCTACTTTACTAGACGATTAGATCTGAGTACTATCAAGAATTAAAAGATTTGAAATACTGAAGGGATCACTTTTCTGCAGGCCCCATCAGTGTATCATTATATTTAAAGAAATTTATCACGGACAGCTGATGGATTATACGGTATGAAGATAAAATAAGTATTTGTAATTTTTTAATCTTAATTTACGATGCTTATATAAATATGTACTCATTTATTCTTGCTTAATTATGAAATAAAGAGGGTTTTTGTAGTACCTGTATTCGGGAGTAGGACAGGATTGAGCAACGCACACAAGGGAGGTTGACTCATCTTGGGCGACGTGCATGTTTTCTGAATGGTCAAGTATGACAGGCGGCATGACACCCCGATGATCGGCTATTCTAACGTTCGCCACGGAACTAACAACGACCTGTCGCGTAAGGCGATGCATAGTACGACACCTATAACCAGGTACTTGATCCGTGAATTCTAAACCATGAACCAGTAGCTCTCCTGTCGGTAGCAGATGAAACTTTCCATCTACAATACACAGTCGGTGCTACTCAGTTGTTTTTCATCTCTTTTGTTTTTGCATTCTTATTCTCTCTTCTTCACTATCTTACACCTACATCTGATACTTTTATTTTCGTCGTTGTAGAACTTACTACATTCAATCGATATTACTCGCTTATACTTCTAATTCGGTTTATATTAAAGATATTTATGTTATGTTGACGTTGAGATCTCTCTCTCTTTCTTTCTTTCTCTTCCTCTCTCTCTATATCTATCTCTCGATACTTTCTTTTCTTCCTTGTCTCTCAATTCCACAAGACAATAAAACTCTTGTGAATTTAATGCACCCTCCGACACCGAACATCCAAGCAATCTTCTTCCAACTTCGACTCGAGTTTATTAAAGTGCGCTTACGCAACTCTTATTTTTGCGTAAATAAGAAAAAGATTATTAGAACGTACTAACAATAGTTATCGAAAAAGGAAAATATATATATATATGTATAGAGAGAGAGAGAGAGAGAGAGAGAGAGAAAACTTGAGAGAATTAATGAACTAATAAATAAGTCAATAAATAAATACATTAAAATTTTAGATAATTCATACCTCCTTGTAATGAAGGGTAAATATAGAATGCTGGCTCTTGTAACCAAGATACTACTCGTACAAGATCTCGAACGAAGCTCGGTACTACGCAGCGCAGCACCGCTGTACATCCCCGTGATGCACCTCCTATCACCTCCACGTCCACCTTGTATGCCTGAGCAACCACTGAGCAAACGAATGTATAAACAAAAATAAATCAATGCCATGTGCTCTCCATTGATAGTCGGTATGAAAATGAAGTTCTCATTCCATCTTTTAATCTTCTTCCACGCTCCTAGACTCTACTTAGTTCACCACGAAAAATTATTTATACCGATAAAATATCAACAATGAGAAATGTCTCACCCGCGCATGGCTCTACGTGATTTTCACAAGACCTTGGAAAATGCTTTCCGGCGACTGCTGATGAAAGAAAGAGTGCTCCATTCAGCCGAGCAGTCTTTTGTTCGACAAGTAAGCGTTGTTACGGATAAATTTTTCCATTTTTTCCTTTTTTCTCTTTTTGCGAGAAAAATTTACTCTGATGGAAAGTGTAGATGCTAACGTCACGAGAAGTTCCGAAGTTAACTCATGGTATGACTCATGGTATGACTCAATCAAACTAGTAAGATTAAATTTTTAAATATTATCAGCTTTTTAGAATTTGTGAATGATTTAATATTAGAAGCAAACATTGCAACGAAAACTGTCTAATTAATGTTCGTTATATTTTTCCATCAATTTTAACTATTATGCATTGTGGAAAGAATTCAATCTTTTAGTTAGAATTAAAGTTCTACGTTTGCTTTTTATATTTGAACTGAACAGTAGCCGTTTTTGTCATAATCATATCAGTGCTTAATGCAATAAAATTCATATTGTAAAATATGAAGCATTCAGAAAATTATGTATAATTGAAAATAAAAAAATTAAATTTATATCTAAGTATAAAAAAATAGAAATTGAATAATTTACTTTTTATTCTACTATTATAATAACTAAATATAATACCTAAAAATATTTTTGTATTTTCTTAAATTTTTCTATTTACGATTACAAAACCTATTAATTTGTATATACTGCAAAGAAATTAAATAATATTATGATTTATAGTAAAAATATAGAAATATATTTATTCGAAGGATAACTAAACACTCTTTTCAAAAAATTGTAAATATTTTTTTAATTTTATAAATTCCAAATCAAATTTCATAAAAACACTCTGAATATGGATTCAAAGTAAATTATAATGTTGAAATATCAGCTTTATAAAAACAATTTATTATTATATATGCTTACTAATATAAGATTGTAAACAATTTCTTTTCTAAACAAATAAATCATTTTACAACATTAAAAAAAGATGAAATAGATATATTTATATATTAAATCTATTTTAAAACAGCTTTAATGTAAACAAAATTATTCTAAATATTTAACAAAAATATAAAATAAAAAAATTCAAAATATTTTGTACGAAGAATCTAAAAAAGTTTAAAAATTAAGATACTATGCTTAAATTTTTATAGTGGATGTGAAAAAAAATTTTTGTTTTTTATTAAAAAATGCAATATTATATTATAATACTAATTTTTTTTAATATATTTAATTTATATTTGCTTTCAATTCTTATTCTCAATATTAATATTAAAATGTCGATATTAAATGATATTTAATACTTTGAAATTGAAGGTTTTCCAGAAAATCTTGCAATTTTCATATTTATTTGAATACTAATATATATTATTGACTTAGAAATAGTTATAGAAATTGTTGTATATGGATATATATATTTATGAAAAATATTCCTAAATTACATACAATGAAATTTTCTTTCTATGTTTTGATTGTGCATTTTACAAATTTTAATAATTATTAATTTATTCTAGTAAATATTATAATTTTTAATACTGCTTTGCAAATAATTTGATAGCAAAAAAATTAAACTTACTTTGTTTAACCTAATGGTTTTCTTATATTTATATATAGTATTTGTATTTTTTATATAAATATTTTTATTTTCTACAGAAAGTATCGAGAAACTCAATAATGGTATGTAAATTATGCACTATTATTTGAAATGTAAGCACTTAAACAACTACAAATGAACACCTGACACGTCGTTCCATGAAAGAACTTTAAAATTTACCTTTTTTATTATGTAAATAAATAAAAAAATTAAAAGAAAGTTATAATAATAAGAAAATGTTTATATAATATTAAACACAAGCTTTTCAATTATTATTCAATACTAATGCATGTAAGAACAGTTAAATAAGACCGTATAGCTCTCCAATGTCCTACACGTGCGATGAGTCAAAGTGAGAGGCTTAAATGATAAAAGATATTAATTACACTACTCACCTGCGCGCACCTGCACATCGCGACTGAGAACCCTTCCAACCGAGTTACTAGCGACACACCTGTAGGTCGCACTATGGACATCCTGTCGGTAAGCTGCAGCAGGAAAGGGCAGAAGCACGAGGGTACCGTTTTTAAGAAGTCTTCGTATTCCTGGTACATCGCCTGCAGGTAGACCATCGGCCGTAGACCAATCGATGTTGGGTGGTGGACTTCCAGTTGCTGCACAGTCCAACCAGGCGCCACTCGAATTTGAAAACTCGAGTCTCGAAGACGGTTCAATGAGGAAGCTGGGTCCACGCAAGTGAGCGTCGAAACCGCTGCACGAACACGTAAGCAGCAGCAGGTATACACCTAAAGATAAGAAACATCGTGTTACTCTCCTTAATCAATAAGTTATTTTGGTTGTCGCAATTTTTGAGAGCAGGTATTATAGCAACAAGTTTAACGAACACTAGATGACAATTAAGATGTGGAAGACTGATTATCAGACATACAAAAAATATTTACATCTGCTATACATTAATTTATACAATATTTTTTAACGTTAATTTCCTTTTGCAGTAAATCAAGATAAAGGTATTATTTTTTTATTAGTAAGCTTTCAGACATACCTTTGTCACTAATTTCGGTTTCAACACCAACTATAAAAACTAATTGTATCAAATTTAAAAAATAAAGTTTCCATAAATAGGTTAAATAAATACTATCAAGCAGATTGTAAGATTTATTTTCAAATCACTAAAAAATTTTTAATTGAAGTATCTTGAACTTATTTTAGATGGAAAATTATCAGAAATGTAATCATTTATTATGTTCCAGAAAATAATCAAATTATTTTCTGAGGAAACTTAATACAAATAATTGAATAATCAATTTAATTTTCTAGTAATATTTCAAACGTAAATTTGGATGCTTTATTGTTTGTATAGTATTTAGACAGTACTTTTAGAAATAAATATTTAATTGCGCAATTTATATAAATACAGATTTATGTATTAAAAATTATTACATACATTTGAAATTTAAAAAAGTATTTTCAATTAGATTTTCAACAACACAATAGTTCCAGTAAGACAAACAGAAATTTTATTTTCAATTGTTGAGTTTGTATTAAATTGTAATTCTTAAATATACACATATAAATTGATTCGTATATTTTTTCTGTTATTACAAAGTTTAGTTGTCCCTGAATCAATAGTATATTTGAATCTTTAAAATTTAATCTATAGAAACAGATTTTATTGTAAATAGATAATAGACTCATTTTTAATGCAGCACGTGCACTAAATGGTAGAAAAATCATAATCTATGCGTGGTATGGAGCTCTATTAAAGTATATTTTTTAATCTAATTACTATTTACTTATTAATTATAAGAATATTACAAAGTGTAAACTCATGGTTATTATTTATTAAAGGTAAATCCATAAAAAATATTAGTTTATTAATATTTTTATTGCCTAAATTTTTAGAATTCTCCCTTAAAATATTAATAGCATAATTAATAGCATAATATTAATAGAAAAATATCCAAGTTATATATTTATAGTTAAACTTAAATTGAAAACATTTCCTGTTACTTCTCCTTTTCTTTCTCTTTCATGCTAAATGCCTATTATATACAAACACCCACATAATTTTTTATTTGTAAGTGGTTATTAAATAAAATAGAACAAGTAAAAATATTATAAAATATTCTCGCGTTAAATTAGTTTTATGAAATATCGTTCTTCGTGACTGAATAAGTAAATGATATTTAAATGGTAAATATATTACTATGTAAAAAAGCATAATCAAGATAAATATATAAGATTAAAAATCATAGTGATTCAAAAGTTTGGGCTATAATTTAATTGGAAAGTCGTATTTACTTTATCGTATATTTAAAAGATCAAAAACTTAAGATAAGTATGGGGAATGATCTGTTTTAAGTAAATATTCCCTTCTTACAACTTCAAATTAGATATACTTGCGTACTCTCTGTCCATTTGTTTTACAGAAAAAAGTAAAATGAAGCGGTTGTTCAGCCGGTTGTCGGTTTATTCAATGATATATTAGAAAATGATTGCATAAAATTTATGAGATAAAAAATTATAATTTAAATGGGATCCGACAATGGCACCACCACTATTGGTAATAATAAGGACGTGCTGACTTTCGTTTGCAGCATTGATTTCCCAGGGGAACTTCATCATCCGGGCCTGGTATCTTATCTAGAGGCCCCAGGCGGATGAACGTATAAATTTTCTCAGAAGTCGTTGTCCTCGTAAGTTGGTAAAAAATTTAACAGTAATCTCTATTTGACCAGTGGAAGCGCTGTTCGCTTTATGCGCGCTCCCTTTGACTAAGCTTTTCATCCTCCCCCAATCTTTCTCTTCGTACTTCTTGGTTGGTCGACCCTTTCATCCATCGCACGCAAACCGCGACTTTCATCGTCTGGACTCAGGTACTCTCAAGACTCTCCCCACGGCGCTTGGCAATCGTCGGCAAATGTACGTCTGATCTTGTTCTTTGTTCGACTGTTCCTCCCTCTTCTGCACCTGACAACCGCCAACTGCACTTGCCTTGGACGTCGTTTATCCCTAGGGTAGTTCCTTTTACACTCGTTATACCGACTCTCTTTTTTTTCTTCAATATTGTACTCAGAATAATAATAATGAATCAGGTCTGCTTTCCTGTAGATTTCCGGTAGACTAGTCTATGCTGACGCACGTGCTGCAAGCGGCAACTAATGAGTAGGGACCCAGCTCGGAATTCCTCACTGTAGTAAAATCGAATTCACGTACGCATACGCGGATCAGCTGGCTGTTATCTAGTGAACGCACGCGCAGCAGTTTCTAGCGGAAAAGGACGAGACTATTAATACATATCGATATCGCATGCAAATTAATCGAACGGTATTTAATAGCATCACACGTCCCACTGTTCTTTCATATCATCACTTTAATAATTGAATTTAATTATGCGACTGTCCATTCAGAATTTAGGAAACAATCATCGGCATAACAATCTTTAGAGGAGAATAAAGAATTTATCTTTTGCGAGGACATTAATAGTGAAATGAGCATAATAAAGAAAACCGACTACGCAAGATACAATGGAGTGAATTAAAATCTTCTGCAGTGTTTAAGTTTTCATCAGCATATCTCATTCCACTTAGAAAGAAATATATTATCACACTACTTCTCGCTTTTCCCTATCCTCGTCTATTTTTCTCCTGTTTGTCCCTTTCATCGTTACTCTTGCATTAAACTTAACTTCATCTTATTCTTCTTACTTTTTATCGGTTTTTTGGGTTTTCTTTGAGCTCGATGTTCCGTTTACTCTTCTTTAGACGATTTCCGGCTTGCCGACTTTCAAAATTTCAGATATGAAACTAATGAGAATTGACGACAGACAACGCGTATTCATTCATTAAGCAGTAATATTTGCGTTAGTTTCTTTCTCTGTGACAGAGCATTCTAATGAGTGAAATCGTCAACGTCCGTAATACATCTGCTATGACAGTGCTGGAGGTATCTAGAATTTTTTAATATTATTTTCATGTATTTTTCTTTACACATATGGTGCTCATGGACAGTACATTCAATAACCCACTTCATTTCAATTACCTTTCACTGTACTATTACGCTCTGTATTTCATTTAATAACAAAGATCATTAAAAAATTGTTTTTAAATTAATATCAAGATGAAATATATTATAAATATCCACATAAATAAGTTATTCTAGTAATAGTACATTTTATTTTTTAAATACTAAAGTTATTTATACAATATTTAAAGTAATAAGATTATCTAATTACTTTCTTTGTATTAAGATAAATAAGCCGAAAAAATATTTCATGCAAAATCCAAACAAAATAGTTGCTTTCAAGTTAATCAAGATTATGTATAAATTTATGAAAAAATTTGTATTTACAAATATTATAATATATTAATTCAAAACTTAAATAACGTGTTTTACTAATATATGTGAATAGCTTTTAATAATTGAAATTCATATTTTTGCTAGTATATATTAGTCGAATACATTGTAGATGAAAAAATTGTATATCAGAAGTGACATGAAAACATGATTTTGTATACGTTAAAACCTCCAAATTTATATCCATAAAACATTGATAATTTCATATTTCCTCTGTCTAATGGTATTATTGATATGTCTGTAAAATATCTTCATGAATATATTCTCTGTATTTAAAATAAATTTAACAACATGCATTAAATAAAAAAATGAATAATAAATATAATCAATTTATGCCATACAAAATATAATATAAAATGTTTGAGGATTATTTAAACTTTTTTAGTTTTCTAAATATATTTAATAAATACAGTTTATTTTTATGCTTCTTATTAAATATAATTTATGAATTACATTTAAGTCGAAAATTTATTCCAGCTTATATTGTTAAAACTTTTGATTGTTAAGTATAATGATTAACGTTATACAAAATTTTATATTAATTGTAATAAACTGTAATCCGATTTTTTTACAAGAAAATAAAGTCCTCAAATTATACTATATATTATATTAAAACATTTTATTGAAAATAACATATTTTTAAATCTGGGATATATTTCAAGTAAATAATGTTTTCATAATTACAGGTAATTTTATACTGCAATTCATAGGTAATAGTAATTTGGGTAAAAGTAAATAATTAATAAGTATAATTTTTACGTAAAATTATAATAATTTTGTAACTAAGATAATACCAAAAAAATAGAATGCTTCCTAAGAGAGTGTGTCCTTTAGAGAGAGTCCTTTAGAGTGTGCTTAGTCAGTATAAAGAATTCTTTCTTTATACAAAAATTTTTTAATCAATTGATATCTTACATAACTAATAAATAATAAAAAAATTGATATAATATATATTATTTTAAGATAGCGTAGATAAAATACTTATTATTATAAAGTAAAATAACAATTTTGGAAGATATTATAAAATTACAATTATGTGACAATTTGGATTTTATAATATGAACAGTATAGCATTTTTATTCAATATTCGAAATTGAAAGAATTTTTTTCAATAAATAAATAATATAATAAATAATAACATTAGTATCTATACATTATTTTAACGATCACATATTGTAATAATTGTCATTTTAATTTATAAGCAATACTAATAGCATGGAAATCAAATATAAAATAAAACATTAACCGGTATTTTTTCCGAACATGTAAATTTTGATAAATTAACTTTTCTATTCGTTATAACCAAGACAAACAAAAAGAAAACAAATTCGCAAAAGAGCACGACCTCACAAAATTGACTTAACTTTAATGTAGGTGATGTTTTGTGCAGCGCTGAGGTAAATAATGTCAAAAAAAAAATGTTTTGTGCACCGATTCTACGTTGTTATCGATTAAGCTAATATTCATTCGCCTTAGAGAGGTAAGAGAAAAAAATCAAGTTGTTACGGTTGTAGAAACTGCAGAAAGCATTAAAAGTATTGAAAGAAAAAGGATATAGCTGTAGCAAAGAAAAATTTTAGATAAATTGAATTCAGTACTGCCTTAAATTGGAAAAGATACCCACATAATATTCCGCAAATGTCTCACGTGTGCAGTTACGTTGATTTCGTGCCGGCCAATGGTATCATGCCATACCATTACAACTTAAGCATTCAAACGTAATGGAATTTTTTTCGGGTTTATAGTTATTCACCTGGAAGTACAAATCTCAAATTTCTTGTACTGCTCGGAAGTAGAAAGAAAGGGTGAAAGAGAATCAGAATTGCGTGCAGGATACAAATGAAAAGATTTGAGAGGTTTTTTTTATTTACACATATATAGGAGGGAGATTTTAAGCTCAATAGTAAAAAGGGCAAAACGGAAGGGAAAAGTTTGAAAAATGCAGATTTTCAGTAGAATATAAAAATTGTAAGACCAGTACGAACAAAAATATTTAGTATATCGCCTTCGTGTACAGATAGATTTGATGACTAAGAACCCATATAGTTTTTGTGACCTCTCAGGCTCATGTGTTCTTCGTATAAAAAAATTATTTATGCTTGATCTGATTTTATTTACGATATCATATTGATGTTCAATAATTGCTGTAGATGCCAATACATTGACAGGTCTATCAAATTCTAATAACGAATCATGAGGAGGCAGAAAGACATTCACGCGATACAAAGTTCAGGCTGTTGGATGCATGCTTTTGCGATGTTGGAAGTCAACATTCCAACAGTGATTCGGATTCTACAATAGGACTATTCGTGTATTGAAAATACTAGAATTTTTCCAATAGTTCAAATGATAAACAGCGTTCCTGGAATTCAAGCGAAAGAGAAATTTCTTCACCGACGGATTCTTGAACGTTGAAACAGAACGCTGTCACGTAAATTGATTTTTCATTTTTTTGAAAATGTAATCATTTCGAACTGAAAGACAAAGCACCCATGGCAACAATGCAAAAGTCTAAAATAATACTTAAACTTTTTTGTAAGATTCCCTTCATTCTTTACACGACTCCGCACTTGAAATGAAATAACAACGGCAAACTTTTTGTTGCGCGATGCTGGGTGTTATTATCGATCGACGTACTCAGGCTCAAGTTTCTCCTGCGTTTCTCCTAGCTGTGCAAAGCTTTTCTTTAAGTAAAAGAGTGACAACGTGACGACAATCACGATAATCGAAAGGCGCTAGACAAGAGGATTGGTATAAGCACGAGTCAAGAAGAAAAGAGAAGGGGAAAGTTGAAAGTAGAAAAAGCTGAAGGAAGAAAATCTGCCTGGTTGCATGTATGAAAGCATAAACATTTCGCCGGAGGATATTGCTATTCCATCTGCACGCCATTTGTCTTGCGGGTCGATTGAATAACAATATTAGCCAAACAAGCAGACGGAGAGCAGACTTTTAATTCTATTTATGTATATGTATATGTACGCTTGGTGTATGTACATTGTGAGATAAAAAATAAAACCACTTTTTGATTTAACATATATATAGGCATGTCTCAAGAGTCTCACTGGTTTAGACCATATGTTTAAAGATATTTATCACCAACCTCTCTTCCCTTTCATCCCCAGAGAAATAGTAAATTGGATCTGACTTCTCTCTTCGAAATTCCCATTTTCTATTAAAATGCGTGACTCTCTTTCAACGCCTCTGTATGTCATGTCTACCACCTCAGTACTTCTATGTGTCAAGCTGGCCAACCTATCGCTTTGCATCTCTTCCAGTTTCTCATTGTGAGCGTCGTCGGAAGCATAAATAATAGTTGATCGAGACACCGAATAGTAGTATCGAATTTAAGTTGTGAAGCCTGTCAAGACCTCCCTCTTCCTTTCCTTTATTACATCCATTTTCTCTCTCAATATTTTTTCACACACTAATATCTTTTCTCTCAGATACATAACGATGCGCGCAAAAAGTCAGCACCTATCTCCCTTTCAAATATGTAAGATAGGAATTAGCAAGCTTGAGTTCGGAAGATTTTCAAAGTCTACAGCATTGTTAATATAGAATCAAGTAGAAAGTCTATTTATTTTCTGTTACCTAAGTATTTATTACTGCAGACACTATAAGACCGCGAATATATTAATGTACTCACGAAGGAAATGAATTAAAGCATAATTTATGGTATGGTTACGCTTTTCTCGTTATCCTAGATATTATCGTACGAAAAAGCTTGCACCAGATGTTATGTCACTTTGATTACATGCCCACGTGAAAATTAGATAACGTATTTTCCAATATATTATATTATCCATATATATTATGAAATTTTTAGTATTTTGATCCAGATAAACATTTACTCATTGTGCCTGATATTTTGTACGTGAGAGTACCTTTTTTGTTACTCCGCAATATTTCCTCTTGATCGCGAAATTATAACTCCAACCTTTTCTATGTTCCTCGTTCATGCACTCGAGATGAAATTGGATTAAATTCACATTAGTGCCTCGTCTATTTCTGCTTGAATGGTAATTAAAGCTCTAACTACTTTAAAATTTAATCAAGCGCCGATCTGCTATAATTTCATCCTTTCATTATAATTAAAATGAAAAGATGTTTTGAAAAAAAATTGAGTTTTGTAGTTCAGCAAATAGCAGAATTAAAATAAATCCTGTACATTTTCAATATTTCAGGTCTTAGACGTCAAACCAATCACTTAAAATAGTTATTAAGAATATAACTTTTTGAATTGAATTCGGAAAGTAATTTATTATAAGTAATTGTCTTTTCAATTTAATAGAACAAGCTAAAATGAAATATGTTTACTTCTACATTTTAATATCTTTTATAAGACGAATTAGTTTCTTTTACTACTTTGATATGCCATAACAATATTAAAAAAGAACAAATTTAATTAAACTTAATATAAACATATAAGTAATATATGAAATGTAAATTTTAATGATATTAATCTAAAATTTAAACTCTAGAGTCGTCTAAATATTCATAAAAACTTTTTAAAATTAAATAAAGTATATGGGCTTAAAAATATATTATTTTTTTCGAGCAGTATGATAATATATACATAACTGAAAAGCAACTTGTGTAAACATTATAGGAGTTCGTGCATACAAGAAGAAAGATAAATAAGTATGAAGGATAAAGAAAAGGTGGTCTCGGTTGAGCGGGGATGAAAGAGCTCGATTACATTAAGAAGGACGATTCATGAAATTTTGACGAAATCTATGTTCACCCTCATAAAAGAAGCAATATGCTATTAAAATGTCAGATGTAGAATATATATGTACTAAGAGTTGGGGAGGAGTGAATAAGAGAGGAAAAGAGAAGAGAGGCCGAGATAGAAAGAAGTGCGCTACGTTTTTTACGGTCGATGTAACGATACGAGGAAATAACTGAGAACGAGAACAAGAAAGATATAATAAAGACACGTAAATAAAAAGGAATAAGCAATTGAGAGATGGGGGAGGAGAAGAAAAAAATAAAACATAAAACGGGAACTCTAATTATGTAATTATCTTGGTATTGAATATTCTTTTACGCAGCATCTTAGTATGGTCCGCAGCAACGCACTACCCGATAACAAAATTTTCATAGTCTGAATCCAATTAAACAAGGCAGGAACAAAAGAAAGATTTAGATTTAGAAATAATTACCTGCAAGATGAGTCGATCTAGTGAAGCGGCTGGTCAGCATGTTCCTCCCAGCGCGTCGAGTCCTCGTCCTCGTGTCGGACTGCCTCCGCCGCTGCTGCCGACGTCGCTGCTGCCGACGTCGCTGCTGCTGCTACTTCCTCGACTATATTCTTTTCGGCCGCTGCAAGGCCGGCACATGCGTGCGGAGCGCGTATTGACAGCAAAACGACAAGCGCATACGTCGGCGGGAATGCAATAAACGCGCGAGTGCGCGTAGACTAAAAGTAAGAGAGAGAGATAAAGCGCGCGCGCGAACAAAATACTAGAAGACCCATGGAAACCGCGCTACATGTCACACACGGCGCCGGCTGCGACTGATCGTAGCGTCACGCATTCAGGAGCTTCCGCGCGCAGGCGCCCCCACCGACGCGCTCCCGGACAGGTACCTCTCGCCATCAACCCCTTCCACTAGCACCAGCAACAGGGAAGAACGGAAGCTAGCGGACTTGGAGATTTCCGAGACGACGCGTCTCCGGATCGAAACTGGCGCCATTCGAGGGACGCCGTTTCTTCTTTTTTTTGTTTTTTATGAAACCACAAGATTGCATGAAATTTTCTCATGAAAATTTCGTCGGCCTGACAAATCTCTCGCATCACTGACTGTCCTGTACAAATATTTCTGACTTTCTTAGCCATCAGATCTGAAACAAACCTATATCTCCTTGTTTGTATCTCCTATATAAACCTATGTAACTCCTATATAAATCACCTATATCTGCAATGTTAATCACAAGAATAAAAAATTTATGCTCATCTTGGCTAATTTGTATATATTCAATTCCTCAAGCTATAAGCTCATTGAGTAACCAAAAATACTAAACATGCTCGTCATAATTATGATGGACACTAATTAAATAGGAATTGGTCAAACAGAAAAGTTAACCAAAGTATAACTTGATTAATTATTGCCACAATCTTTAAACTTTTCAAAAATTAACCTCTATATGTTGTGCAAGATACAATCATTGATCTTTCTTTTCGAAATATTATAAATATGGGATTTATCTATTATTCCATAATAAAGATTAATTCACCAAAGTATTCATTGATTATTCTATATAACACTAAGTCTAAAGTGAAAATAAAAAAAAATCTATATTGAGAGTATTTGATTTATATTCACGGAATACGTATATTGAAATTGTGTCATCCTATTACCCGCTTATCATCTAAAAATCAACAAATATAATAGCTAAATAGACGGTACTTTTGAATACACAAAAAAATATTTCTTCTAAATTTAAAGTTTTACAAATGTATATTATTAAGTAATATAATTGATTTTTGTGTGTGAATCGAATAAATTTAAATAAATAAATAATAATAAAAATAATATTAATAATGAATAATAATTTTAATAAATATATTGAAGATTTTATCATGGTTCATTCATTAGTATAGCACTAAATAATATTATAATTAGTACAATGCCTTTATTAAAATGGTTCATTGCCACAAACGATTGGATACAATTAGAATCTTTTAATAATTCGTGATACTTATACTCTTTTTACAGAATATTTCGTGAGTTTTAATTAATAAGTTAAGTAACTCAGAATGATTAATAGTTTTCAATAAATTTGCAATTTTCATTATCAGGTATTAAAATTTTAACAAATTATTTGCTAAAAAATGGTTGGTAACTATTAATCTTAAATTTGTAATGAATTTGAAATAAATGTTGATCAAAATATATTTGGCTGCGAGGTTCCTTTATTATATCTGATAAAATATTAATATATTAGCTAATAAAATGCGAGAAAGTGGTTTTACATTCGAACATAACATAATAGTGCAAATCGTTTGCACGAAATGTTTACATTGAAAAAATTTTTCGATAGATGAAATAATATTAAAACTATTCAATGAATTATAGCTTCATCATTTTCATCAAATTCAAGAAGCAAAATGTCCAGAAATGGTTATAATGGTATGTGATATTGATTCAACACGATTAACAGGGAACTATAGACTTAGAAATAAAGATTGTTTTTATTTGAAAATCGTTTTGAAAATCTGATAACTTCGAAAAGTTAGAGAAAAAGAGAAAGAAATAGAGATAATTTGAGTGGGAGAAATTGAACGAGGGGTGATAAAACAATTTACGTAAATTGCCGAGTGAAACATCTGGTGAACTGGCAGTTGAGCTATACTACTTGATTTCCATCGTTCGCCACTGATCACAATGTAACTCTACCATTCATTTTTCGTTATTGACATGATCATAACTTTTAGCGCAACTTAACACGAATTTGTTAAGTTGTTCAAAAATAAATGTTCTAAGTACTTCCTACGTATGGTTGAGCCCGGAAACATACAGTTCTAGGGAGTTCGTTGGTTGGGTAATGCAACAGAAAGATGAGAAAAGTTTTTATCGATTAGTTTGCGAATAATTATAACGGCGAGAAGAATCTTAATAAAATTGCTCAAGATATAGAAGTGGTTAGTATAGGGGAGTCCGTACAAGCGAGATGGTAGTGGGCCTTTTACTTAAGTTCGCTTTTGATAAAGAAAGAGAGATAGAAAACTTTAGAAAGATGCAGAGGTTTCATTCGCCCCGTAAATGGCGCTACCTCAGTCTCGCTCTTTCTTCTCCCTTTCTGTGTTGTCGACTACTGAGAGTACTGGAGGAGAATGTGAGCTAATGGGAGACGAGGCTCGACGATCGTGGAACAACGAGGTGTGCATCGGGGAAATTAGTTTCTGCCTCTCTCTCTCTCTCTCTCTCTCTCTCTCTCTCTCTCTCTGTATATATATATATATATACCTTTTTCTCTTTCTCTCTCTCTCGGCCTTCTTCACTTCTCTAACTCACTTTTTCCTTCTCTTGCGTCTATGTCCGAGCACATCGTTAAAACCGTACCCGAGGCTACGGAATCGAGGCTAGTGCAACGACGCGCTCGCATTGCTCGTTCCGCTATTGTTTTCTCGAGGGCACGACGTTAAACAAAAAATAATAACAAGTATCCTAGGATTACGCGTATCGTAGAGAGCAAAGTATTGCGCGCTTTCTCGTCTCTTTTCTCTCGCATCACCCCTCTCTTTTTCCTTTCTTTCTACCTTTTGCTTCCTTTCTGCAGCTGCTAATACATATATATAGTAACGCTAGTATTACTTGCAAAAGCGTATAAGAGTTTTCTCCCCTCTCTGTCGGTGTGATCGATATGCAGCTGCGCTGCAATCGTTCCTCCTGCTCCTATCTCGCGCCCTCCTGGTCATTTTTACTTTTTTTTGCAGACTAAAGGTCTCTATTTCCTCGTTGCCGAACCCGTTGTTACTGTATTTTTATTCTACGTTTTACCGCTCCCATTTTTCGAGCTTAGCGAGTTATGAGGCGGAAAGTGGGAAGTACTTGGATGCCCCGAGGAGATAGGCCATGCGCGAAAAAGCATCTACGTGAAGGTTCATAATTAAATTGACATTTTCACAGAGCTAGGGAAAGCGAAATCAAGAGAACAAGAAGTATAAGAAGAAAGAATGAAAGACGGTCAATAGCACGAGGAAAGTCTTGCCTACGGGAATAAACTTAACATACTTGCCTACCTGAGCGGCTGATTTTAGTATTGTTTCCTTACCTAATTGTATTCTTATTTAAATGCAATCGATAAGTAATATCATATTTTTAATTACTTTATAAATTTTTTTCATTTCAATTCCAAATTCCGTTTCCAAAGTAAGAGCTTTATTCAGCCTCTTCTTTTTCGTCCTCGCCACAATCGATTGTTTTCTCAAATATTTGAAAGAAAATCTTAAAAATAAGTGCGTCATATATTGAATCCAACTAATTTGTTTATCTAATGTGAATCTCATTAAATTTCTGTATTGAATATTATTTTACCACGTTTTTTATTCACACGATCAAAAGATTCATGAAAATTATCAAATCATAATTTTTAATTCATATTATTCTCGATTTAAGAGTCCGTAAACCAACATTAAACAAAACAATTATTATTACTAAAACCTATAGAGCCTAAAACTTGAATATATAAATAATTTTGTAACTACTCTAACTATATAAAAACTATTATAAGTACATGACGATTAATTATATTACAATATTATACAGAAGAATTAAGTTTTTATTGATCTTAGTGTTTTAGTGTAAGAGTTACTAAAATTAAGGCTACTAGAAAATTGTACATTCATATTTTTGGAACTGATCCAATACTAATTTCTTGAAAAGCAAAATAAATTTTGTGAATACTAAAAAAATGATATATATTTTATTCAAAATCGGAAAGTACTATTAAGATTATATTAAGCTATACTTCAATCATAAGCTATATACTATAATATGTGTAATTCTCTATATGACTTAGTAGGTTACAGATGCTAATATAAATATAGTTTCAATAATTCTTTGCACACGAAACACAATAAACAGTGTAATTAAAACAAATGCTAGCTTTAGAAAAAATAGCGAAAAATTGTATTCTCATAACAATATGCGTGGCAATTATTATATATATATTAGAATACAAAATTTTATCCAATTAATAAAGTTCAAATTTAAACATAAACTGTTCCATATATGTCTTATAAGTTATTAATTTTAAAGATACCGGTTTACCAATAGTGAAACATATGTTGTGCTTACAACAGAAATGACCAAAGCAAGCAGACTTATGTCATCCAGCAGTATATTCCGTTTTGGTATCTTAATATTCTAAGTGATATAAGTTAAATTTAATTCAAGGCAGATCTAATATTTAATACTAGTAGACATAGTAAGTAAACAACGATGAGTACTGAAATGTGTTTAGACTATCTTTGCCCACATATTACTGATTTTTTGTATATGTGAGTACTGAATTCATTTACATTAAAATTCATATATCATGACAAAGTAAAAAAAGTTGGAGGTTTTATTAACAAAAAGTCGTAGGACTTTTCATGAATCTTGTTATATAATTATCATTAATTTTGATTTAGATAGCACAAAATTCTACTTCTATGGCATATATTATTATTTTTCCACCCTGTGTAACGTGAGCATCCTAATTTTTCTTAAAATTGAAAAATAATTTTACAGCATATGTTCAAATTATTCAAATAATTCAAATATTTAAATTATTAAATATACGAAGTAAGCTATTTTTAAATAAATTCACTATGATATTTTACTAATATGTCTTTAAAATTTATTAGCTAATGCTTAATGTCTTTAGAATTATGGAATCCAATACACCAATTTTTTTATAAAGTATTTTACAAATCACCAATTTTTATAAATTATTTGTCATATTATAGTTATTCAAATCGTAATCACAATTTCAACTTTAAGATTTCTGAAATAAATGTTTTTAGCGTGTATTTCGAATCTTTTCATTTTATTTGTATTTAATTTATTTTTAATTGTTTATTCTTCAATTCAAGAATATAATTTAAATATTTTTATTTCACAATTTTTAGAATTTAGTTTATTAAATTGCAAAATTAATATTTAAATAGGATAAGTAGATTCAATTTTCAAGGTTAAATAATTGTAAATAAAATGAAATTTTTTAGAAATATGTGTAAGAAGAATTTGTCTTAATATTATTTTTTAAAGGAATTAAATAACTTTGTCCCTCAAAAAATTATTTGTTTCCGTTTTCAATTTATTATTATTTTTTTTATTTAAGATCTTAAAACATTACATTTATATTATTATTATATTATATAAAATATTAAATATTAAACATTAAATATAAATCTATTATTATTATAAATAAAATTGGTTTACTTTTCAATAGTTTCGATAATTGCATAGTTGTTAAAAGACTTGAATAATTAACAAAATAACGTCACAATAAATGAACATAATGAAGGAAGAAAAGTATTATACCTCTCATACTTAATCTTTTTAAAAATAGCTGAAATACTTACTTTAACATATGTGTCCGAAAGAATAAACTAGCTATATAATATAATATATAATATAGATACAATATAGTAGCTATTATAACCGAAATTGTCAACTTTTTTTGTACATTTGTAAAATGTATTCTTTATACAAACAATAGAGGTTATATAGTATGCTGTGGTAGCTTACGACAAGAGAGGAAAAATAGAGAAAGAGAGAGAGCGAGAGAGAGAGAGGATGAGAGGAATGTAATTAAAGTGCAGTGACTGCTAAAGTAGTTAGAGTCAAGATCGACTGTGAGATAGGAAACGTTGTTCTTGGACGTCTCCCTTGGAAACGTTTCCCGCCTAAGTTCCTGTACAGCTCTCAGTGTTACGCCGTGACTGACTAGAAAATTCATGTCATCGTAGACGAGCAGTTGCCGCGGCTGGACGTTCAACATCCATTCTTTTTTTCAGGTTCATGCTTGGCAGCTTTGGGCGGACAAACGACTGTGGTGGAAGAACGAAGGAGGGGGCGTCGACGGAATGAAAGAAAGCGAGCTAGACGCTCTAATCCGCAATTCCAATCTGGCTTTCTTTTTCCATGTCCCCTTTCTCGCGCTCAGAAAAGGGATAAAGTGAAAGAGAGAAACAAAGGGGTGCAAAAGAAAAAGCAAGAATGCACATAGTACTTTTGTCCCTTCGTTCCTCTTTTATAGCTATGTACATATGGTGCGTATGCATCAGACACGCTGCTGAATTGATTGCAATTCTCAAACCAAGTATCATAATGAAGGCGCGGAAATTTTTCGCTTGGTTTTGGAAAGGGTTCCGTTACGGATATAATTTCTGGTTTCTCTAATGCGCACCGCAATTGAAAGAATAAGAGCAGAAGGATCGTATTTTTCTCCAGAATTGAAGGCAGAAAAAAGAAGATGTTTATTAATACTATCATTTGCTGACAAGGTTATCTGAATTTTTTATAAAGTTTAAATGCTTTTCCTCATTTTCTTTATTTAAAAAAACAGCTTTAATCTCTTCGCAAATTTGTAGTACCTGTGTAATTCTGTATTTATAACAGTTGTTTTCTTTATGAAAATATAAAAATATAATAACATATAAATATACGTTTATTATCTATCCCACTTTTATCTCGACGTCCATTATCACTAGATCTATATATATATATATATATATATATATAACTAGCAATATAGCTAGCATGCAAATGCACATACGTGTGGATTTAACTGCGGTCGAGCATTATGCCAGTGTACATCCAAATTTTCCGTGTTTAAGTGCACCACTCGTACGTTTCCGTTGGAAGTACCGAAGTGACGTGCCTGTTTCTCTCAATGTTAGTGCAAGCACGTACTTCACTGTCTTTTTTCTTTTCACTCACCAACCGACCCTGCGCTATACGGAAATTCGCTCTTCCACCTGCATTTCATTGACCGACTACAAATAAAAGAATAGGAAATAGATGTGAAAGAAAAAATGTAAAGAAAAAAATGGAAAGAGAAAGTAAGCAAATGAGAAAGAAAGTACATTTATAATTCATTAAATGTTATTTCGTTCTCCGAGTAGCTGTAATCGTTAATTAATCACATTCCATATTACATGATTTATGAATCTCCGGCTTGCAAAACATCGCGGATTTTCGTAGTCAATGTAATACTCTTAGTATCTTGTCTTTCCTCTTCACTGATTGGCTAATGTCATAACCGATAATTTAACTGCTTTTCGTAATCCAAGAATCACATTTCATCAGGTACTGCAATAGGAATATTGTCAGTCGAGTAAGTCATGCGTACACTAGAAGCAACGTACTGCCCCACGAAAAAATCAATTTTATCGGGTGATAACAAGAAAAACAGAAAGAGAAGAGGGAGACAGAAGAGGAATTAAAAGGGAGAAATTATGTTAGGTAGGATGAATTAATGTAATTGAATGTATCCTATAGCTCAAAAAGAATCAATCATGAGTTGCAGATGAAGGAGCGATATTTCATCGTATAATCAAAGCATATTGCAACGGAGAACGACAGAACGCTGAAGTCCGGATAGTTCAAGCATCTACACAGTAATTATGTAATATTTTGTATGAATTCATTGGGCTGAATTACCTTATTTGTGAAAATGACCTTATAATTAATAAAAGTATTTGCTAAGGAGCGCACTTAAAATATAGAGATATGCTGTCTCCACAAATTTAACTATCATCAATTTTTTCCTTCTTTCACTCCCGTAGGATTTACTCGGCTCAGGGATCAAAAATCTAAGAATGGAAGTCCTCATGATTATGGCCGTTCTCTTCGAAGTTTGGATTGTCCGGAACTTCCGGTAAATCATATTTCTTTCCCTACCCACTTTGTATACCTCCATCGACCCAATCCTATTCGAAAGATATACAGTCCATAGCGTGCACAAATTTTAACTCAGTGTAAAGGACCTCATCGCGCTTGGAAAACTGTATCTCTACCCGCAACAAACACCACTATTAACGTTCTGTCTCTAGAAAGCTTACCTTTTTACTGTTTTTCTTTATCTTTTATTTCTTCCTTTTTATTCAAACAAGTAAAAATTTTACATAGAATTTTACGATGTGGAAAGAAAATCATCGTTGACTGCAGCATGTACGCCAGGTTCTTTTCGTCTCCTCTTTGCTTCCGTCTCTTGCTCCTTTCTCTCGTTTTGCGTTCATCACTCCCTCACTGCTATGTACTCTTGCTCCTTAGTTCCACCAACCTACAATACAAGTCAGTTTTTACACTACAAGTGTTACTCTAAAGCCCAGCAAATTTTATCTTGTCTTACACATCAAATCTTAGAAGTAAAAATTAAACATTCTAAAGGGGACCTCACTTCTTTGAAAAATATGTAAAATAACCCATCCTTCAACTCTACGCGGATATCGATTTTACGAATTAAAAAATGCTTTAACTTTGTTTTCATGAATTTCATTTTGAAATACATCTAGTAAAATAAATAGCAATCAAAATTTTTTTTTAAACGTCTATATAAAACCCTACAAAACAAATGTTTGCCTTTTGTATATTTCATAGAATTCAAAACTTGAAAAGTATTAAAAATAATTCTATTGGTGAAATTTACAATTATTAAAGTAGAAGTAGAAATTTGTTAAAATATGTACATTATAATTCTACATAATATGCAACAACTGAAATATTCATAACATTTTTCACACTAAAGATTATGATAAAACTAAATATTAACAGAAATATCACGAATATAAGAAAAGAGGCATTATAAAAAGGTTCATAAAATTAAATAAAATGATTATATACGTTTTACAACATGTTATATATATTATTTTGGCACAAATCTTTGAAACAAATATTTAATATTTTTTAATGATAAATATTTAATATTTTTTAATAATAAATATTTAATATTTTTTAATAATAAATATTAATATTATTAATATTTTTGTTAGAAAAATATATAAAATCAAATTAATATATTTAATTTTAATATATTTTTAATTTTTATTTGAATACTTATTTTTATATGTAGACACAATTAAAAAATTGCAATAATATATAATCCCTACAATTCTGTAAAACGAAAAGAAATATCAATTCATATTTAATATAAATTTGTTTAAAATTCATTTTCAATTTATTTCAAATAATGTGATAAATAATTTTAATAACAATACATTCATCATCTTATTTAATAATATGAATTTAAATTAATTTTTCATTCATAAAGAATGAGTTATATCAAATTAATTTTTAAAAGTCAAAAATTTGATATTTTATAAAATGTTCTTTTTCGTGGAAAGGCAATGCTTATCGTATGCAATAAATATTATCAGAATATTTATTTTTTACAACCAGATAAACATTTACTTCGGATAAATATTAATCTTCTCATGACAATTGTTTTTTGTGCTGATAAAAGTATTTTCAAAAGCTGGTAAATCTTGAAATCAGTTTATTTCAGAAAAAGTACAGGACACATAACATTTTACCAGAATTTCTCATTTCAAAGAATAATGATAAAATGCATTCAGGAATATCTAATCTGATAAGCCTGCGTTTTAACCCTTCGACCATTCGAATCATCCAAGATTCAACCATCCAAATCCAATAGACTCAATCCATCCTGAAGTACCACTCCTTGTCCATCCTAATCCATTGCGGTTATTCCACCCTGATACTACTAGGTCTTTCCATCCCAATATTGAGGATGTTTTTAAACCAGAACTGAAGGATCTCTACCATTACGAACTTGTTTTGGTGCTCTATTCTGACTTCCAGTCATCGCTGTACCAGACTGATTTAGTTTTGGTGTACGATCCACCACTACCTCCATTACTGCCTCTCCAGCTCGAACTTATCGAAACCGTTAGCCTTGAGCCTCCTCCATCAGAGCTCCAATCTCCGCCACTGTTACTACCACTACTTAATTGCCAAGGAACGTAGCTTCCTATGGATAATAAATTATAATATTTTCTATCTGTAACACCGGTGATCCTTCAATTTTAAACAAATTTTTGCTGCAAACGATTTTAATTTTCTTACTCGTCTATTATTTACTTATTCTAATTCATATAATAAAGCATATGTCACATTATGGATATTTTCTTTATATTTAGGATGATTATAATTAAAAACTTGCATAAAATTTGATCCTTCATTTTATTAATTATCTCACAGTTGCGTCGATATTCTATAACTCGAGGAAAACTCGAAACATTCAAGCGGAGCCCCTCTGTATTGAGAGCAAGTACATGCGTTCATCGCAACATGATATCATAACAAGCGCATTTCACTCCTATGCGTGCGTCTTCACTTAATACAGGAGGGATAATGTGATATTCTGATATTTTGGAAAACGTTTGAAACTATAATTTCATCATTGACACATAATTCGTGCATAATAAGATTTAATCAAACGAATGATCAATAATAAATACGAATTTAATCTATTACTTTATGATTTTTTTTAGAGAAGCCACATTTTTTCCTTATTGTATTAAAAAATAAATTCATTAAAATAATTAAAAAATTATAACATCTCGTATTAAAATTAAAATGTCTCGTATTGCAAAGAAACTATAAAATTCAAATATTAATTTCAAAGCTATACAATTGAAAAAAATATTTCCATACTGTTAAAGATTTATTGGATATTCTTTTACAAATGACATACGTTTTAAAAGTTTTATTCGATAAAAATTTCATATTCGATAATATACCAGAATCATTTCTCCGAAACTCAATAACTCGACCTTTTTTATACTTAGGTTCTTTTTTTCTAAAATTCACTCTCATATAAGTACTTTAAGGATTTGATCAATCTACAAATCTTTTGCATTTACTAGAACGTCAAAGCAGCTTGAAAAATAAAAGGAAAATTTATGTGAAACCAGAATTCAAAGGAATGGGTGTAGTTTATCTAGTTGTGTAGAGTTAATGTAAGCAAAATTTTGGGACAATAAATTTTGAAAAGAAAGTATATTTCGTCCAACATGATCAAGCAAGTATCGTAATAACAAGAGTTATATATTTTATAATATGGTTGTATAAAATGCTTGAACACTATTTTAGTATAATTATAGTTTTGAAGTATTTCTATGATTGATAAATATTTTTTTAGTAAAAAATCAATAGAACGAACCTGAAGCAAAGTAGACTTGTAAACTTTTTTTAATACCAGCAGATCAAATTGAAAGATAAAAAGAGGAAGCTGCTCGAGTGCTCGCCTTTCTATTTGACCAGTATGAATTTCTAGGAACGCATTTATTTTAGCGAACTCGAGCAGCGAGTCATGAATGGAAAAGGATTGGCTAAGCGCAAAGAAGAAGGACGGTTGCAACTACTTTTGCCGAAATTATTAAGGCTTCACGTTGGAAAATAAGGGGGAAACCCAAAGTTGAAAGGGCTATTTGAATGCCTGAGTAACGAAAGGAAAATAAGGCTAAATACGCACCGTGAACGCCGGAAGCTAAGAGCAACAATGTCGATAGAGCCCAAAGGCTGAGTGGTTGCAAGGCCATCCTTCTTAGTAGCAGCTGAAAACAAAACAAGGTGGATAATGATGAAAAAGAAGAAAAACGGCGAATTGGGATCGTTAGACAAACGTGTACACTCACCTTACTATTTGATAAACTTCGTATTTGTGTATTGCCTCTTGTATCCATTCTCCGCGTTGCTATGATGTCACTATGATGTAGAAGGTCACCACTGACGAATACGTGGAAACATGGATAGAGGTATCCTGGTAAAAATCTTAACAGTTACCCCACAAAAAAGGGGATTTCTTCCTACTCCCTCTCTGTTTAGAAACAAGATTTAATTATTCCGATAATATTAGATGAAGTATAATTCCTCTATCATATTAATAAAATTTTATATCTATTTCATTTTTATCGATTTAAGACGTAATATTTTTATAAATATATTTCACTGCTGTAAATGTATATCTTATTACATAATATAAAGACATTCTTAGATGTTTATTCTTTCTTTGATAAAATTATGCATAATTATCTAAAAAATAACTGAAACTATTATTTAACTTCGGTAAGAATATTATTGTCATGTTTTATCTGATCACTATATTATTATCTAATTTTCGATGTCCCTATCTATAATACAATTACGGTAACTTAACAGTAATCCATTTAATATTCTTTACTTTCTTTTCAGTCTCAAATTTTTACCCTACTTTTAATGAAAGTTACTTATATGTAGTTGCAATTTATTTCACATTTACTGTTTATTTAGATAGCAATATGCTATTCTCTTTTATATAAATTTAATAAAACAATCAAAAATTTAGTTGAATACATGGTAGCATTCACTTTAATTAAAGATTTTAATCAATGATTTCAACCAATTTTTGTTTTTTTTTTTTTTTGCAAAACTAATGTTAAATTATATTCCATTTTAAAGTTCATAAATCCTTAATTATTACTCAGTTAATCTTGAAAATCTTCATTAATATCGTAAGTAAAAAAGTACGTTCTTAGTGATAAAATATCGAAAATAATTATGCTAGATATAGAAAGTAACGAGATATGCCTATATTGGACTCAATAATTTTATCGTAGCTTATAAACATTAGTCTCAATAATAATTACATTCCTCTATTTCATAGTTTGTTTAATCTCACTAAAAACTCCATGCTACAAATTGTAAAATGAAAAAGTGTTATAAAATGAATATCATTAAATTAATTATATTATTAATTAATAATATCAGTCACTTGTTCTCTAATTCCAGGACTTTTAATTCCTTCGTGTTATTTTAGTGCATAAGTGCCTCCCGGCCAAGAATTAATTTACACGACGAACACAACCCATTTCAAGAATCAACGATTATATATGACTTATGAGAATATGGATATAATTACCAAGATAAAGGAAAAACGCTCTTGTTTCTTCCCATAAATTTCAATTTTCTCCCGTAATATTTTGGTATCAAACTTCTCGTAAGCTTGATTTGTTTACTTTGCACAACTAAGATTTTGATTGTTCTTTCTTTATTTCGTTTGTCAATTTAAAATTCAATTCGTATCTTCTATGCAGCTAGTCTAAATTAATTATAATATTTTTTTATAGATAAATATAGAATAAATCGTTTGCTGCGTTGTCTATAACTATTTATTTAATAATTTAATAAAACTATATACAAAAATAAAACAATAAGCAGTCCTTATCTAAAATGATTTTTCAGCACTGACATAAATCTATTTAGTATAGGCATACATTAATTGTGCAATATACTTTACGATTAATAAGTAATATATTTTATTATGACATTAAAATTAATATTTTATACAATTAATAAAAATGTTTAATATTATATAAAAATATATATATTGAATTTTAGTTTTCGTATTGAATAGAAATACGAATTAATTTCACATAGGATATAATCACATTTTTTTATGGATTAATTATATTATAAATGTTAAGAATAAAAATGAATTTTTTATTAAAGCAATAAATTGATTGATTGAAAATAATGGTTGCTTACTCGAATTTTTCAATGTATAATTAAGATAAAATGCATTAGGAAATTAAATAAGTCTTTCAAAGTAATAACATGAAATTAATAATATCTAAATACAGCTAATTATATGTTAAAAAAAATTGAACTATATCTAATTTAATATTTTTTATGCTTATGTAAAAAATATATAAATTTTACATTATATAAATATCTTAGTATAAGTATTAAAAATTAAATATGCAAACATATGAATATAAATATTTAGAAAAAATTAATTATTTTATAACTAAAATTGAAACATATTTAAATTTATGCTTCAAAATATTAATTTAATTGATACAATTGATTAATTAACGTGATTCTATCTGATTTGAGTATATTAGACTGATCAATAATACGATTAATATCAATAATATTGTTCTTAAACTTGTAAATCGATCCAACACTGCATGAGTGTATGATAACAATAAATTATAATGATTTTAATAATTTTAATAATCTACTGTAATAATTCAATTTTCATAATAGAAAAGTTTTAAAAATTATCTTTATTTTTAATAAATCATCTTTTAAAATTGTATGTAATTGAATAAAAGTTTGTTCGTTTTTTAATTTTTCAAAAAATTAAAAAACGGTCTTGATAGTTAGTTAGCATTTTTTTATTTGAATTACTGCAATTTCTGAATTCCACGCACGAAATGGGATTGAATAGAATTTTATAGTACTTGAATTTCAACTTTTTTCCAGAAAATTAATGTTTCTCTATTTTATTTTACATAAATAAAAATCTACTTTTATATTCGTTTTTTAATTTTTAACAAAACTGTAGAGTATTTAAGTAATTGCACTTAATTGTACTATAAATGCTTTATATATTATATATTATATAAATCTTTTTCATTTTTTACATAAATCATAATGTAAAATATTAATCTAGATACTTACAATAAATTTAGAATGAATATTATATAAAATGGAAATATGTACAATACAAACTAAAATATTAATCTTTTATACATATATTTTTATGATATAATTATTATATAATTTGTAATATTTGAAATTATTGAAATGTAAATTAAATTGACAAACTATGATATAAAATATAAACGAATAACAAACGTAGAATGAAAAATAGAAATATACATAAGTGAAGTAAACTCATTTGATTTATTATATATAAAAATTCTTCCAAATTATTTGCACATATAAACAAATATTTAATGAAACCATTTAATATATTTTTTGGACAGTATTACTTTTGCATAATATTAATTGCATAATATATTTTTTATCACTTATATAAAATAAAGAAAAGTGTTATTCATCAAAGAATACTAGGGTTTAGTTATGTTGCGATAAAAATATTGAAATGTCTGAAAAATACGATATTACGCAAATAAATACATTTTATTAATGTAAATTATAATTTATTCATTATATTACTCATCATTTTAATATCATATAAAAATTAATAAAGCCATTTTAAATGTATTAATAAAGCCAGTATAGTATAAATAAAGCCATTTTAAAGTAATTTTAAATGATCAAAAAATATTTTAATAGGATCAAGGCAGAAATAATATACCAGAATTTTTTTTATATTTTTAAATCATTTATTTATATTATGTTTAAATCATTTAGAAATATGTTATTTCTAATGCTTCTAAACAAATGAGAAAAATGTAAACAAATAGACAGAAGTAGTATGGAATCATTAATGTTTTAATTAATAAATATAAATGATTTTTATATTTTCGGAAAACATTTACGTTCTATGCAACTAAAGATATGTCGGTAATACAGAATTATTTATCTATATCAACTGTAAGAAATTGATAATAATTTTAAAAAAATGTGCATATAAAAAAATGTAATAGCATAAATACTTAATGTCATATTGAAATCGTATTATACATGAGAGACACACAAAACTCACGTGTAATTTGTCAGACAATGGGTTTTAAATCGAATACAATGAAAAACAAAGGCTCGGCAATGGGAAAACGTCTGCTCTGCATTATCTAAGCGTACATACGAGGGACTAACAATCGAGCCATACATTCTCACAATGCTGGAATAATGCTCGAGCAAAGAACAAAGTTTGGAGTTTCTTGTTCATCCGGTCCCTTTTGACATGTGAGCGACAATCTTGGATTCTCGAGCATTTAACGTGTAAGGCATCGCTCTGAAATAAACGTCGGCCAATTAAGTAAAGAGCATTGTTTTGCGCAATCCCGAAAAAATTGCGGTATAGCTAACAGCGCACAGCAGAAATGGCAGTAGTGCTAATGCTGAGAAAAGAGCGGAAAGAGACGTCGACGGGAGGTCCACACCCAAATGTAGTCTCGACCTTCTATCATCATTTGTTTGCATGCATTGTCCTTACTTTTATTATTATTAAAAATGCAAAGAAATGTCGATGAAAGGTAGAGTCACAGCCAAGACAAAAATGGATAACAATAAAGATAGAAGAGTCCTTGAAGCATCATCCTTTCGCAAAAACATTTTTTATTTTGCTCTCGGTGCGATTTCACCAGAGCACGTTGGCAGTTCTCGTTGCCAACGAGAAGCCTCTTATGAAATATAATTGATCCGCCACTCGTCTTAGGATAGAAAATGAGAAGGGGACAATTGGTCTGTTCTGAGAAAACCAATTTTTCCGGTGATATTCAGGCTCGCGTCGGCGCCTGCTCTCATCTTATCGATCGACGCGCGACTGCGAAACGTGAGTCCGCCCCTCGGGCGCGCCTGCGCTGCGCTTTTCGCACTGCAACATCGCCGACTACTAGCCTTCCTCCCCTGTTTCTTTCTTGGCACTCCCTTGAGCTTCTTGCCCTACAATTTCTGAAACCACACGTGTCAAAATCACTTTCCTTCTTTACCTGTACTTCTTCCGACAATGTCTCATTATCAACATACTTTTTCTACCCAATTCTTTATCTCAAGCATACATGCATCCACAGCTCTTTTCCGTTTAATTTATTGAAACGCCTATAATCATAGGACTTAGCAATTGACTCAGCAAGAACGCCGTTCGCGCTCAATTTGCCGATTCTTTATATCGCCAAGAAGGGAAATGAGATAAAGGAAGAGTAGGAAGGGGAGAAGGAAAAGTAAGCACGGAAAGGAGCAAAGAAGGTAAAGGTGTGTGGCGCTTGACATCCTTGGCTACTGTAAACGTATGTAAAATGTGTCTATGTATATGTATAGGCAGGTACGTCAGTATTCCGCCTTTCGCCCTTTTTTCGTAAAGCGCCTGTGCCATGCAAATGACAGACAGAGGGTAGCTCGTTAAGTATAACAGGATGCACCAAGCACGTCTCTAATGGAAAACGCTAAAGAATTACGGTACCCCCCTCTCTCTCTCCCTACTGTTCTCGTTCTTTCGCTCTTCATCCCTCAACACTGCATTTTGCTCCCTCTATTTTTCCCTCTGCTTCGCGCATGGCTCCTATTGTGCGTAAGCAGCGACTCGAACATTTTCAAAACTACTTGTACATTAACGAGTAGTCTGCTCCTCTTCCACCTCTCCTTCGCTGCTTTGCTTTCTATGAAGCTCTTTTTCTTGAAACCGCCGCGAGAAACGAAGATAGTAGAGTGATAATTGACGAGAACATAGAAATAGGCGCAAATTCGTAATTAGAAGAGCGCGAAATATTCACTACCGCAGTATATTTGCATAGCCGCCCATGACAACGAAAGTGGAGCCCCAACTAATTAACGGTTGTAGCATCAAGCTCGTTACCGTCTTTTCCTTAATTCCAAACTCGTGATACCTTTAACTTTCGACAAACCGAATTATCTGTAGGTCGAACACGATTAAAATGACACCCGTACTTCTTATTCGATTGATTATCACATTAATCATTCATTTTCTGTGTCTTCATAAATTTTCATGACAATGTCGATATATCACCAATGGAAGCTTCTCGCACATCCCCATCAAAGCTTGGCCAAGTTTATAATTAGAGCTTTGGGGGTCAGGATATAATTGCCTCTTCAAAGGCTGCTCATCCGAGAAGAGAGATTTAGAGAGGCTTCCGTACCTCTAGTTTCGATCCACACTCGGCTTTACGATGACTGTATAACGTTTATTATATGCTGTTCATGAACCCTTGGAAAAATTTCCACTACGTATTGTGCTTTATTTTATATCTTGTTCTCTTTAAGCGTAAACCATCAGTAAGATATCTCTATTTCTATCAAGTATAACTTTCTCAAATTTGTTTAAATACAAAATCAATAATATAGATAAATTAAAGGGGAAAAAAGCAATTAAAAGCTTGCAAGCAAGAGAAAGAATTGCATGTATTATTTAAAAAAAGAGATACTATCGGAGTCACTTTAACTAGATATATAGAAATTAAACGTATAATTTTCATAATATTGATTATTTTAGAAATAAAAGATACATTAAAAATGGAACAAAATTATTAAAACAGATGTTCTATCAAAACTAAAACTTATTTTTGCTAAAATGAAAAAAATTAAAAATTCGAAATATTATTAATAATTTGAATATTGACATCTTATTTATTATACAAAAATATTACTATTGTAGAATTTAATTTTGGTAAACAGTAACCAACATATAGTTTGCAAATTTTATTATAGACAATATAATAATAGTATTACTTTCTATTATCTTACGTACTTACCTCTTGTAAACCTTTTTATACTCTTTCTTTTATATCTCTTTCAATTCGATCATTATATTACCGATTATCTTTTCCTATCGAATGCTTTCCTATGGTCAATATATTTAAAAAATATGTCTTAAATTGTATTTATATTTATTATTTTTCAAAATAATTTATCTTTATTGTAATGGTAGCACTTCAAAATTAAATTCCTTGCATGCACATATTTACGATAGTTAGTTCAAAATTTTTTATTTTCTTGGTATTTATGATCCATACATGCAACTTCCATCAATAACAACATTAACGGATGACAGAATAATCAATCCAAACGCTTATCTCCCCCCTCTCTCTCTCTCTCTCTCTCTCTCTCTAAACTTGCTCTTCCCCTTTTATACCACGTACCATACACACGCATAGATAGAAATCTTGCAACAGGAAATAACACAAGCTAAAGCTTCTCCTTCGAATCATTGTGCCTGCATAGTGGACAAGAAGCCAACTAATAAATACCTTTTCTCCTAGTGCATTACAGCTCTCGTATAACTCACCATTAGAGATTGCAAAAGGTATTCATAAATAAATTTGTATGCATCCAATTTGCTTTAGTAATTCTTCGAGTTGAGCTGTATCATAAATTATTCCAGTAAACTTTGACATTGCAATAAAGTGTTTGTCAAAGTATATTTTTATCAAAAACGGTTTATTAATAAAAGATATGTTGATAACGCTATCATCAAATAATTTCTATAGAACAATAATATAAAAACATTTATGCAAAATTTCAAAACAGAATACTTGAGTAAGTAGAGAAAATATCGCTGTCAAAATTTAAATGAAATCGCCACTATTGATCGACATGTTAAAAACAATCATTTTAGTTGAATTTACATGCAAATTAAAAAAACCATATTATTCTATGTAACAACGTACTGCATTGCATTTAATGTAATGAAGTTTCTTCGTCTAGTCTAATATGATCTTGCACATACGGGTTCTAACAAATAAATAAAAAAAAAAACGAAAAAATAAATTACACCTTCTAAAAATTTGGTTAAAATATTCGCTTGATTTTCGATATACTCAAAAAACTAATCATGTTGCATTAAAAATATTCAGAAGTATAATCATAATTATAAATAAGATGAAAAATCTTCAAAAAACTTCTAAAAAACTTCTAAAAAACTTCATAAAAAATCTGTTAAATTATATTTTAATTTTTTCATCTTTTTATTTTTAATTTGTTGAATATTCAGATGCTAAAATGTAACTTTTCAGTATAAGAAAATCACATCACGTTCCAGCTCAAAAGAAATAAACTTTACTATCATACAACAAATGGTCATCTGATTTATCGATTTATATACTTCAACTATTATAATAGCATTTTTATCAGTCTTATTTAATATTGAATTATATTTGGATTATACATTACAACTATTAAACTATTTATACTATTCTCAATAGTTATTTTCATATATTTAATAAAAGTAAAAATCATTATTATTTTTAGTTTAGTATAATTTTCTAATAAGCATATAAGGTGGTTGATATTGCTTTAATTAAGTAGACTTGGGGAATAAATTTAATAACTGTTTCTTAATTAAAATGGGCTATACTGAATGGAAATCAGAAAATGCTAACACTTACTAGAAAGCTTAGTAGTACTTATTTAATTTAGAGTCGTGCGCGCACTACCCTCGACGATGTACATAAATAACTAAAAATAAAGTGTAAATTGATGAATAAAAATGCTTGAATGACACATAATTACTTATAAAATAATTAATATTTTTATTTCATTATACATTACCACATTTATATATAAGTATATGGATACAGATATGCATGTGTGTATGCATATATATATATGTATATACACTCAAGAGTGTACTAAGTAATAAAAGCCCATTTACAAAGTTTACGGAAATACGACCGATATAGTTGTTCATAGATTAGCCAATTTGCCTAGAAAATTGATCCGCACACCGACTTGATGAAGACGATTGGTTAATTGTTGGCCAAGTTCAATATCTACATGGGTAAAGTTGCATACAGCACGTTCAATAAGGAACGTCGATGCATATTTCAAATGATCCACAAGATTGTTGACAAAGCGTTTCTTTTCCTCTGCATTCAATACTCTTCGCCAAAAGATACTTGGCTGGCCGAAATCATCTTCATTTAGTGGCTCGTATCGATCTGCATTACCACTTAAAAAAAATGTAGATTGATGCGCAGCTGGATATTGCTCTGGACCACAGAAGCTATTCGGATAATAGTTAGGCCCGCTACCCTGGTTGTTGATTGTCATCAAACCATCGCGTTGATAATTTATCATCTGGTTTATCATCTGAATAATGAACTTGTGATTAGTTGGAAGTAAGTTTATTCGAAATGAGTTAAGTAAGTTTATTCACTTATGAGAAAAAATGAAAATTTTCACGATTTCGCTTAAATTGAAGAACTGATAAAACTGGAGATGAAAGAAGAAAACCAGTATTCTATGGGAAATAATGTGTGCAATGTATATGCGAATTTCTATCGCACAATATATTTACAAAATCGATGGAATGTTTTTGCAAACGTTCAAACAGCGTCATTTCCAGATCAACACTTTCATTGAGTAATTTTATCTTTATATTTTAAGTGCAATTAAAAGATTTTATCTTCTAACTTTGTTTTCGGATAAAAATTGAAATTTGTAACGGAAGTATTGTTTCATATTACGTAAAATATGAAATATTTTTTAAATCGAAAATTTTAATATAATGGATAAATAGATTTATCTAATTCAAAATTATAAAAATGATTTCAGAAGAAATGGCAACGAATTACATTTCTTTAAATGTGTAAAATAGCAGTAAAAAAATGAAATCCAAGTAAAAAATAAAGTACATATAAAAATGTTATTGAAATGAATTTTTGATCAGTGAAATATCATATAACATTTCCATATAATGATATTATGCAATTCTACAAAAACAGTAATTTACATTAATATGTAATTTTATCTTTTTTACATATAAAAAAAAATTAAATATATATAACGAATTTTCTTCGAGTAATAAAATGTTTATTAAACATTATTGCTATTTTGCGACACGTAAAAGTTTTTGGTCAATGAATAATGAATCTATGTTTACTATCGTATATTTATCAGTAAACGACATACCTTGAATGGGCAATTGACGGATAACTGGAGGTGGTTCGGTCCTAAACGATGCCTATGAGCGTCCCCATAACCAAAAAGTCGTCCTTGCAATAATTTGTCGGGACTGGGCTCAATGCCAGGTACCATATGAGCTGGATTGAATGCCACTTGTTCAACGTGGTTAAAATAATTATCTGGATTCTTATTGAGAACTAAAGTACCAACCGGTATCAAAGGAAAATCTGCATGTGGCCAAATCTACGTAACCATTAATAAATTTTGAAAAGTTAATTTCAGTTAATTTTTCTATACGATTTTTATACTTAATTTTTATTTTTATTTTAAACTTTAAGTGATAGAATACGATTTTAAAACTTTTAAATAAAAACCAAATATTAATGTACAGTATATTTTGCTAAATTTATAATTATTAAAAAGTGTTACTATCTAAATTAAATATTAATATATCTAAAATAATTTTTTTACTTTTGTAATATCGAAAGGATTCCATTTAAATGTCTCAGATTGTGCAATTGTCATGACCTGAATGTAAAATGTCCAAGAAGGATAATTTTTACACTCGATCGCATTGTACAAATCGCGTATGGCATAATCAGGATCTGTTGATGCCAAATGAGTCGCTTTATCATCAAGAAGATTTTTAATGCCTTGATCAGTCTGTAATATTAATAAAATAGTAATAAATTATTGTATCTAAAAGCTCCACCATATTAAAAATAAAAATGTTAAACCTTGTAATGAAATTTACAATAAACAACTTCGTTGTTACAGTTTACGAGCTTAAAAGTATGCGAGCCATAACCATTCATATGTCGATAACCGTCAGGGATACCTCGATCACTAAAAAGTATCATTAGTTGGTGTGTTATTTCCGTTCGTAAGGTAGCAAAATCCCAAAACATATCTGCATCCTTTGTGAAAAAATTTCATATAATTTATAATGGATAAAACCAATCTTATTTTAGATTTAAATAACTCTTATTTGAGCTACCTTTAAATGCGTTACTGGATTTCTTTTTTGCGTGTGAATGAAGCTTGGAAAAAATAAGGGATCTTTTATAAAGAATACCGGTGTATTGTTTCCTACTAAATCCCAAATACCATCTTCTGTATAGAACTTAATTGCAAATCCACGTGGATCCCTACAAAAAAGAATAAATTATAAATTAGCATGGTGATATGTCCAGAATATAATTTAATGATTATAATTTTTTTAAATCAAATATATTTGTAGAAAATTAAAATAAATTATAATTACAAATTTAAAATAGTCATTTAATAATTAATTTGCCATAGTCATTATATTAAAATAGTAGGTATTTGACTTACCTTACTGTATCAGCAGAGCCGAGTTCGCCAGCAACTGTAGAAAACCGTACAAAGATATTTGTTTTTTTCCCTATTTTGGAGAAAATGTTCGCTTTTGAATATCGAGTAATATCATGCGTTACTTCAAAAAACCCATAAGCACCTTGAAATAAAATTTTTGTAATAATTATTATTTTATTTAAAGTACGCCTATTGTTATAAATATTCACGTGTACTCAGTAATTCTGATTATTATATTCACTACAAGAATAAAAAATTAAATTGAGATTTATTATTAGGATCTATATCTAAAATTTATTTTAGAGGAATATTTTTATAAATAGAATATCTTGGAAATATTAAAAAAAAAGAATTATATTTATTGATTGTTAATCGCTTAAACAAAAATAATACTCTTATCAATTGGAAAAGAAATTTGAAATTAAACATGTTATGCTTACAGTTTCTTATTATAAAATTATTTTATTTAAATTATTTATCGATTAAGAATTAAAAAGTTTAATTGTTTCAATTATAAATAAATTTTGTCTATATATCATTAATTTTATAATTGACTAAACCCATTTCTTAATTCAACTTATTTGAACTATAAAAAATATAAATTTATAATTCAATAAAAATAATACTTACCAGCTCCTTTAGCATGCACTACTCTCTCTGGAATTCTTTCTCTGTTAAAATGCGTCATCTCATCAATAAGCGTATTATCTTGCAAAAGGATTGGACCTCGAGGTCCAACAGTAATACTAGATGTTTTGTTGGCAATTCGTACTCCATTTCCAGTCCTTAATAATGGAATATTTCCCTAAAATTGATGAAATATCTGTCAGTTACTTCTAACTCTCTCATTCGTTGGATATATTGTAAAAATGTGCAACTGGTAAATTTATATTCGATATTTAAATTTTGTTTTTTTACATATGAAAAATAATTAATTTTATAATAGTTTCAATATTTAAAATGTATAGTTAACATTTAAATTTTACAGAATTTATACTTTTCTTTTGTACTTAATTATTATGGTGCTGCTATATTTTTTAAAAAGTATTTCAAGTAATACAAATTTTTATTTTATTTTAAAATTTTACAAAAATGAATTCTATTAATAATATGTATTAATAGTATAATTTGAATACATAAAATATTAAAACTTAAGTATTAGATATTTCTAAATAAAAATTTCCATTCAATACAAGTATCATGATAGGTATATATCTAAAATATTAATAATACATTTCTGTAGTTCCATCTTAAAAAACAAAAATAATTTAAACTTGATTATATATTTATAAATTTCACATTCAGTTCTAAAATGTAATTAATTAATTATTCGCAGCTATTATTTTCAATTTTATTAATTAGCTGTATTAATTTAAATGTAGTATGTGTAAAAATTCATTTTTCCTTTAATCACTATAATTTCTATTATACAATCCAATATAGAAACACTAATTAAGAATGATGTCACTCATAACTAATATCGTTATACTTTTTATTTGCTTTGAGAATAAAATAAACAGAATTCCATTTAGAATATTTACAATATTAAAATGACATTCTTAAATTTTACATGAAAATATTTTAAAATAATTAAAATACTATTCATTTGAAATATAATAAATATTTATTTGTCAAACGAAATATAGTTTAAAAAATAAAATTGATATATTATTTAAAATAAAAACTAACAAATGTGTAGAATATTTACGCAAAATAAAAAAATATTCATTTTAATAAAATAATTATTAAATTTATTTTATGTACGTTTTTGTTATCAAATATTAATATTATTAAAAGAAATTATTATTGCCTTATCATATATTATATTTAACAGAATATTTTAAGCAATTAAATATGTATGTAGTATTCCATTCAATAAAAGAGTAATAATAAATTATAATTTATAACAATTTACAAAAGCTTCAATATACATAATTTGATATTTAATTTGATTTGAGTTGATTTGATAAATTAATTTGATATATAACTTTAATATACATAATTTATATATCTTATATTTGTTTTCTCTCATTTTTTATTTATTTAATTAATAGGTATTAAATTAGTAAAATGTTTTAATTTTATATATTTATTATTTTTATTACATTAAAAATTTAATGGAAAATAAATTATTTTATTATATTTTAAATGAAAGTATTTAAACTCAAATATGCATTTATTTAAGTCTAAAAACTTGTTATTGAATAAATAATTTGATATATATAAAAAACATTTAAGCAAATACAAAAAATTAATTAGAGTGTATTATTGTAGTATGAACAATGATTTTATGAATGTTATTAAATTTAATGATAGACCGCTTAATAATATTTAGTCTGTACTTGTCAATGACAAAAATATATTGCATAAAAATAATTTTTTATCTATGGATTAGTAATACTAATAACTCATAGTAATTATAGGATTAATTTGTGTATAGAATTTAATTAAAATATATTAACAATTAATATTTCTATGTAGAATGTAGTCATAATTGATATGTTCTTATGGAAAACATAATTACACGTTCACCTATTATACAGTTAAGTCAGAGAATTATTTTACAAATCAAAACATTGGTTATTGGAGGTGTAAGCTGTTTTAAGATTGCAATAAAACTCGTATATATACCAAAAGTATATGACAGCTTGCAATCAGTACTAATTTATAATAGGTTTAATATCTATTTTAATATTATAAATATTTTCTTTTTTTATTTGTATGCATCATAATCATATTTATCGAGTTATTTATTGATGCTTATATTGTTTATTTAGTTTTGTTTGTTTAATTGGATGTAATTTCTGGAAAAAGAAAATATGAAATATATTTAGATATGCAAGTAATAGAACAGGGTGGTTATAAGAGACCAAAAAATCTCAAAATATAGAAAATAGCAATAATATTTAATAATTTGATCAAATAATAAAAATGAATTAATGTAATGTAAAAATATTATTACTTAATTAATATAAAATCAATATTTGTTTGTGTTTATGGAGATGTGTATGTATGTATATAGGTGCGTATACATATGTATTTCATAACCTATAAAATTAATTTTTTATTATGTATAAACATTTATTGAAATATAACTTCATTTTCTGACAATTAGGATAAAACATTACATATTGTATATTCACCAATAATTGCTTATCTTTCGAATAGACATTATCGAATAGACATTAATAGTAGTTATCTTCAATTACTTTGTACTAATTAATTATCTTTATCAATTAATTATACTGTATTATTATATTATTGTAGTATTATAATGTATATCAATTAATTAATTACAAAATATTTATTTTTACAATAAATTATTTGGTATTTAGCTATATCATATGACATTAATCTACAACGTAATTGTAATTTGTACCAAAGTAATTTTTTTTTATTTAATATTTTATATTTTATACTCCTATACAACACTAACAATATTTATTACATATATTTATAATAATATTTATAACAATACATTGCGTTAAAAATTTTCTTAGATAAGAAAGCCAATGAAAGCATTTGTAACTATGCTATATTATTAAAAACGGAATAATATATTTTATCATTAATTAAATTGTCAGAAATATAAAAAAATAATTTTACTAAAAATAACGTATAAATGTATATTATAAAATTATATAAAAATACAAATTAAAACATTTGAAACGATCTGATTACTTATTTTTTATTAATTTCTATAAATCGAAATAATTGGCATTGTTAAATTTTATAAGTTAGTTAATATTGCTTTATATTGTTTGTAACGGGTATTCGATACTTATGTAGGATACTCAATATATAATGTGTAATCTTATAAATAAATGAAATTCAAATAATAATTATATCATTTATATAATTATAAGGTCATGCACGTTTACTACGTTATTTTCTTCTATCGAGTACATTTAATATCGCACAATTATAGCTTATAAAATTACGATGACTAACCTGTGAGGATTCTTTATACTTTATCAGTTGATTGGCAGCAGGATCTTTAAACATATTTACAGATGCAGATGTGACTTTACAGCTAATTGAAAAATGACGAATTATTTGATATAAATGAAATTACAACTTATTGTTCTGAAATAAACCACAATTTCTACTGATTGGCACAACACTGAGGCACTTATTAGATTTCAAGACTTGCCAACTGTGGTGGGGTTATATATTAACTTCTTTGTTAAATTGAAATAAATAGTGCTGATTCAGCAGTTAGAATTTTGATATCATTTTTATTAAAATATTCATTTAGTAATTATCTCATTCTTATAATTTTATTTTTAAAATCATTGACAATAAATGATTTAAATAATATTAACATAATTTTTCAAAAATAAAATAAAATTCATAGTTAAGATTATAAATTATAACTGAAATATATTTTATTTTATATTACAACCTTTAATCACTAAACAAATCTAAAAATATTTTCTTATAATTTATTAATGTTATTGTAATGTCAATGATTAATAAAACAGTTTATGTGTGTACAAAAATTGTAATTATGTTTATTACTACTTAAAAATAAAGGTTACACAATATAGAAAAATAATATTAATTAAGCATGCCCTTTGACTGTTACCTATGACAATTTTATTTCAAAAATATTTTCTTTAAGGTAGTAAGAATAGTTCACAGGTACAATTTTAATTCATATCTTTTATTCTTCTACAGTCATGATTTGTTTGAAACAGATACATTCTTTTATACTTGAATGTAAAAAACAGATATTTTATTTTTATGTACTCGCTATCATTTTGAACAGTAGCCAGAATACTCAAAGTTTTATCTTGTAAACAATTTTATATTATTATATAATTATTTTTTTGTTCCATCTTGTATCTTTGGTAGGAGATTCAAAGTGGTCTATTCAATAGAAGAAACTATAAAGTATTTAAAACTTTGTATTCATTTCTTTTGTATAAGACCACATAATATAACAAATATTTTCCACTACTATCAACATTGCATATATACAAAATCGAAGTAATATTTCCTATAAATTTATTATTTGATTGCTAATTAAATACCAAAATTACTTATCATTGGAAATAATTAGAGATTTCAATGAATAAATAAAAAAAATAGTATCCTTATTATATATATTTTTCAATAACCTAATCTATTATTAAAGTTTCGAAAGCAAACAGTAATTTATGCACATATTAAATATTTGTTAATGAAGCCTTATATATGTATACATTGTATTAATGAAATGTAAATAAATTACTGCCAAAAATTTGTTTACACAATTAATGTTGCTATTAATAGCGATTCGTAAACTTGTGAAATATAATATGTCAATATGAAATATAACATTACATAAAAATGATTTCTAACGTTTGTACCCTCTATAAGTCTATCGCTTTAATGTATAAACTTTTTAAAATATAGTTAATTAACACGCATTGACAAACCATAGATGAAATCGATATAAATGACAATATTAACGTTTGCAATTATTTATGGACTTCAGATTAATTTTTTAAAAAATTATCAAATTGATAACAACGTAATAGCTGTTGAAAATGTACTAATAGTATTAAAATTTCTCCTGAAACACAACCCTTTTCAAATTTGGCAATTTGATTAGTCACTGATAGTGGCTTTACATTTTTCATTCAATCACTTTAACGAATATAGATCATTGTTTAAAACGGAAGCTAGGCCAGATATCCTAGGAAAGAAGTCCTTGTTCCATTAACAAGACTAGGCATTTGTCACTGTCATTGGACATTGTACTTGCCATACAATTAAATGACTCTGTTCACCTTGTTCCTCAGAGTTTGAAGTTATTGGTACAGACGTTCGTTCGATTCCTTCCTCTGTTTCTTCACCGTCACCTAAAACAATTTTATTTTATTAATATGTACCTTATTAAATTGTCATTACTCATTAATTAGTGATTTAATTATCATTGAAGTTTGTTCTAAATATTGAAAGAACTTTGAACTTATTCTTAGTAAATATTTTGAGATGCAATGCATATATATATATATATATATATATATACAGATTTTAAATACAAAAATTTCCTTTTCACAACCCAACCCCCAGAGAGTGTAGAAAATAATAGTTTAAGTAATCATTTACCAACAAAAATTAAAAATAAAGATTTTTTTTATTAAAGATTATATTCAATAGAATATATTTTGTTAGTATTAGTAAAATGTCCACAATACACAAAATTATTAACATAATTATTAACCTAGTGTCCCAAGCAGAATGAAGCAGATTTTTTGTTAAATATGCTAAGTATATTTATATATCTACCAATATTATTTTCAACTACTACATTCATAAAAATAGTAAGTCAAGCTTTTCACAACATAATTATGTTCATTAATATCTTTAATTTAAAAATACAATTTTTATTATTTTTACGAATGATCCTTCTTGGTTAACTATCAATTGCTCATACTAATATTGTACAGCAACCTTATATGCATCCTAGTACTCTCTGGGGGCATACCTGACTAATTGCCATACAATTAGATGTGTTGCCATGTCACTTTCATCCTCCGCTTCATCTGCTGAAATTATAAGCAAGTCAGGGGAATTTTAAATCATCTGTTTACATAATATTTATTAAGACAAATTATAACCAAATATCAAAAATTTATTATATCGTTATTACTATAATTTTAATACAACAAAGCAATATTAATTATTAAATAATACTATAAAAACACTGAAATAAAAATACCAGTTTATATAAAAAATAATTTATGTAAACTAAATTAATTTTCATAATATATAATATATAATATATTAGTTTGTAGGAATATATATATTTTTTTAATATATACAATTTTTAAATTAAATGCATGATATTAAAATAAAAAACTGAAATGATTTACGTTTATTGTTTTTCTAGTACTATTTATATTTGGCTAATTTTACAAACTTTATTTTGGAAATAAATAATAGTTATATAGCTCAATTTAAAATTATAAAAAGATTCTTAATTATATAAAATTAAGAACATATATATTTTTTATAATGTATAAATAAAATACATATATTTTCAATGTGAACTGAAAAACTTACAATCAACGATTTTATTACAGTATACAACAAAATATGTTGGGTCTTTGATTGAAAATTATTATTAATAAAATGACTTAAAAATTTTAATTATAATTTTAATTTAAGTTAATTTTATGTAAATATTTTAATATTTTTATTAGTCTTTGATATATGAAAGTTGCTATATTTATTCTTTTCAATTAGATCTTTATAATATTATTTATTATATTTATTATTTCTTATAAATATGATCTTTTACTAATAAATATTTTTTTATATTATCTATACTCAAATATTTGTACTTGATTTACTTTATAAATAAATTTCAAGTTGGTTAAAATATTAACTAAAGTTAATTTAATGAAATAAAATAAATAATTAGTTAATAAAAATATATTCATTTAAATTTATCAAAATTAATTAAACATAATTGTATTTTAATGTCTTTAATACTAACTAATGAGCAATTTAATATGCCTGTGACAAGTACTTTAATAAATGAACATATAAAAATAACCTTCGTATTATATTGTTAATTAATGATTCTAATGCTTTAATATGCAATTGTATGAATGTTTATAATAATAAGAAATATATTATCAAAAAATTACAGATTTAATATTCATTGCCAAGTATGCACTGATATTTATAAATATAAGTATACTACTTACCAACTCTAAAATCAATATAACCTTCGCCTCCAGATAAAACAAGCATAGCTGGTTGAGTATTATCTGAAACTGCACTTTGACCACCGTGACCTGTAATAAATGTAAGTGATTATTATTACGCAAATTTATAGGTAGATTAAGCTTATTGTTATTATAATGAATAATCTAAATTTTGTACAATGAGTAGTTTTTACCTGGCACGGCAACAAACATTTTCACTGCTTCACGATGACCATGAAAACTAAGTTGTGCATGAGCCATACTACAATATGGAATAAAACTTCCAGCTGTTACGCCATGATCAGAAGCAAAAACTCTAACACCAATTCCAGGAGTATCGCCTTTTCCACTGCCCGTCTGAATACGTGACACAGCCATTGAACTACCTGCACCTAAAATTAATTACTCGGATTTTATATTATATTTGAGAAAAAAATTAATATTTAAAAGAAACAATTAATTACTTTCAGATAAAGGGACGGAAATAATTACGCCATTCCCTGTACCGATCCAAAGTCTATTAGAAGAAATCAGCAATGCTGTAATTCGTACAAATGAAAAACCAAGTTTTCCAATGCCTAGCATTTTACTAACATAAGGCTCTATATCAACATCTTGTAAATGCTGATATGTATGAGCATGATACAGTCTTAATGTTGAATCTAATCGAATGCTAACCCAAACTCCTTCACCAAGCCAGGCTAATTGTCTGGCCTGGGATTCACGGCGTGGATGTGCATCAACAGTACACTGTAACATAAAACTTTTGGCTATCAAATTTTTTTTTTCTAATTAAATTAATGTAATATATAATCTTTATTATTGTAATAATAAATTACCTCAAGCGACAATGAAATGGGATCAATAACGTGGATTTTATTACGATAGCCACACCAAACTGTTTTACCTAAAACTACAGCCATACATCTTATAGAATGTTGCGGACTCCCCAATGTTATAACATGGTATTGAGAAAGATCCCACTGTCCATCGACTCCTCGTCTGAATACCGCTACTGTACCATCTGCTAAAGCAACTAATACGCGGCCTTGTATATGTCTGCGTATAAAAAAAATTATCTTCTTCTTTTGTTTAATACTCAAAGAATTCCATTGTTGGAAAAAGAATTATTAATTAATATTTGACTTACACAATGGCAAGAGCAGCATCCTGTAATTTAACTGTATGCAAACAGACCGACCAGTTAGCCACTGCAGAATGAACAAAAACAGCTCCGTCTTGAGCTCCAAGCCACATGGTTGGTTGAATAGAAGACATTTTTTCTATCAAGGTATCACTTACCTTATCTAATTTTTCTTCATTATCTTTTGTATTTATATGCAAAGAATCGAATTCAAAAACATTTTTTACAAAACGAACTTTTCCTAAATTCGCTGTTTCTGCATCAACCTCTATGCTTGCTAGTTCTGTAGCAGAATTTGAATCTACACTAATTTTACGCAATTTATCCAATTGCTCTTCTAGGGAAATAGTTAATTTAGTTATTTCAACAATTTTCGAGTCTTCTTGACCTTCATCTGATAGAGCAATCTCAGCTTGATTATCAACATCTTTATTAGTTTGTTCTTTATCATCGTTGTCTTTCAAAATTTGAACATAATCATTTTCTTTAGCACCAGGTACACTAGCAATACACAGCAAGTGACTCTGACAAACATTAAAAACTTGAAGTATATCAGCTGGATTATTGGCATCTATCACAGTCACTTTAGACATTTTTTGCGTGGACGTGCATATCCAAACAAGCGAGCTTAACTGTTGCTCTAATCTCTCAGCATCCAATCTTCTCTTCTCACTTTCTTGTAATTCTTTGTCTAAGTGCTCAACGGCATCTTCTGGATCGATTTTACTGTCACTACTTGTTTCTCGTGCCTCAGCTGCATAGAAAACACTTCCTCCAACCATAGATCCTCCATCGCGAGTTTTACCTCCACTTAAGTTAACACCAGCTCCGCACCAAATCTATATTTAAGTTACATAAGATGATTAAGGCATATATCAATGATAATGGTTTTTAAATTATATATAGAAATGTATATTTCTGAAGCTTCAAGAATCAAATAAAATAAATTAACTTTATCAAATCAACAAGGTCATAGTTTTATTTTCTTGAAAATAAGTATTATTATCTTTGATGTATTATGAAGACCAAATAGCTCTCATATTATTTCAAGTCAACAAATAATATAAATTATTCAGATTTTGTAATAAATTAGCTTACTCTCATTCCAGATTCAGTTTCTTGGATCGGTCTACAATAAACAGGCACTGGAACAGGTTGGCGAGTTGGAGCAATTGGTTTACCTGGTAAACTCCAACCATAGGCTTGCAGTCGACCATCTTCTTTTCGAACATGAGCTCTAACTTGACGATATTGTTCTCTTCTTTCATTTGCACGTCTCGCTACTAATTTTTCAGATGATCTGTAACCAATTATTATAACAAACGGTATAATTGTATTATAAGTAATTATAATTAATATGTGTAAAAGATAAAAATATATACATAATACATATTATATTTTATTTAACAATGGTTAACAAGTAGTTGTATTTTATTAAGCACTAAATAACAATTAAAGGAGACAGGGAAAGATGAAACTGTATTACCTGATAATCAAATAATCTAAGGCATAAGCTGGTTTTTCTTGAATGCATTGCAGAGAAGAAACAAAGTGTAGACCCATAATAAAAACATTAAAGCAGTATATACCAATAATTTAATAAAAATATAGTTTTAAATATAAATTATATTATTTATTTTTTAAATAAATATATTATATACTTTAAACTTTAGAAATTTAAAAACATTTATTCTAACAAATTGATTTGTATACATTTTCTTATTTGATTTTTTCTCAAACAAAATCATAGCATATACAATCCTTCCCATACATATTTTTAAATACAATATGTATAAATACATAATATATCTACAGTAGTGACTTATGATAAAGCCATGCAACATATTAATAAAAAAGTACAAGATAAATAATAAAATAAAACTTTCATTTCATGAAAAATTACGAATATTTAAAAACTATATAACTAAATTTATTATTTCTCACATTGTATCTCCTTGGTCAAGGAAATCATGTCGATTTTTAAGCGCTCGTCTACGCATCATATCCAAAGGAGCAGCTGGAACAATCTGATTAGCTGGTGCACTATATCGAATATGTGGACCACGAATTAGAGGCCCTCGATCTGCTGGTCCCGTAAAGAGACTACTAAAACTATTTATAAATAAAAGTTTAGTTTCTTAAAATTATAAAAATAATAAAATATAAAAACAAAAATACAATTTCCAAAATGTTTGTTTTCCACCCGATATACTAGATGGATCAGTTTTACTAGCACGTATCATTTCTGTCCATCGTACTGCCTCTTGTAATTCCATAAATCTTTCTTTATATTGATTTCTTTCCATTAGTACCCTTGCCATCTCAGCTCGTGTAAAACGTTTTCTTTGCGCCAATGGAACTTCTTCTTCATCATCGCTTTTTGTTGCCTTTGCTGCAGCATCAGCTTCTTCTTTCACCTTTTTTAGTTCTTCTTCTAACGCTAAAACCCGATGTCGAAGTCGATCTCTCGCTTGTTGTAATCCACGAATTTGCTCGTTGAGTAAATCTAGTTCTCTATATTTTTAATATTATAATAAATTATATTTTTATAATAAAATTCATATTGACACTTAAACTTACCCACTTAATTCATCTACTTTTATAATCAAATCATCTTTCACGATGTTCAAAGCATTCCTATAAAAATATTCAAATTTTATTTCACACATTGATTAAAAATTTAATTATAATTGTAAATATACTAACTTTGTAGCCAAAAGCTCATTATTTTCCATTATTAAGTTTTCAACCTCTTTACCCATACCTATAAAAGCAATTATAAAATTCATTTGTTTAATCTGATAAAAATTATTTGAAAATTTCATTAGTATTAGTAATCATAATTATATATTAATACATTTTTAAAAATAATAAGCAGAATATTATAATAAATAAGAAATAAATAATAATTTTTACAATAATTGAAGTACAATATAAATTGCATTGTAAGTTTATTATTTTTCATTAATAGCATAATTTCTTACCAAAGAAGTTGTCATTAACTGCACAATGTAAATTATTCGTTGCATGCATCATTAAATGAAGATATCATGGAATCAGGAGTACAGCATTGTCACAAACAATAAAAATGATTAGTTCCAAAGTTGTTAAATCTTTCGTAAATATTTTACTACACTAACATGCTAATTTAAAGTAAGTTAATAAGAGTTTTATTACAATTTAATGCTTTTATAGTTTTTCACAGCAAAGAATTATAATTAATATATTTTTTCTAAGTATATCACAATATTACAATAAAACACATATTTTAAAGTCTAAAATTTGGTTTTTTTGTACATACCGGATGATGCATATTCTCCTGGATGAACATAACTTCCTATAAAAGATTATAATGTTCCAAGTATCATACAAGTAAATTTTATTAATTAAAATATTAAAAATTACCTGTAATATCAGCTCCTTCATCCATTTCCCCTAAGGCATCTGCATCCTGGAAACTGATTTCTTGATATAATGTATTTGCACTTCGACGTTCTTCTCTATCTGTTCGACTCCTTCCTCCAGGGGTTGTAGCTAGTTTTTCTATTCTTGGAGTTGTCGGTGTTGTTATGGTAGGTGCTATTTCTGTTTCTGGACTTACACCTAAAGAATTAAAAATATTCGTGTTAATATGATTTCTTACTAAATATAATTAAAAAAATTATAATTACGTCTAGAAATTGCTGTTGTCTTGCTTTCTTGTACTGGTTGATCTGTTAACTGACTCTTATCAAACATTTCCACATTTGCATTGCTGCTATTATCTAGCATCTCTGTCCTCAAACTTTCTCCACTAGATGGACATTCTTCTTGAATATCTAACGCATTTGTACTAGCTTCTAAACTTTGGAATCCGTAACTAAGAGGACCAGAACTACGTGACATATGTGTCATTCCAAGTGCAGGTAAACGACTTGGACCTCGACTATTAACAGTGGAATTCTCTAATCTTTCTGTACTACCAACAAGCATTTTTGTTCTTTCCATATAATCAACATGAGTTTTAAATAATTCGGTATAACGATCGTGTAACCGAGAATATTCACGTTTTAATTCAGATTCTTTCTCCTCAAGACGAATAACTAAAATTCAAAATTGTTGTCAATAGTTGAACATTTTTGGATATTGTACATATTATGTGATGGGTTCAATAGTATTAGCTGAAAATGTATTTAAATAAATAAATAATAAAATGATTTTTTTTAAAGAAAAAAAATTATAAATAAAAACTACAATTGAAAAAAAGCTGGACAAATAAACAAAAAAGCAAAACGAAATTTGATAAATTTTTGGTACAATTTCCTAAATAATTTGTGAAAAGCATAAGAAAAATTTGAAACTGAACATAAAATAAACTGAAAATAATCTACTCTACTGTGAGGGATTTTTCTTTGACTGGAGATGTCAGTGGTATTTGTACCGTGGTCGTGTGAATTCTTGGTTTTGAGTTCCAACATTCTAACAATAGATTCAAGACTATCAATCTTTGAAACTAAATCTTTCCGTTCATCTTCTGCTGTATCTTCTAACTCTAATAATTTCTATTACAAATATTTATATTAATATTCTATGTATAACTTTATACAAATTTTATGAACAATATTTTAAATAATAAGAATTTACTTGATCAGATGTTTTTCGAAGCTGCTTTTCTCTTTCGTATTGCGTTACAAGTTGTTCATTGTCTTCTCTAAGTAGCTCTAATTCTACTTCATGTTCTTGATTCTGTGTATATGCAATATCTAAGCACTCCAAAACATTGACTAGTAAGGGCATTAGTTCTTTAACCACATCTTCATCATATCTTGCAATCATTCGTTCAAATTCTTGATAAATACTTCCAGCAAGTGATTGCACTTTCTCTGACATGACGACATGACTATCCTCATGAGTCCCATACACAGTTTCCTGATCCATTTTGATGTCTGTCATTTTTATGAGTTCTGAAATATCATTAATATTTTATTAATAATTTTTTACTTAATTAAAATTCAAATATATTTTATAAATAGTATTATAAAATGTCTATCTTTACATTATTTGGCAGCAGGCCAGAAATAAGAACACTTTCATAAAGTGACTAGAATTATAATTTAATAATAAAAATAATAGATCTTTAATTTTTATTATAATAGTTTGCAATATTGTTATTTATATCTTTCCCATTTAGAAGTATAATTCTTTAATAGAAAGATTTTATCAATAATTAATAATATATCAAGAAGTTAATAAATTATTAATAAAATTTGTTTATAAAATCTGTATACATATGCATAATACATAATACATTTTTATACATAAATACTTGTATCTAAATTTTTATTAATTTATTATTAATAAACAAATATGAGAAAAAATATTAAAATAACTAATTTTTAATGGAATATTTATTTTATTAAAATGGTTACATAAAAAGAAAATAAAAAATTAATAAAATTTTCAAAAATATTATAAATACAATAAAAGGCTATAGATATGCTTAGTATGTATAGAAAGGAACTAGGTGCAATTATATACCTTCAAAATCTATCCTATTTGGATAAGTACAGCAATAAAAAGAACTACTGAAGATTCTGCTCGTATATTTTGGCTTATATTAATTTATTTATGCATTTCTCCATCCATATTTTTGACTATTTAATAAATGAGCAAAAAAAGATTATAAATAATTAGTCCAGCCATACGTATATTCGCAATATTTTCACTGAATTTGCCATTAGTATTAATATTATTTACACATACACGTTATATAGGCTACTGAGTACTTATTCTGATTATCGAAAGTCTGGGTTTTTGCCTAGAACAAAGCAGTCTGAGGTTCCTATCACCTTATAAAAGGCGATGATTCCTCCTCCTATCCTTCGTCACCGTCTTCGTTATGTTCGTCCTCGTCAACATCGCGAGTAAGGGAGTACACGTATTACAGCTGTGATAGCAGTACCACTTTCTACATTGTCCGCTCGTCCATCAGTGTCCTGTACCTTAACTTTTTTGTTCTTTCACTTTGGCTATTTAAAAACATGAGTATCTTAACAGGCGCACCTCAAACACTTCATCTAAATTCAGTATATCTCGTGTCTCCTAATCTCTTACTAACATAGAAACAGTATTCGTCAGCACTGTTTTTCTTTGATTTTTTTTTTTAATTCTTTTTTAAGATTCAACGAATAAAATATAAATCTACTCTTAATATTACTACTCTTATCGACTGTAGATTATAAAGAAAAATAGAGAAAAGTATTTTAATATTTATCAAATTTATAGATAATCCTTATAAAATAAAGAATGTGACAAACTCAAATGCTTTAAAAAATCCTTTATTCTAACAAGTTACAGTCGATAAAATAGATTCCCAATGTAAATGTTTAAATCAACTTAAAAATAATATTATATATTATATCAATGTGTATGGATATGTGTGTGCATATATATATATATAAATTCATATTTATATACACATATTATGCATGAATATATAGCATGTGTGTGGTTATGTAGATAGCTATGCAGGACTGTTAATTGGATTAGTATATTCTTGTGGTCAATACTCCCATCACAAACAACTGTATATTTATTTAATATTTTAATTTGTACAACATCGCCCAAACTGAGAACGACATAAGAAAAGCAGCCTACAGATTAATCGATTCAACATATAGCGTCTGCTATTTAAGAAATACTGTTGAGTTGCCGTATAACCTACGGAATAATCATTTTGATTACTCGATCAGGGCTGTGCTAATGTTAGAGATTATAGAAAATTCTTTTGCAAACATTATTTACAAGTATATGAAATTGAGAAAATAGTTTCTATTGTCTAAAATGCCGCTAGCAACTTTGACTGTTCCTTGGAAACATGAACAAATAAATGAAAAGGTATGTAATTTAATGGATGAAATGCCATAACGCTTGTTATTTAATTCATCTTTACTTTATTTAAAATTTTTAATATTTATATAAGACGTTTACGTACAATAAATTAAAAATAGTAAAACTTATTAATATATTTGAAATTTTTAAATTTATAATCTTTAGTTAATTTTATTTTTTTAAGTCATGTAATTCATTGCTTTAATAAATTAATAGCAGAGCACTGAGATTCTTTCTGCAGAGAGTCAAGAAGAAAATATTATAAAGAGTTCCATGGATACACATTCAAATGGTTGTTCAGAATCTCATGAAATTGAAGTTCGAGATCTTGTTAGAGATGGTTATGAAAAAGCAGAACCTGGGCATTTTGAACTTCTTAAAGTTCTTGGGCAAGGCTCATTTGGCAAGGTTATATAAATTATCTTATTATAATTTTTATTAAAAATACTAAATATCAATAATAATTTAGGTGTTTCTGGTAAGAAAAACATTAGGCAAAGATAGTGGAACTTTGTATGCTATGAAAGTTTTAAGAAAAGCTACTTTGAAAGGTATTTATTTTCAAAATATATTATATTTTATATTTTTAATGGTTAAGATATGATTCATTTTTAGTTCGAGATCGAGTAAGAACAAAAATGGAAAGAAATATTTTAGTTGACGTGGAGCATCCTTTTATTGTTCGTTTACATTATGCATTTCAAACTGAAGGAAAACTTTATTTAATTCTTGATTTTTTAAAAGGAGGTGATTTATTCTCTCGCTTATCTAAGCAGGTTTGCTAAGAAATGTACTTATTAAAATTAACGTTTTAAATTAAATGTTATAATATTATTTTTTCTTATAGCTTATGTTTACTGAAGAGGATGTAAAATTTTATTTGGCAGAATTAGCACTTGCTCTAGATCATGTACATAGTCTTGGGATTATTTATCGAGATTTAAAACCAGAAAAGTAAGTCTTTCTTAATAATTTTATCAAATTTTATATAACGGTCCTTCTTTTTTCAGTATATTACTTGATACAGAAGGTCATATTGCTTTAACTGATTTTGGATTAAGTAAACAACCACTTGATGATACACAAACGTATTCATTTTGTGGAACAGTTGAATACATGGCTCCCGAGATTGTCAATCGCAAAGGACATTCATTTGCTGCTGATTGGTGGAGTTTTGGAGTATTAATGGTTACATTCTTGATATTAGATATATTTAGTTAAATAAAATTATTCATACAATGAATTGTAATATAAATTTATAAATTTTAGTTTGAAATGCTAACTGGTGCAATGCCATTTCAAGGAGCTAACCGTAAAGAAACTATGACTCAAATTCTTAAGGCTAAATTGGGTATGCCACAAGAAATATCACCTGAAGCGCAATCACTTTTGCGTGTTTTATTTAAAAGAAATCCTGTGAATAGATTGGGCTTTAGTATGTATATATTCAACATTGTCATTTTCATGTATATTTTAATAATGTTTTTTTATGATTTAATTAAATTATAGAAGGTATAGACGAAATAAAAAAACATATCTTTTTCCAAACTATTGATTGGCAAAAACTATACAAAAAAGAAATTAAACCACCCTTCAAACCAGCTGTTAGCCAAGAAGATGATGCATTTTATTTTGATAGTGAATTCACTTGTAAAACACCCAAAGGTAAAGTATATCAACATAAAATGTAACATTATAAAAGAAAATTTACTGAAAAATTATTGATAATTAAATTATAATCGAATAATTTTTCTCAATATAGATTCACCGGGTGTGCCACCAAGTGCAACTGCGCATGAATTATTTCGAGGTTTTAGTTTTGTAGCTCCATGTTTACTTGATAATCATGATAATTTTTTTGAACACAAACAATGTGAAAATGTTGCTAGTAATTTCCCAGCTTACGTTAATCCTACTTGTATAACGGATGAATATGATTTTAAACAAGAGATAGGCAAAGGAAGTTATAGTACTGTTTATTTAGCTATTCATAAAGCAACAAAAACGGAATATGCTATTAAAGTATACAAAATTCCAACTATTTATATTCATGAAGTTCATTTCGTATTATTTTTATTTTATTTTTTAGGTAATTGACAGAAAAAAACGAGACCCTACAGAAGAAATAGAAATATTATTACGTTATGGAAGACATCCACATATTGTTACTTTAAAAGCTCTTCATGAAGATGAAAGACATGTTTATCTTGTATTAGAGCTATTACGAGGTGGTGAACTTCTTGATAGAATGTTACAACGTCGTAATTTTACCGAAACAGAAGCTGCTGAAGTTACCTATACTATTACTAATGTTGTACAATATCTTCATGAAAATGGAGTAATAACTGTTATCCAATATATAACATTTTTTCATTAATTTTCAACAATATTTTTAATACAATACGCTTATATAGGTCGTACATCGTGATATAAAGCCTTCAAATATTTTATACGCTAAACCTGGTTGTAATCCTTTAACATTGTGTATTTGTGATCTTGGATTTGCAAAACAATTAAGAGCTGAAAATGGTTTATTAATGACACCCTGTTATACAGCCAATTTTGTGGCCCCAGAAGTACTAAAACGTCAAGGATATGATGCTGCTTGTGATATTTGGTCTCTTGGTATTTTGTTATACATCATGTTATCTGGGTAAGTCTAGTATAAAATATTGAAAAATCAATTATTAACAAAAAAACTGTTTTGTAGTCGCATTCCATTTCCTAATACTCCAGGGGATACGCCAAACGATATTTTGGATAAAATCGTACGCGGTTACATAGATGTGGAAAGTGGTGTGTGGTGCCAGATTTCTGTAGAAGCAAAAGATTTAGTAAAACGTATGTTGCATGTGGATCCAACACGAAGGCCTTCTGCAACCAATATATTAAAACATCCTTGGATAATGAATAGATATCGTTTACCTTTAAATTTCTTACCAGATATTATTAAAGACCCAATCATTGTAAAGGTATTACAAAAATGAATGCATTATTAAAATAAAAGGTAAGACTTAATAAAATTAAATTATTAATAAATAATTAATTTGTCTTAGAACGCTGTTGCAGCAACTTACCAAGTCATGTCTAATAATACAAGATTGCCTCACATAGGTCCAGTCGTATTGTCAGAATTGGCAAGACGTAGAACTCGAACAAAACTATCTGCTAATATTCATATTTGAAATCAGTCCATCATTTTTGCCATTTTACCTAAACTATTTACTAGACAAAGGGTCTGGGACTTGCGACGATGATCGTTGCCTCATCGTTGTATACAACCAAGTGCGTATGCCTCAATTTTTGATGTTAGACAATGAGAACATATAACTATAGTCATCATTTGAATTTATTATAAAGAATTGCTAATATTCCATATAAGTTAAGCGTGTCAAGAATTATGTGATAGTTATTTATTTTGATTTGCGCTTTTAATAGATATATGTGCAGATATATATATATTTTTTTATGTAAGTACATATTTTTTAAAAAATTCATCTTATAAAATTTCTAAATATATTTTTCTGCAATTAAAAGCATCCTAAAATAATAAACGTAAAAAGTAACATCAGGTATATTTATTTATTATAAAATATTGTATAATATTATTTTTCATGAATGAATATAAATATTGTCAAGATTATATCTATAAAAAGCTCTCTTAAATGCATTTAATAGATATAAGAATTAATTTTATCAATTAGTTAATGTTACAATTATTACTATTTAAAAACCTATTATATTTAATTGAATCGAAATTAGTAAAATAGTAAAGTTTACATTATGAATTATAGATAAAAATGTACAGTCTTATTTTGAAAATGTATTTAGATCCGACCATTAAAAATTATAAAATTAAAAGACTAAACATAATCAGTAACGCCGATACACAAGGTTGGTTGTTAACGAGATTTCTTTAAAAAGTTGACAAAATCAATCATTTTTCTCTATTATTGAGATAAATGCTTAGATACATGTTGCCATAATTGTTCTTATAAGCTCATTATTATATGCGTGTATATTTTTATATAAAAATCGAAGAATATACGAATATAAAACCGAGTGACAAAATGCCATAATGATATATTAAACAATGGAGTTTGTGAAGAAAAAAATCTATTTCTTTTATACATTTATCTTTAAATTTTAATATATGTAAGATCATTTTTGCCTGTAGTTGCGTTCTACCTACTAAGAATTATCTCAGGAAAATATTTTATTTGTCATTAAAACTATGTACCTATTTATAACTTAATATAATATTGTATGAATAAACGAATCAAAGGTACTCTGAATCAAAATAAAAATATTATGTACTTTTAAATTGTTTTGAAATATATAAATAAATGTGAAAGATTATCGAAATTGAAATAATTACCCTTTTTACTTTTCATTTTCCATAATAATTCACGTGTAAGCTGAGTATTTTAAATTTATTTTTAAAATGCCCGCAAAATTTGAATATTTTTAAGTGACATCTACTGGAATAAAAATCTAAACATAAATCGTATACTAAGAATAAGCCGCGTTCTAAGTCCTATTATTTAATATACTGTAGAAGCGTAACTGCTATTCGGTTTCTTTCATTTTTCCGCTAAATTTAGAGTCCTGAAGGAGACAATCAAACAACATTTATTTAATTAGACAAAAATCATTAAGGTAAGAGCATTGTGCATTATGTGTATTGAAATTTTCTTTATTCATTGGGAAAGCATCATCTTGATTATTTGTGATCCAAAATCGCAAGCAAAATTTCTGCTTGTGAGCACAAATGAAGCATGCCATCTTCACTTTATTTTCCTGAGCTTGAAAATGTTCCCGCTATTTTGCTCCTTTTATCATCTTTCAAACAAAAAGAATTATAATAGTGTTTGAGGTGAAAGTGAAGTGCATGCATGCTTCAATGTCGATTATTTTACCGCTTGGATGAGGTGCAATACTTTTGGAACAGTGTTCGCGCGTCTACGACAAATTTAATATTACAAAATCAATACTTCCAAGACGTTCATATCACTTTAATATTGTGATACATTTATCAATACATTTTTAGTAAAGTTGTATAATTTTGAGTACAGTTCTTACGAATTATATTACAAGATTTTTTTATATTTTTATTTAAATCATGAATGCTCTATTTCAAGTACCTATCTTTATTACAATTTCTTATTAGGTTTTATGGATATTCAAATAAGATGGGTATTATTTGATTAGTCCATTATTACTTTCATATGTGACTGCTATTTATTGAAAAGAAATTTGAGCAAGAGTACACATACATTTTCTAATGTATACACAAATACCACTGAGCTTTCAAGTATTCAAAATAGGTATGATTGAGTATGTAGGCTAGATATTTATCATCACAACATGCATACAATAATAAATAGTTAATATTTTATGGACATATTTTTTTAAATTATTTTTTATCATTTTGATTCTCATTTTATAAAAAAAATATAAATATTACTTTCATTATACATCAAAAATTACTTCATGGATATCCTTTATATTATCTTATTCTTTTAAAATTTTTTCTACAAATATTTTTATTATAAATTATAAATTTGTAGGTTTTTGCATCATGCTTCAGAAAGGCCCACGTCCTGTGGTTTTCTGCGGTCCATCGGGTACTGGAAAAAGTACATTGATAAAATTGTTATTTGATGAATTCCCCGATAAATTTGGATTTTCTGTTTCCCATACAACAAGAAAGCCAAGACCTGGAGAAGAACATGGGGCTCACTATTATTTTACAACTAAAGAAGACATGCAAAAACAAATTAATCAAGGAGATTTTATAGAAACTGCAACATTTAGTGGTAATCTATATGGAACAAGGTAAAGAAGTTAAATATGAATGCACTTATACTTTTCTTTAATAATTTTTATTTAATAGCTTTATCTTTCTATTGATAATATTATTTATCATTACATGTAGTATATTATACATTTCTGTTATAGTAAACAATCCATAGAAGACGTTCAAAGAGATGGCAAGATATGTGTTTTAGACATTGAAATGGAAGGAGTTAAACAAATTAAATCAAGTTCACTTAATCCCTTATATATTTTTATCAAACCTCCATCCATTACAGATCTGGAACACCGATTGATTGGGCGCAAAACTGAAACCAATGATTCCTTACAACGTCGATTATCCAGAGCAATCTTAGAAATGGAATTTGGTAAGTATAAAAATAATTATAAATTTTTAATTTTATAATAATTTTTTTATTTATATTTATAAGTTATTCTAAATATTATTTCCATTTATAATTGCAGGTGAAACTCCAGGAAATTTTGACATTATAATTGAAAATGATAATATTGAAAAAGCATATAAAAAATTGAAAGACTTTATATTAACTGAATTAAATCAACAAAAGCTAACCGGTATTTATTAAATAAATAATATTTATTTTTTAAATTAAAATGAAGTTTTTAATAATTTGTTTTAATATCTTATACAGAAAATTGACATAATTTCATGAACAACTTGTGTTAAGTGCCAATTAAATTATAGAATTGTTATCCAGTTAATTTGAGCAAAATTTCCAAAATGCTCAAAACGCAAGAACATACACTTTGGAAATTCCAAGTATTAGAGTACAAATGTGATTAGAGAATAATATATTTCTGCAGTGCATCAATTCCTGTAGTTAAAAATATTTAAATATTTATTTTAAAATTAACATTTATAACAAAGATAAAAATGAGAATAATTTTTAATAAATTTTTTAAATGTTTATTGCAAATTTTATAGTTTATTTCACTGTCATTATTCTTAAATTTAATATTAAATATTGTTATTGTTATTGAACACAAACTAGAATTGGCTGCATTGTAAAATATATTTATATTTTTCGTATTTCTATTTTAATAATTAAGTAAAGATATTATTGAATTAAATATATTTATAGCTTTGTAAGATAATTAAGTTACATAAAATAGTGTATAAGATTAAAAAAAATATTTATTGTAGGTATCAGTTTAATAGGTAAATTTTTGCTGAATTTTAAAATTATTAATTTTTAAAATATTATTGATGTGATTTATATTTATTATAAGAAATTTAATTTCACAAAAAAATTAATTTATAATTCCATAGATTATGAAAACATTTAAAATGTATAACTTGATTTTATAAATTATAAAGATGATTATGTCGCGAGATTTAATATCCTTAGTTTGTAGCATTAAAATTGTATAAAGCATATTTAAAAAATTTTTAAAAAGTTTTAAAAATTTTGAATTAACTGTATTTATTGTATTACCAATATTAATTAAATTATAAATTACGTGTCAATAAAAAATTCAATTAAATTTAGCAGTATATTTGAAAACTGTTAATAAGTATAAGTCAAATAAGGATTTAAATATTAATATTAATACAACAACTGAGACTATCCACCACTAAAAAAATTGTGTTTCGCTAGAATAGGTTTATATGTATAAAAGAATTATTCAGAATTATATTTTCTACCTTGAAATGCTTTATTATATAAAAATGAGCAAAGTAACTTAAATTCTATTATTTTAATTTTTATATTCATTACTAAAGAAAATTAAATTTTCCTATATTTATAAAGTTTAATGTACATTATAATAGAGTATTACATTATGTAAAGATCAAATTGATCAAATATAAATTGAGAAATAGAAACTGCCAAAAAATAAAGAAAATATACATCAGATATTTAATATTTTGTGAATATTGTTAAGAAAGTGATTATGTGAATTGAATTTATTTGCTATTATATTTTTTGTCATTATAAGTTTTACTTCAATTATTCTTGGTTATTATTATATACCGCAAAAACTTTTACTATCATTATTATTATTATTATTATTATTATGGAAAAGTAAAAGTATTATCAGTTGCGTTGTTAATACATATTTTGTAGATAATTATTTATTTAAATAATAATTTGTTGTAAATGCCTTTATAAAATTCATGTAATTTCAAACATAATAAAAAATTATGAATTGATGAAATAAAAATTAGAAAAACTGATTTATAGTTTCATTTGTATACCTAAAAGACAAAACATATGCCTGAAATAAAAATTTAACTTAATTTGAAAATAAACAAATAAAATTTTTTCTTTTACGTAAAAATAAAAAATGTTAGAAATGATATAAAATTATTCAGTGATAAAGTATGTTTTTAAAATAATATTCGATAAGTTTCAATTAGAACAATCGTAGATATGCTAATCATAAATTGTTATAGACGGAAATTTAAAATCAGTTATATAATAAATAAATAATATATATTTAAAACAAAATCTAAAAAATCTAATTTTAAAAACATATATAATTACATTTCAGTTAAACATATAAAGCATTAAAATAAATGTTTTATACATATATACATTGTAAATAATTTTATTTCTATAATTATTAAAATGATTTTAAAGATAGCTACATTTTATAGTAATTTATTCTAGCATGCTGTAGGATGTATTTCTAAAACATTTCCAAAATAGAATTACGTTTAGGGTATGATGTTCGACATTCAGAAATATAAATAAACTATAAATATTAGTCAGAAAACTAATTATTATAAATCATTGAAATATAAGTAATGAAATAAAATGTTATTGTATTTGAAAATTTGATTAATAAAATTGTTTATTAAACATTATCTGAAAATGAACTATTAATATGCTTAACAGTTTTAAAAAATTTTAAATAAAATTCACTTGTATACTGTAATAAGTAATCAAATAAATAATAAGATGTAATTTTTTAATGAAAAACTTCACAAAGTAAAATGAAATGGTTAAAATAATTATATTTTTAATATCAAAAAGTTGATTCTTATTATTTATAATTATCTCTATTATCTCTAATGTTAAAAATATAATTTACCATTATCAAATGAATTAGTAAATTAGTTATAATTTAGTAAACTTTTTTTTAAATCAAATAATGTTTTGATGCATAAAATATTACAATTTTTCAATTACAGGTCTTAAAATGTATAGAAGTGAGTGTTTCGTGTAAAATCTTAAATTCAAATTTTAGAAAATATAATGCAAACAAAATTCCTGTATAGAATTAGGAAAAAAAGATAGATCAAACACTAAATTTAAAAATAAAAATTGATAGTATATTTTGATATGTAAAAATTGCATACAGATAATTAATAGTATAACATGCGTGCAATTCGTTCAAGCAAATTCAGTAATGTAATCGGCTAGAATTGGTAAGCATTACAAATAAAATCACAACCGTTATCCCATGATAGAATAAAATAATCTTCAATTAATTGGAGCGGTACGCCTCAATCTCCAATTGTTCTGTCCATGATGATGTCGTATCCTGTGTTTGCTCGTGTCGCTTACCGTAAGCGAGGTGATCAGAACGTCATCGGAGACTGCTGGTAATGGTCGTAATTTAGACATCTGAGGATATCCTGAGAACACGTACTCTAACACCTGACTTTGTGGCTGAAAGACATTCGCGGATTCAGTCGCAACTACACGCTTAGCTAACTGCCCGAGCTCTTCCTCTTCGCGCAGTAACCGACTTGTGAGTTCGCGTAACTTTTTAATCTCATCGAGATTGGCACGTGCACTCCATTTCAATATGGACTTGGAGGGCCTTACAATTCTACTGGTTGGCAACTTACTGGATTCTGGATAGTAGGCCTCGTAGAGGATTGGTATCCGTGATCCCATCAAGCTACTCCATAAAAATCAAAGCTTTTTAATGTGAAGATAAAGAATCGATGTGAATAATCACTTTTATTACTATACATTGAACGTAACACTAACTTACCCCGTTTGTCGGTCCTGGGCCGCAGCATGAGTGATTTCTGAAAAATTAACGTTAAATGCGTTAGAGTAGTCGCGGACAGGGTCTCCGTCTATACCTACCCAGAATAAGCAGTGAAATCACGATCATCATGCACTTGAATGCCATCATTCTACTCGCATTAGTGACACCGCCAGATAGAAAATTTCACACCCGCAGCTCTGACTATTTTTGGAAGTCTGCGACGAAAATAAATTACAGACTCTTCAATTTATACGAACGTTTATCGACGAAGTCATCATTTAGCGGGCATTCGAAAATTCAGATTATGCGAAAACCGCCGGATTATATCAATATAGTTTTTTTAAAACATAATTAAATGAATTCGTAACATTTAATAAAAATTATCTGTTAATTGTTTTTCACTTATTATTTTTTTAGTTGTCAAAGTAGTTCATAAACCATTACTTTTCAATTAAAGTGTTACGTAGTCGGATACGGGAGTGTTTGTATTAGTAAACAGAATTTTTTTAATCATATTGACATGTGGATATAAACAAAAATTACGATTAAAAATTCATGTTCTGCTGTAAAATATCACCTAAATAATATTATAATAAGACCATAATAACAATATAAAAAGTAACGAGTGTATTTGGTTAGCAACACAACTAATCAAAAATACTCCATCAATGATAAATTTATCACATTAATTGAAACTCAATAAAAAATCGATATATTAATTGCACACATAATTCGATGAATTATATATATATAATAAAATTTATAAATTTTAAATGAGCTAGTTTTCAATTAGATTATTCAAATATGTTTTAAAAATCATCTTTAAAAATAAATATACATAAACGATGAGCTAATAGTTTTAAGAACAATTGTTTTTAATAAAAAATTCTGCACATCAATAATTAAATTTATTAGACAATGGCTATTTTTAATATTTGTATGCAAAAAATATATATGACATAATTTATAAAATTCATGCTACTAATTATACATTGTAGAATAATGATTATGAACATAGTTTTGTAATCTCTACTTAAAACAATATTAATATTATATTTTTCATAAATTGTCATTTGTAAGATATTATTTAGAATATATAAACGTAGGTCTTTATAAAATATTAAAAAAATGTATATACATAAAGAGCTTATATTTACTATTCACATTTATATATAGACTTTTTATCATCATTTATTGTATCGTCAACATCTAACTTTTCGTGTATATACTTTATATATTTTATGCACCGTTGTGTACTATACATTAAAATTATTACATTTTTTTCTATTAAACTATTATTAAGTAAAAGGAAGTATTTTATAATTTTAAAGTTTTTAAATACCTATGTAGATTGAATAATATTATAAAATTAAAATCCTACACTGAATTACTATATATTTACATATGTCTACATTATAATAATTTTCTATTGATTTTAAATATTAACATATATTAATTTTAATTCTTAATTTTATAAAAGTAAACAGGTGTTAATATTAATTTTTAATAGAATTTATATTTTATTTTATAATATTTTGTATAATTTTATATTTAATAATAATGGTGAATATCATTCTGATCAATCTTACAAATTTAATCAAGTTCAATATCATAATATAAATTTTAAAAATGGAATAGAAGATTAATTGTTGTTATTATGCTTATCAATAAATCTAAAATTCATATTCTGAGTAGTTTAATTAAGTTAATCGAAGATAAAGGCAATTTAATTTTTTAATTAAATTTATATCTTATTATACAACATTTGTAATATCATATATAAAAGTATCTATAGAATCTATTAATCCTAGTTATACATACAAAATGAAAAAAAGGGGTAAATTTATGAGCATCTGCACGAGATATCAGTTATGAAAATAATTAACATTTCATATTCATTTATTTTGTATTAAATTTTTCGTAATAAGTTGCTAATTTAAATGATAAAAAGCTAATATTTCTTTAATAGATATCAAATGAATTTAATAATTAATTTACAAATTTCAGCGTCTAAATAAAAAACATTCTGAATGTGCAGATCGGAAATGAAATAAACTTGAAACAAGATATAACAATTTACCATTTTGATGCGCTTCTTGCTTAAAATTTTATTTTTAATCAATTTATTTTAATCATAATGGCATCAAATCCAATTCATCTATTGATCGAAATTAACTTTCTTTCTCTATAGTATTTTGAAAAAAAATTCAATAAAACCTAAAATATTAGTAAAAAATGAATTGTTAAATACTTTTCAATATAAATATTAAATTTTTATGCCGTGAAAACTTTCTTAAAATTTTTTGTTTTTGATTATTAATTCCTTAAAATATTTTTATAAATTCAGAAAATGTTACTTATTCTTATTAAAGGAACATCAATATTACGTTTTGTAATTTTTAAATTGAACTATCTTTAATAAATGTGATATAACCAGAATCCAATTTATTAATAATATATAATATATACTAAATTTTTTATTCTTGATCTAATAGTTTATTAATTTAGATATTAATGTAGATTAATATCTAAAGATAGATTTTTCGAAATTTAAATGTTAAGGAATTTAATTAAAATTTAGAATGAAATTTTATACTACTTTCACGCATTAGATATATGTATATATATATGTATATAATTCGTAAACAAACGATACAATTTCGCTTTTCGATTACAAACATAAAAGTATGAAGTACTTATTTCAAATACCAGAGAATACTTATTTGTTTTTCTCTTGCTAATTACTCAAAAATCGCATGAAATTTAAATATTTAATAGTCAATGAGTTTTTTGTTTAAATGGTAATTCATTGTATACTTCTTATGTCACTCTCTTACCTAAAATTCAAACAATTAAACTCTCATATTTATCATAGAGAATGTATATAAAATAATGAATAAATGTTGTAAGTTTGAAAAAATATTTATTCTTTTTTGTATATGTAGGTTAAAATAATTATCATATTAAATAAAAATTTGGATTAAGTACAAATATGTAAGGATGGATTATGCTCGTAATAAATAACACCTGCAACCACCATCGACACAATATTTTCCACTCTTACCCCCAGGTATATTGCCCACATTTTTACAAGCCTTTTGGCATTCGTCTTCTGTGCACTCTGTAAGAAAAATAACGAAACAGAAATTAAAGGAATAATAGAAAACCGTTAGTCACTTTTCTATTATAAAATGATTATAGCTGTATAAGAGAAGGTCAAACTACTCACTAGCTTGGATACTGCAGACAAAAAGCATCGCTACGATAAGTAGCAGGAAGTATTGCAAGAACCTCATTTTGTAGCCTCGAAAATATTAAGTGATCTTACTTTACATATGCCAATAATAACTCCTTCTGCCAGGCTGGATTTCTGTCTTCTCTTTTATAATCACCCGTCAACTACATTTTCTCGCCAAAAGCTAAAGCTTTCCAGGCGACCTTTGCTCTTATAATCTAGCATTTAAAATTAAGTAATTGCTCGCAAATAGTTCTATATAATTACTATGATGAAAGATATTTTGTTTAGATATATGGAGCACAAGGTCTAATTAAAAACGACTTTACGATTGATACATAGAATCCTGAAAAATTGTAATTTTAAATATACCGTTTTAAATATAGAATTTCAAAGTAATTAACATAATTATAATTGATTTTACACAACTATTTTTTCTACAAAAAAACCTACATAACACAAAAAACATTGAATTTAATTACTACAAAAAAAGCATTACTTGACATTTATACTTTTAAATTAAGCTTCTTTTATTGGTTAAATAAGCAGAAAAATGAAGTGGATCATTTTAAATAAAAGTTAAATTATATGTACGATGCTAACATGTTATCATACGCAAATTAATGCGTAGTATAACTGATATGCATTTAACCTTGATATTACTTATGCAACGTCAAACTATGATTTCATTTTATTTTCGTCAAATTTTGTTTGCACTTTATTAAGCAGATTATTTTTTTATTAAAGCAATAATTGAAAATTATTATAAATAAATAAATAATATCTTAATAAATAGATAAATAACATATGTAAATAATAAGTTATAAAAAAAATTTTTTTACATATCTCTCAGTTTCCTACTCAATACAAAAAAACTACCATCAAATTTGTTTAAAAAAGGTATAAAAAAAAGAATTTAAAAAGTAATTGTAAATGTTATACTAAAATATACTACAAAAATATATTTCCAAAATATACGCAGAATGTAAATATAAATACGTATAAATATAAATTACGAAAACTTAAATTTATTAAATATTTAATATTTAAAATATATTTAAAATTCAATATGATGAAATCAATTTTGAGGATAATTTAATCAATAACATTGATTTTTTCCTAGGTCTATTAAATTAAACTTGGCTGGAAAATTTAGTCAGTTCAATATTTAATTTTATAAATAAATTAAATTATTTTAAACATCTTAAAAGATATAATATTAAATATTTAAAGATGAAACTTTTGACATCCATCCATTAGATAAAATAATTATATTAAAAATGAATTTATTAATAATATTTATCGACATATTTAATTACATATTAGTCATATCAAACTATTTAACTCAATAAAATAATTTTAACTTGTAACCTAATTTGTAAATTTGATAATTATTTACTATTAAAACGTAAATTTAATTAAATGCTGTCATTTATTTCTATTTTTTAATTTAAAAATAGTATTATTAAACATATAAATTATATATATATAAAAAATTTTAATACTAAATATTCTAAAGCGCTTATAATAATGTAAATATAACAAAATAAATGGCCATACAATATTCACCGATCATTTATATATATAAATATCTTAATTTTACTTTGTTTTTTTTTATTTCATTTATTGAAAATTCCATTAATTCAACTGATTTATTATCAATCTTAATTTACTTTATGTAAATTTTACATTACAAAGAACAAAAATATAATAGTAAATAATAAACTTATTATAAACATTTTAATACAAAAAGAAATATGTGATATGTTATATGCTATATTTTATTCAACTGCATTTAATAACTTAGTGAATATTATTATTTATTCAGGTAAAAATTGCTTAAATATCTTGCATCGAAAAGATAATGAATTAATATTTTTTACGTATTTAAAATGATATTGAAGTTAATATTTAAAAATAGTAAACTGTAAGACTGTACAACTGTAAAACTGTAAACTGTAAAACTGTAGAACTTTTTATTAAAATCATATATAACGAATTTGATTTTAAAGTCAGACTTAAAAGCAATTATACATTCAAATCTTGTACAAAATAAACTTTTTTAATGATTTATAATATTTGGTATAATAAAAGTAAATGATTAATAATTTCTTTACTATCGAGTATTATTATTTTATTCTAAATAATTGAAAGGTTTTTTTTTAATATGACTGAATATTATTAAGCTTATTAAATATGAGCAATCATTTGACAATTTTGTAAATAATTCTTTTACCGTTTAAAAGTGTTTAATGATAAATAACATCTTTATTATATATTTAAAACTTATTCATAAAAATTCACGTAAAAAATAATGTCATTGCTAATTTTCTATTTAAAATCATATGTGTTGTGTATAAAATTGTCTATTGTATGTTAACGAATTGCATAATAAAAGATTCAATTTTAATAGATTCAGTTTTTATAGTAGAATTTTAATAATATTTATATACTTTTCTAAATAGAATTTTCGTGATTCCTATATTTATATTCAACGAGCTTGAAATAATGCATTACTTATAGCAATAGAAAAAACGTTAACAGCTAAAATTTAACTTCATTTCGAATGATTGGACTAACAAACATGTATTTTTCGGTACATGTTGGGTACATAAAATATGAACTGTAACAACGATAGTTGAATAATATAAAAAATTCCTCTCAGTGCAGCATCAAAATCAAGAGCTTTTAATTTAACAATTCAAGCATGTAGTCTATTCGTTTGTCTTGAACGACGTAATTAAGATGATACAGCATCAATATGAACCATGTCTTCGCTTGTAATTCTTTTAATTTTGTTTTTACTTACTATATGTAGTTATTAGTAAATAATAAGTAGTCCGTCGACTAATCATAAGATGTACTTTAACAATTGATTTAACTATCAATTTTATCTTGGTCATGAATCAATAGATCTTGGCATATTATTACTTTTGCACTGTATATTAGATCATTTGGATTTTAAAAACTAAAAAATTAATAGTTCAACGTCCATGACAGACTTCACTACTCATAACAGTATTATAATAAACTTTCATAATTATATTAATTTGAATATGCATATTTCGCTAACAACTTTATCGCCAGTAATGTAAAACACGGGAGTCATAAAATATTAAAAGAACATCTAGTAAAAAAACTAGCTTGATTGTAAATTTCGAGTTTGGATGATTGGTCTACAGATTTCTGCCTTTTCCTTTTATACTTTTATATAAAAAACATTATTATTGAGTTTTCAGAAACTTTTTTTTTGTTGTGTAATGTGCCATATAAATAATATCGTGTAAATATACTTCATATGAAAATACGTATATATTTTATCACACGTGTATTGTAATGCACGTGTTTTTGAAGTACCTATAACATTATGAGCTATTATTAGATCAATTGAATTTAAAAGAAGTTAGCTAAGTAGTAAGACTTAAAACTGTAAAACTTTCATAATTTAATTAAAATTAAGGAAAGTTATGCTTATGTTTCCAAAATATTTACATTATTATAAAGGATAAAATATTGAAGTTTTCATTATCATTCTGTTTTTCTAGAAAATTGATTATTTAAGATTATTTCTCGAAAATTATTACGTTAATTTGTTAGGTTAGTTTAGTTTTGATAATAAAATAATATATCTTGAATTATACTTATAAGATATAAGCAAATGAAAATTTCATACGTAGCTCAAATATTTGTAAGTGTTATACATAATAAAATAAAAATTTTACAGTACAAGAATTGAATTGCAAAGCAATTGTATGAATAAAATAATAAATATGTTATAATTCACACGATCATCTATTTCTTTTAAAACTTTTTTTTGGCTTTTACTTTTTGTTCTTTTCACTTTATTTAATTTAAACAAAGCTGTATATTAACATTAATCATATAAAACCCTTACATTATAAATTTGTACTAAATATTTGCATAGTATATATATTATCAAGGCAAATATAGAAGGTTATACAAAAGCTGATGAAATTTAATAATATATGTGTGAGATTTATTGAAATATAAAAATGTATGTACCACTACATTAAATAAAGCGAATATAATATTAAATGGCCTTAGTTATGATGTATAATCTATTCATATTGACAAAAAATTCGCATTGTGGAAAAAATTAATGCTGTAAAAATGTTTTGCATCAATAGAAAAAGTGGTAATATTTTATTTAACTATATAAACTTACATAGTCACGTATTTTTATATCTATTAAATGTGCCACCATGGAAGCAATTTAAAATTAAGACAGAAAATGATAATTTCATGTAAATGATTAACAGTGTATCATTCCGATGTTTAAATGATATTTTATTAGCACGATTATTCATTGAAAGTAAAATTCATATAACAGTCAAATAAATTTAACGTATCCCAAAACCGAATAATAAAATCCAACGATAACGATTGGATTATCTAAATCATCAAATCCATTTCTCTAAAACTTCCAGCTTAACTCATCGATTTTCCTTTTTATACAAGTCTATTTGGAGAATCATCGTGGCATTGATTTATTTTGTGATTTTTCATTATCGTTCATTTACGATAAGCTTAAATTTGTATACAGTTATTCTTATTATTACATTTAAAATATAGATATAGTTATAATCTAGGAGGAACAAATAAAGAGTGTTTGTAATAACATATTAAAAATAATTAAAAATTTAATAACAAAATTTAGAACATAAAACATTAGAAGCGTAATTATATTTCGATTTATTTTCTAAAACTGTAATAGTATGTATTATGCAGTGAAGAAGTATATCAATGGTATCAGAAGATATATTTGCCTCACTTAATAAGACATTCTTAGGTAACTTACGAAAATATTGGAATCGAGAGATATATAATAAACAAATTTTTAAGTTAACTATATCGATTCTCATTGTTTCTAGCGTAGCTTTTTTGTTAAAATAAAGCATTTTTCATTTAACATTTAGAAAAATAATAATATTTTTAATACATAAAATATTAATTTAATATCAAGTAATTAAAACTTTTAAATTTCAATATGCATTCAATTTAATTATAATACATAATTTAGAATACATTTTTTATTAGTTTATTATAATAAATGATACCTTATAAAATAAGGTATTGCTGTTTATAATCAATTTATGAGTTAATTGAAACTTATTGATATACACCTACACTTATTCGATGAATTTTATGTCTAGTTTGTTATATAGAAAGCTTGTTACATAGAGCTGTTTCAGACGCTTATATTTTATACAAAGATTTTCTTCGTAATTTCTTTCCATACTTACGAGCTTAACAATTAAATCCATAGTCTGTGAAAGTGAAAATTAAAAACAAAATATGATAAACAATATGATAAAAAATGTAATACATCAAACCATGGAAAAGTTATGTGTTTGAAAAAAATTGAATAATACATAAAAAATCAGAAATTTTATTGCCATTCAAAACGGGGGTCATATATGCATATAACTCTCACATACGTCAAACGCTTCATCCTTTCACTCGACTAAATCTCTACATGTACAGGAATAAAATAACCTAGTCAAATAAAATCGAAAACAAATAAATGACCTCTCTCATTATTATTCTTGTTATCGATTTCAGTGTATTATAAAAATAGAATAGAGCTTAAGAAATTGCCCACCGTTATCAGACAATCCTCAATCTTCTTACAATACGTTGCTCAGCGATGCACTATTTGAAATAACGAGTTATGTTAATCTCAGTATTTAGAATTCCCTAAATTTTGTCATTCAGCGTTACGAACACGTTAAATCATTTAACTTAGTTATTATCACAACTAAGCAGAATTTTTCTCTATTTCTCTATATATCTATCAATCTATCTTTCTCGCTCTATTTCTATATATCTTCTTTTTCAGTCTATTTCTATATATATATATCTATCTATCTCACATTAACTCTGTATTGCATTACTGATAGACAACATAATGTTGGGCAAGATTCATAAGAATTAAGTGGGTTATAGCTGGATGAAACCTAATTATTCATACTAAAATATGAATAAGGTCCGGATTAAAAATAAAATCATTTCCAATTTAAAATATTAGCGTTAAATAAATATTAAATTTATTATTAATATTATGAAACGATTAGATAGTATTGCATCCACCGAATTAATATGAGAACGAAATTGTAGTAGTCATTCTTAATGTTATATATGGCAAATAAATACTTGAATTTCAATTCTTTTTTCTATTTGTTATCGAAAATGGTAAAAATCATTATTCGTTGTTAAGTAAATATTATATATATATCTCAATAACAAAACTAAAAATTTTCATTGAGCATTAACTATTTTTTTATATTTATTTTATTTAAATTAATTTATATTTATTTACAATAATATTTATATAAATAATAAAATTTATATATTTTTGTACAACAATTTAATATTATAAGCAATTGACAAATTGCATTACCGATATATTGTGTAATTAATGCAATACGAATTATAAGCTATTTGATAAACTATATTAACTATATTAAATATTGTTTAAATTCGATAAAAATTATTTGTCACCTATATAAGAATTATATCTTTTATATAAAAATGTTTCAAAGTGATATCTGAAATTGATATACTACATATGGACGAATAATATCAGTTTTCCACGAAAATATTAAAAAATTATATAATATTTATTGTTAGTATTGTATTTTAGCATGAAAATAATTTCACAGTAAAAATTTATCAGTGCATTATCTTAGTTTTACAATTATGCATAATATGTGTATGTGGGTATGTGCACACGCGAGTTTGCGTGTGCGTAATAGAATATTGCATGCGTGTGTATGTGTATCCATGCATGTGTACATTAGTTTTAATAGAAAACAAATAATTTATTGGAAAAGAACAGCGGTTCTATCTAAACATGTAATACATACAATAAACATTAAATTCAATATTATATAATGGAATGATGTGCAGAAGTGTAATAGGTAATACTATATAATAGCTATCCTTCTCATTCATTTTTTCATTCTCTCCTTATTGTTTTTTATTTTCGATTTTTTAAAATAAATATGTCAGCCAAAATTTAACCTTAGAAAAATGTTCATTATAATATTCATTTCAAATGATATTGGGTGTTTAAAAACTTCATTAATAAAATTAAATAAAAAGAAAGCTTATTTTTTTAATCAAAAAATAGGAAAGCGAATATTGGAAATTCGATGCAGGTTCGTTTACATATCTCGATTTACTTTTACTTTGATAAAATTTACAAATTATATTTATATTCGTATATAAATATATATGCAAATCGTCGAATTATTGAATTTATTTATAATAAACTTTTACTAGTTTTTTTGTTGTTTCACAAATCATAGCTGGACAATGTTGTAAAAGATGAATATATATATAATCATAGATGGACAATGTTATAAAGGTAAATTTTATGTTTGGTTATATAGTATAATGATTTATTTCTTCATAATTCATATAATTTCATTGGTTATAATAAAAATCTTATTAATCATCACTAATATAAATATTTAAAATTTGTTACATATTAATATACATGAAGATCGAATATCCCGATTTTTTAAGTGATACTTTACGTCAATATTGATGGATAAATTTATTATAATAGTTAATCTTAATGACGGAATGAATCTTATGAAACTATTAGAATTTATTCAATAGATAAATTTCTAATAGAAAATGTGCCTATACATATATAATATGTATATGTTATAAAATAGCCATAATAAATTTTCTTGTTATTTATGCGATTGTTAAGCGTGAATTTATTTTATGACTATGAATATGTGTTAAATAAAAATGATGTACCAAAACATTTTTGCTACATTGACACCTAATTATTACTTTTATCAATTAAGATCGTTTACTTAAAAAAAATGTATCATAATTACTATCATTTTATTAATATTTATTGACGATACATTCAATAACAAAAAATGTCAATTTGGTGAATTCTAGCTATTTAATTACAATTTTTTTGCTTCTAACAAAATATTTTCATTTACAAATTAAGTAGATATTATATTATATAAAGCACGACATTAATAAAAGTCAGATGTGACGAAAAAAATATCAGCAATATACTACAAACACTTTTTTTATTTAAGTAACATGTAGAGAGGAAATAAATTACATTATTAAGGTTTCCAGCAAAATGAATCTTACAGCTTTATACTTTATTAAAGAAAATTTTTTGTAGTTCAAGTCAAAGTAAATACTATGGGAAAGAAATTACCCTATGTTTTTGCTCCGGACAAACAACACTAACCTAATTAAAAAATTAGTCTCAGAAACAAATAAATAAAAGAACAAGAAAAATAGTGCTATTTGTTTAAGAATAAAAAATATAAGGGTATTAAATTATTTTACCCGTGGTGCAAGTGAAAAATGGGGATGTTGGATTCAGTAGTAACGAAGACATTAAGGAAGAGGAGAAAATTATCTATTTCTCATCCTCCCTTCAGTATATTCACTTCATTTCATTCATTCTATCTCTCTTTCTCATTTGCACATTTTCTCACGCTGCACAGAGAGCGGAACCTTTGACTGTAACGCGAAGGTTCGACCAGTAGTGTTTGAGGCGTACCTTTATCAGATTACACATTAATATTATCTTACCACTTATTTACCTTTTGCCGATGCATACCATTGTTCGAATATATCGTTTGATTCTTTTAAATTTCTGATCATTGACGATTTTTTATACTCCGTAAGTAAATAAATACTTGTTTATGTCATTAATAATATGATGATTTTTTGCTTTTAGTTTCTTAAAACAATTAAATTACTCTTTATTACTTTGACTATTCAAAAACTTAATAATATAATTGTTGTATTATTGTATTATAATTGTTATAAAAGCATTAATTACTCATTGTAGGAGTTATTAACTAATACCATGTTACTTTGTGATCATTTTAGAACAACAAACATTTTAATGTTAAATAACTTATAATTTGTTAATAAATTAAATTATTGTTCGTATTAGAAACATTTTAAAATAATTTATAAAATATTCGTTACGAATATTCATAAGAAAATTTTTAATAATTATTAAAGTATCGCAAATCGATCATATGTTTCAAACAAAATTATTTTTTTACTTTTTTATAAAATTATATTCAACTTTTATTCAAATGTATTAAATATAAATTTCTGTTTGTATTAATATAAATTTTGTACAATATAATATAAACTGAAAACATATAAAAGAATTTATTATTCTTTTTTATTTATTATTTAAATACATAACTTAAAATTTATTTTGAACACTTAATCTATAATTATAATAAATGGAAATTATTTTTAATTTTCATAAATTTAATATGATGCTGGATGTTTAATTAAAAAATTTTTACAATAACGTTTATTTATTTTTTTTTCGTTTTTTATTATTTTGATTATTCTGATCCATTTTTTAATTATTTCAAGTTATATCAAACAAAATATTTATTAACGTATTAATAATATTATTGGTTTATAAAAAACAAATATAATCTAATAAAATTATATTAAAATATGTAAAATAAATATCTGTATATTTATGTATAAGTAAAAATAGTAGAATTAGATTTTATTTCTTTGTTGTGTTATAATTAAATTAATAAGTGTCAGTACTGCAAAATATATTATGGTCTGAGTAATGCTAACTTGTAAATACAAGCATAAAAATTCAGGATATGAAAGTTCTATAATGAAGTTAATATACAAATACCATTTTATTATTGACATTACCATTATTTAAATATAATCAATCGAATTAAGAAATTATTACTATTTTAGCTATAATAAGATTTATATGAAAGAATTTATTGACTTGAAGATATTACCAAAGTTAAAAATTATAATGTAATTTTACTTTGAATAAACTTTAAACTTCCAATAAAAACTTTTTAAAATATAACAATAATTTTATTGCTATTATATTATACTGAATATTATACTGAATTATATTTGAATATATATGAATAAATACTGATATTATACTGAAGAAATGTCTCAAATTATAAAAATAGTTTTTCTATAATTTTGCCGTTGAAATTTTTTTGTGTATTAAAAATAAATAATTACTTATGTATCAGCATTTATTCCAATATTTTTAATATCTCGTAGATTACTTCCGAATTATAAAATTATGCTTTTAAAAATATGAATAATTATTATTTTCAGATATTTTGAAAATTTTCGACAAGCTTTAAGAAACAAGTATTTCTTACAAATATTGTGATGTATATTTTATTTAAAATTATGAAAACAAGAAACATCATAAATGTCTTTTTTTAAGCTTTATTCAAAGATAAACAAATACGTGTAAATAATTGAATATTTAAATTAGAGATATAAAATTAATAGTTGAGAAATAAAATTCGTCCGGCTGTGTAACATTGAAGATTAAGATTACAGTAAAAAATTTGGTTATTGAAATGTATCGAATTTCAAGCATAAATAAAAGCTTATGAGAAAATCAGGCAACAAACAGCGTATTAACACCATGACGGTACTAATATGATAATGAAATGACATCATGCTGTTTTTCTGACGTTCCCCTGGTCATCATCGTTCTTTTGAACATTAGCTTAAGCCACATGATAGAAAAGGTCATGACAATTTATCAATAAAGAACGAAGATGAATATAATTAAAAACATGTTATTAATAGGAGTTATGATTGACAACATCATTCGCTAACTTCTTTTTAGGATCATTATCTGTTTCTCTTTTTTATTTTTAATTTAATTAGAATACAGACTCTAATGCGCTACAATGTTTACCCATAACATAATGTCGAGCACATAATTTGTGCAAGATACGAAAATGTTTTTTTCTTTTGTAACCATTATTTAAAGTTGTGTATTTATAATATATTTGAATTATAATAAAAATACTGTAATATATTTGTTTCTTTTATTATTTTTTTATTATAAATTTAATAATACCTTGTATCAGGACGACTAATAATTTACGTGTGTTAATCCTACTTAATTTTTAACAAATCGAAAAATAAGTATTAAATAGCGATATTTTACATCAGCTGACTATACTGAAGCACTGTTATTCCTAAATATTAAGTTCTTATTTAATAATAAAAATGTTCTATATGTATTATATATAAAATTCAGTAATATATTTATTAATATATTCAGTAATATTAATATTTTTATTGGAAAAATCAATGCAAATAAAAGTAGTCAAAAAGATTTAAGATAAGATTTATATTATGGATATTTTTTTAAAATAATATTTGCTTCATTATTACTAATAAATTTATTTCTTCTGATACTATTACTTAAAAACAAATAAACAAAAAAATATAGAATTATAATACATTTACAGCCTTCTTTACATATAAATTTCAGTTATGCTTATAATTATCTATAAAGTTTTGTAAAGAAATGAATATAAAACTACAATAATTACAAATAGAAATTTTCAACAATATTTTCATTACAATTACTCCACTCATCTATTCTAATTAAATACCTTAGGCCTTTTTTAATTGTAACTACACAATTATTTTTATTACACAATTATTTTTGCTTAAATTACACGTTTAATTTTATTTTGAATTGGTTAAATATTCATTTTCATTAAATGCTTAATGAAATTCCAAATAAAAATATATTTATTAATAAAAATGATAGTATAATACAATAAAAGAAAGTGAAAAGTGTTAACGAAATGTAAGGTAATAGTTTACTTGGTTATATTGTAATTTTTGTACAGTTAAATTAAGTGTAAACAGATATATATATATATTACAAATATTTATTTAATTCAGAAAAATTAATAAAAGAAAATGTGTAATATAACTAATATTTAAAACATTTATAAATGTTATTATATACTTCCAATAGATTATACTAAGTGTAAAATATCAAATATTTCATGTTCTAAAGTTCGAAGTATTATATCTATTCATATATAAAAGTTGAAACTATTAATTTTCAACAGTAATTATTTGTCAGTTTATTCATTTATCATTGATCGAGGAATGTAACTAATGGTAGCAACAAATAAAGAAGCAGAAAGTGAATGGAAATTATATTTTTTGCACTTTTTAAAGATAATTCATTGTTTTAGAACCCAAAAATCTGATAAATTGGAAGAAATTAAGCTACTATTTAGTATTACTACCCATTCTCTAGATTGCAACAGATGTACACTGAAGGAACAAAAGCCCAGTATGCAACAACCAGGCGGTCAACCCCATAGGCTAGCTAACTACACAGAGCTATTACATCGCCTCAATATTACCGAGGAGGACCTCGATTACGTGAACAGCTTTGGAGCTTCAAGCGGTGCAAACAGCCGTTCTGCTGAAATCAGGAACGGCTGCTCCTGTGGACCTTGCCACTGCGGAAGTCTTTTACGTCGTTCGGCCGCGACTTACCGGCTCTATCATGGGTACGTGGCCCTCCTTGTATGCAGCTTCGGCTGCCTCGCCAATCTCCTTAACGTAGCAGTCTTGACACAGAAGGAGTTACGCCGTGCTCCCATTAATCGTATCCTCACAGGCCTTGCCGCTGCCGACGTCCTCGTGATGCTCGAGTATGTACCATTCGCCGTTTATGAATATATAGTCCTCCCCGAGCGCAGACTCTTCCCCTATGGCTGGGCCGTTTTCGTGCTTTTTCACATGCACTTTAGCCAGCTGCTACACACAATCAGCATCGGACTCACACTGACTCTTGCCGTCTGGCGCTACATCGTTGTCAGGTAAGAGAATACCGGTGAGTTTACATTTTATGTCAACGATCAACGACGTATTAATGAACAGATTGCGCAGGTTTCCCCAATGTAGCCGTATTTGGTGCACATCTATAAGATGTCGAGTGGCCTTAGTAAGCAGCCTTCTCACAGCTGTCCTCGCCTGTGCCCCCAGCTACTTCGTCTTTGAGGTGATATATAGTTCAGCTATCCATTTCTATTTTTTTTTGCACCCAAAATAACTATATATAAGTGAAGTGATATATTACAAAAATTTGATAAAAATAAATATTCGAATTAAAAATGATTTTAAATTATTGCTTACTTATAAAAAAGATAAATTTATATGAAATATCTTATTCTCTATAAAAAAAAAATTTGAACAAAAGGAAAATATGCTTTCATAATTATTGTAGAAATATACGTTACATTTAAAATATTCTTAAAAGATGTATAATCCTATGACTTATTATTAATTAATTAGAAAAATGTATCTTTGTAAAAATCATATGCATTAAAAAATCAGAAGATAATTCTTGTTTTTAACAGCAATAGACTATTTAATTTACAAACGTACCATAATGTTGTTCTTCGGTAAAAATAAAGTATGTTGATTATTACCTAAACCACATGTAAACATTTGGAAAATATTTTTAATATTGTATTCGGTGTATATACTACAACTTATACTAACGTATAATTGCAAAATATGAATCATTTTTAACCATCATTAGGCTCTTTAACGCCTAATGAAACGAGTGTGAAATGAATGCCGAAAATGAGTATTTCGAGTTCAAGTTTATGAAAGAAATATTGGATATGCGCTGATTAAAAATAAAAATAAAAGTGTAAAAATGAACTAGCAAGCAAAATACTTGCACTCCTATACACATAAGTCCACATGCGCAACGACATTAATCTGAAGGTCTAAATAATAAACGCAACTATATTGGTTTGGATGACTAGATTCGAGAACAGATGCTATTTGAAAACAACGGCCAGGAGCTGCTGTATCACGTGGATGCAAGCAAGAGCCTCTCGAGCAACGACGCTAATGGACAAGTCTTCCTCTACCGTCTTAATTTCTGGCTCCTCGGTGTCCTCGTTAAACTACTTCCGTGCATTGTACTCACCGTTATTAGCTGTCGACTTATACAAGCCCTTTACAAGTGAGCATTACATGCGATTTCTTGACTTTCCTCGCTTGTTTTCTTTTTATGTAGTCCTCAACTTTTACTGTATTCTCTGCAAGAAACTTGCACCGATTCTGAATTATTTTAGATTATACTTACTAGTAAAAACAGCGATTATTCAATGATAAGAGTGTCAATGTTTATATAAAAGTATAAAAATATGAGATACATTCAAGGCTATTTATTTATCGGACTTTCGGGATTACATTAGTAACAAAATAAAAATAGAATTACGAATATTTAAGAGAGTTTAATTGTGCTCATTGCGAGCACATTAGGTTAATAAATAAAGCAAGAATAGTGATTCTATTCAAGCAGAGCGAAGGCCCGTAGGCGTTTACTGCGTCCGATAGACGGCCAGGAGCTGCCCAACGTGGGAGGGACGGAACGCCGAGCGGACCGCACAACGCGCATGCTTGTGGCTGTTCTCCTGCTTTTCCTTATTACGGAGATACCCCAGGGTGTACTGGGTCTACTCTCGGCTCTTCTCGGAGACTGTTTCTTTCGAAGCTGTTACCACAGTCTTGGGGAGATTATGGACATACTTGCCCTTTTCAACGGTTCGGTCAACTTTATCCTCTACTGCTCAATGTCTCGACAGTTCCGCATGACCTTTGGCAGACTGTTCAAACCAAGTATCCGAGTTAGCAAATGGCAACCAGCTTGTACGCATCAGACTGACGTCCAGAGCACGTGCGTGTGACATGAATTGCAAAGGTGACCAGGCATCTATGATTCTTTGAATGACTTATCCAAACCTACTTTTAGCCAAAAGATCTTATGAAGAGAGACAATGTCAAAATGAAAAGAGGAAAATGTTTTTTTCCAATTTCAAAGTGCTGTATTTCTTAAATATATTGGCAGTAGCTCTCTTTGTATCTTTATACTTTTCCACTTTACAACGATGTATACTTGATAAGCTTATTGTGCAAAAGCTTAATTCAAGCATCTATCTATACATTTCTCTCTTTTTTCATCCTTTTATTTTCTATAAATACATACGTACACGTGTATGGAAAGAGAAAAATTAATATGATGATTATTTATCTTTTGACATTTCTCATATTTTCATGTTACAAACATATATTATTCAACATTTTCCTAAACATTCTTTGAAAATAAAACTACGAATTTCTATGAAAAATAATTGATGCATATTATTAAATACATGTAATTAATAGAATTATTTTTTAAAATACGAAATAATCAATTTACGAGAACTGACAATTGATTAATTATATTCTCATTTTATACTGTCATATTTAATAGTATAATAATCGAAGTTCAATTTACGCATTATTATTAATACTATCATGCTAATATTTTTTTTTATAAAACATTTAAATTTTAATAAATAATAATAAAATTATTCAGTTTCAAAAAGATTTAAAGCTTGTAAACTTAGTTAGATATCTCTAAATATTAGATATTAGTATTAATATTAGATATCTCTAAAATTAAATCTTAGTATATTTTATGATTAAACTCTTAATATTATTGTAAAATAAATAAATATCATTTTATTCAGTATATTTTATAAATTTCATTATTATTATTATTTATTTATGTATTTTCAGTAATATATAAATATATAGGAGACTATTATTTTTTTAAATAAACATTATAGGTAACTCCTGTAAGTTATCAAAACTTAAAATTGATGTATCAATATATCATGCGAAAAAAATAGTAATAATATATTTATTTTAAATTATTCTAAATTATATTCTAAAAAGTTTTAATTTGAACATGATTCAATTTAAAAATAAATATATTATCAATAATTTGTGTATTGAAATGCCTACTTTTTGTAATGAAAATTTAAATTACCAAAATGTTGATAGAAACTGATATTACGTGGAAATAATTTATAACGATTCATTCTACACTTTTATATTTTAATTTTATAAGAATTTCTATATACTTGATAATTTTGAATGCGTAAACTGGAATTAACACAAAATATTTCATATAGATTTTTCTTTTAATTATAGAAATTTATGAAATAATAAATCATCAAAATTTTAATAAAAAATATATATATTTATTTAGTTTAGACAGTCTGATTCTTTATTATTTTAATAACAAATATATCTTTAAAAACTATGTAATTGAAAAAATAATAAACGGGCTATTAAATAGAATATAATACACTGTTATAAACACAATGTTATAAAGCAATTCTAGTTTCATAAATTTCATTAATTACTTATAGCTGATAAATAATTGATTCATTTTTCAAATGTATAATCAATAATTTTCACTTTGCAAAGTATTGTTAAATAATTTTTATTCCGTTTCCTGAACATAACAATGTTTAAATTACATTATTTATACTTCATCTTCATTAAAACTTCTTTCTTCTTGAGTAAATAAAGGCCGCGACAATTTATCATCAGCTTGTAATTTAACTGTTAATTGTTTTGTCATTCTTATTATCTGCAATTATTAAACATTCATCAATATATATACAATATGCAATGTATTATACTTAAGTAATACGAATTGAAAAATTTTCGATGCAATAATATATTTTAATCCGAAAAATAAAAATAATATAGGATTCTATTTTTAAAATAGGAAAAGCATGAACAATATATCCATCATAAGAATATATTTTGAAATAAATAAAATAAGCTAAAAATTAAGGCTTTTAGATCGACGCTCCAATACATCCGTAAATCATAACCATAAATTTGTAATACGATATTACTAGAATACATTGTGGTAAGTATTTTTGCTGACACTAATTCGTGTTTAATTCGTGCAAACTATAGATAAAAGTTTCGCATTATAAAAGAAAATGATTGTACTTTGTAATTAAAAAATATCTAAGTATACAAAAACGATCTTAAAAACCTATTAGTGCTATAAAAATATTTCACAAGCTTCCAATATAACAATCTCAATCATTCACAGTCAAAAAAAGTTCATACGGTGTGAACGAAAGAATTTACTTCAAAAATAAAAAGCCAACCTGGAGATCGAGATCAATCAGTGTGTTGACATCATTAAGCACAACAAGGAGCTCACGCGCTTGCTTCGACTTCTTCTGAGCATCTAATACCACTGCGTAGTTGATAAGTACCCACGGGTCTTGTGGGGCAAGCGAATGCGCTTTTTCCAGGGAACTCTCAGCGCCATCCAGATCGTCCAGACGTTTAAGTGCCACTATACAACCAAAAATAACATCTCAAACATCTAAGAACTTCAATATTTAAAGAACAAATGGAAGAGAACGTTTGATTTACAATGACAGAAAGGTATTTTATTATTATTTTAATCCCTTTTTTACGTTTGCTAAATTTTGTAGAAATACTTAAACATAAATTAAATAATTATAATAAATGTTTTCATTGTTAAATTGTCCTAAAGTAAACAAATTATTAATTATTTAGTTGTAAAAGTTATACAGCGACCAAAACGATATAATTTGTTATTTTTATTCAAGATGAAATACTTTAAGTATTATTGATATGAATATATTTTTGTATTGTATGACCTCAAGATAAACAATTTTTCTATTCAATAGATTTTTTATATATTATAGATTATTTAACAATATGTTTTTTCTAGTACAATTAGTTTTTTTAATGTTCTGTAAGGAATGTATTTTATTTGGCGCATGCCTGTTCTCAGATCTATATATTGCTGAATATTTTAAATTAGATTACAAAAACTAATCAATTTATTTTTCAATATTTTCGAAATTGATTACAAGAAAGAAAAAATCAAACTTTGTTAGTCTCTAAATAAGAAAACCCACTAGAGATCTTGCATACTGACATCCCAACAGCAGATAAGCCATGGAACTGGTTCGCCCCGAGGCCACTGCACCGCATAGATATATTGTAGCAGAAACCACCTGTCCAGTTGTCAAGAAGACTAAGCCGAGATTGCAAGCTGGCGCTAATGCCAATGGATTCAAATAATGGGCCCTCTTCAAACACGTAATTGCCTACAATGAAAATAAATATCGAATAATCACAATCAAGCATTTAATGACTCACTAAATTTCAAGCTTTTATACAAACGAACGTTAAAAAACATCAGCTAGTACTTGAAAAATATTAACGCCATTGGTGTTAAATAGTAGTGATATCAGAAAATTATAAAAATATATAATTACTCTTTCGAGGAACATCTGCACTCTCATTTTCGCTTTATTGCTCTTCATTTGTAAATAGTTTTAATTTTAAAGAATCCATAAATTAACCCCGTACATTATATGGTTGAAAACTTGCTTATATTTATATATGTACTGAATTTTTACTTGAAGAAAATAAATTTCCGCATAACATTTAGTTGATATATTATATCTACATTATATCTTAACTTACAAACCAATAAAAATTAAATGGAAATTATTGTAATTCTGTAGTATAAATAGCATACTTTTTAGTAACTAATATATTTTTTGGATATTAATACGTGTTACTATTTTAAGTTACATTAGTCCAATGTATAAATAATAATTTAAATAATACTTCAAATAAAATATTGATTCAAAAGTATATTATTTTTTCTTAATATTTTGAGAATTTTTTAAACTTTATATTTTTTAATTTTAAAACATCATATTTTTATATATTTTTTCTTTAAACTTTATTTATTCGTTGGTATTTTATTTAGGATAAGGTAATTGATAACTCTATATTAATGATTTATAGAATTTTGTACAGATGTTATGAAGTTTTTATTAAACATTTTTAAAACTAGTATATTATTTTATATCTTTATATTATCGTAGTTCTATCAAATCACTTTTTCATGATCACGACTGTAAATATTCTAGTATATAATACACTGAAGATGCTTATTTTCTTAGCATACTTTAACGATGTTTAATAAATTATTTTTAAATGCAATAAAAAAGATATTTATGTTTTTATACGATTTCTTACGATTTATTTACGATTGGTACTTTTAACAATTATCGTTGATACAGTTAGCATTTACTAAAGCATATAAAAATCATGATAATTATATATAATAAAATTCGATGTCATAACCATTAGTTACAAATGAACTGCTATACTAAAAATAAACTATGGCATACTTTCCAATAAATCATATAAATGCCGATTACGATTTACGGTCTAATGTTATATTTCTCATTCTTTGAGATTTTAGTTTAGGTGTGCTTTTGCAAATCATATTCAGAGTATCGTATTTAATTGTAAACACTCATTTTTTGTAAATAAAAATATCAATATACCATGGTTCCCTTGTCAATAATTTTAACAATCCTTCAATCCACTCGAGTCTTTTGCTTATTTTTGTATTATTCGGAACTTTTTAACTTACGGAGACATATTTTTTTTTTCCATAAAGACACATCCCAATATTGTTCCATAGTGTCCACGATTCCGGCATTGACTGTGAGGTTATTTTATACTTGGAAAAGGCAACGTCGTATTCTCCGTTAGACTAATAAAGATAATCGAGTATAGTTGTAAAACATTTAACTGTTTAGTAACTATTGAGTCACAATGATATTATATATTATTACCCTATACCTGCATTATATAAGCCATCGGAATCATGGCTTTAGTGTAATTTGGTGATTGAGCTAACACTGTACCAAATTGCTGAAAAGCTCGCTTAATATCACCTACGTCAAGGTATAATTGTCCTAATTCTGTAGCTATTTCTTCACTTTCAGGTATCGAACTATAACAGAAATCGTATATATCCCACCATTCTGTGTAAATGTTCTTATAATTCAAAATCTATATATTTTATAAATTTTTGAGACTTCTAAAATAGTAACTATAATATATAATAATTTTATGTTAAAAAAATATTTTTTTATAGGAAGTTAAAATTTATTTGAAATTTTTATTTATATTTGACTAAAATTGAAAAATACTATATCAAGAATTGAATATTTATTTTATTAAAAAAATATATAAATATTTATTTTTTTCATTCACTTGCAAGTATTTTAGTTATTAGCAACAAAAACATATCAATATACTAAAAATAATTAATTATAGTAATTTGATACATAATTAGTTTAAAATAATAGTTTAATACATATAATTTTATTTTGATATTTTTAATAATTTAATTATCAGAAACAAAAATGAGCGAATACTCTAAAAGTGGTTAATATATGATAATTTAATACAATTCCTTATTTTAAAGTAATTAAATTAAAAAATTAAACTAACACTAAAGCATTTGTATAAATATCTATTGCATCAATAATTCGATCTTTTATGACATATAGTTTAACAAGTGCAATATACGGGTTCTCATTTTTCGTCAATTTGGTTGCGTGTATTAAGTGAGTTTCCGCGTCTTCTAGCTGATTCGTTCTTGTATAGCATTCACCTAACAAAAAAATGTGCCAATATCATTTTTTATAATGTAATATGATGCGTTACATATAATCAAAGTGATACCTAAAAAATAATTAATTTCCCATTCTGATGGATCACTCATTTTTTTCGCCTGTAGAAATATTTCGATGGCTCGTTTGTAATCACCCAAAAGAAATCTATTGCATTAGAAGTATATTATAAATTAAAGAATATCCATAAATATTGAATAATTTAATGTAAAAAATTTAGAAATACGTATATTGGTCAATTTTATATAAAATTTTATTTATTTAATAAATAATTTAATTTTTTATTATGTAATAGAATTATATTTTAAAATTATATTTTTAAATTTATAAAAACAGTAATATTGATAAACATTACTACAGAATTAATGAAGCAATAAACGTTTATATTTTTAGAACTTTTTTAATAATTGTATGAATTGTTCAATACTAGTACCGAAGATTGTGTTACTTCTACTATTACTGCAATTACTATAAGTGCTGTAATTATTACTCTATGAGAGAAAGACAAAATATAATTATACACATAAATCTACGTAGAATTTTAAATCAACCTTTAAATATTCTATCAGAATAAATTATCAGTATCATATGAATATTTCATTATTCTATACTTCTTATAAAGACATATTTATGTATTTACATACAAGGATTTCGCAATTTGCGTAAAATTATTAACATTTCTAGGATTCACTTCGTAGCTATTTTGAAAACAATTAAACGAATCTTGCACTCTACCTTCTTTTCTTAAAATTAAACCCTAAAATAAAAGTAATTGTTTAAGTAGTATATTGAAAATGATTTAACGCGATAATAAATATATTATTACCTTTAAATAATGAGGAAACTCAGTAAGACCAGCAAATTTTTCTAATTCTTGTTCAATTATAATTTTGCAAATCTCGTACTCATGTCGCGTATAATATCTGTGCAGTATCCAATTTTTTTCTTCGACAGGTGGTATTTCTGGGGGTACTGTAAAAAATTTTTCCATATTAGATCTAAACAAAGTTATACACGGCTTATAAAAATTTTACGTAAAAAAAGATGATAAAAATCTAAAAATTAAAATATTACAAAACGTTATTTTTTAAAGTGAATAATATATATTCAATGTAAAAACAAAAATAATTGTTTTTTATATACTCTTATTTGATTTATCAGCCCGAAAACTCTGGTTGCTTGATAATTGTTCATTTCTTTTTCCATTATTAAGAATATTATTGTCCATACTGCTTACGATTCGTGAAAAAAAAATTATCACTTGTCTTTACTATGGGTTGCTATGACAATTAAAGAAACATTTAATATGTTGTATACACTATATGAATTCCAACATACTTTTATTTAATTAATTTTATTTAATCTATAGGAAATTCAAGAATTTGTGAAATATCGTCATATATTATCATATGTAAAATTAATAGATTCAAAATTTTAAATATATATTTAAAAATGTTTTACATTAGATACTTAGAACATGTCATGACCTCTGATGAATTATGAAATAACTAAATAATGTCATGATTTGGATACGTCACATATTGAATATGGCTGCCGGTACTAGCGCGGCAATGATAACCCTTTCTTAACACTCTTAACCTTAACCCTTTCTCTACACTGGAAACGTGCAAGGTAGAATAGCCTACGATTATATATATATATATATATATACACATATGCATATATATACGCGCATTTACTTAAGAACTTTTAAAAAATATAGTACCTTACCACCATAAATTACGATATTTAGATGAATACCACTCACTCAATGCTAGTATTGCGTAGCTATATACTCCATAATTATAACATATAGTTATATCGAAAATGCAGGCTGTGAAATGTCAATCATTGACTGTTTGCTGAAGGAAACGTAAAAAAAAGTGAGAAAACTACGAAGAAACGAGTGTAATTAAAAACAAAGAGTGAAAAAAAAAGAAAATGACAAAAATAAGAAGAACACGTTTAACTTTCAACTTATTAATATACTGGTAAGTCAAATATTTAATTAAATGATTTCCAAGGCGAATATATTTAGCCATAATATTTGTGAACCATTACTAGTAATCATTAAGATTATTCATTTCTTCATATTCATACTTATCTCTATTGCCTACCTTAATTTCTGAATATTAATTTTATTAAATAAAATTAGTATCGTAATTATTTAAATTTTTGTTCTAATGGTCTTCTAAGTATTGGTTTAAAAATTAAATTATAACATTCAAATGTTATTTTATATTCAGATAAATGATACTTTAAGCTACAAATTACATTATCGTCTGTGATAACAGATATAAGAAATGAAAATTAAAAAAAATAACAATATAAACAAAGTATGAGCTGCTCTGTAGAATTACGTCAGTCAAGACATGAAGGGATGGCGGAGGATCCCCATAAATTAGTATTGATAATGAATAAATCTCAGAGACTTATTTTGGGACTTTCAGTGTTATTGCTAGTTGATATTATTTGGGTTTCCGGTTCAGAGCTGACAAAAGTAAATAATATACGAATAGTTATTTAGAATTCCTATTTTCACATATTCATATTGTATGATTATTAATTATATTTTATTACAGTATATTTATAAAGAAGCATCCTTTGATAAACCATTTTTTAGTACTTATATCAAAACTTCAATGTTTTCTTTGTACTTACTTGGTTTGTGTTTCTGGCCACCATGGCGAGATCAATGTAACAAACCAGCAACATATAAGGTAATTTAAAAATTAAGCCATATATTTAATAAATACATTTATCTTTGACCAATCTCTTTAAATGGTATTATTTTTACAGTTTATAGATCCAAATGTAGAAGATGATAATTTTTATTCGGAAGGTAGCACAAGCTTAAGTGATTCTACATTTATACCAATTAAAACTCTTGAACAATGTGATAGATCTTCTGGTACTGAGAGTGATGATTTATCTGTTCGTTCAGTAAGATTTAGTAAATTAGCAGAAGTTCGACACATGTCACAGAATGATGCAACTGAAGCTCTATTAGCTAGATTAAGTTATCAAGCTAGTGTTAGAGCAGGTGAACATGCTAGACGACAAGCTAATAAATTTTCTATTCAAAAAGTTGCTAAAATTGCATTAATGTTCTGTTTTTTGGTATATACATTATTAATATTTGAGTAAAAATAAATTAATAATTATAAAATGGATTAATAATATTTTCAATTTGTAGTGGTTCATTGCAAATTATACTTATCAAATGTCTGTATCTGAAACAGAGGCAGGAATTGTTACTGTGCTGTCGTCTACATCTAGTTTATTTACTTTCTTCCTTGCAGCATTCTTTCCCAGCAATAATGGAGATAAATTTACATTATCAAAATTAGTTGCTGTAACGATAAGTATTTTTGGTCTTGTAAGTGATTATTAATGCTTGTTATAAATTATAATTTTCCATAATTATTAAATCTACTATAATTTTACAAAATTTAAGATTCTTGTTGGATTCTCAGATTTGACTTTAGAAGCCAATCGAATACCTACTGGTGTAATATTAGTTCTAGTCAGTGCATTTTTTTATGCTACTTATGTTGTATTTTTAAAAAAAAAGGTTGACCATGAAGATAAAATGGATATACCAATGTTTTTTGGCTTTCTTGGTCTTTTCAATTTAATATTACTATGGCCTTTATTTTTTATATTGCATTATGGCCAATGGGAAGAATTTGAATGGCCAAATGTTCACCAGTGGGTGTTTCTTATAATAAATGGTCTAATTGGAACTGTACTTAGTGAAGTTCTTTGGTTATGGTAATTAAAAATATTCATTTAAAGAATATATAAATACACAGATATTAGTGATGCAGTGCTTTTGAAAATTTTTACAGGGGATGTTTCCTAACTTCTTCTCTCATAGCAACTCTAGCAATTAGCTTAACAATGCCAATATCTATGATTATTGACATATTATTGAAGAAAGTGGAGTATCCCTGTATTTTTTATTTTGGAATCATTCCAATGATCTTAGCATTTTTAACAGTATCTCTTTTATCGCATTTTGATAATTGGGATCCTGTTCTAGATATGATAAAAAAGCTATATATATGGATTTGTCGTAGAAGTAGATCCATAAGGTAAACTGCATATCATTTTTTATAATTTAATTGTTTGAAACTTAATTTTGAAATAAATTTATTTAAAGTAACACATTCAAAATATTAATGTAACTAAAATTATCAAAGGTATTTTATTTCTTGTTATTCTTTTTGTCTACAACTAATAATTTTTAAATTGATTGGATATAAATAATTTTACTGATTCTAAAATATGATACAACAGTTATTAGTTTGATAATATTAAAAAAATATAATTACAGGATCAATAAAAATTTATAAATATGTTTTTGAATTGTTTGCTTTTTTAATTATTGAAAAGGTTAATGCATTAAATGAAAATTTTATGATGGACAAAGAAGAAATTATCTTAATAACTCAATATGTCTTCTTTCTTTGTTTTATGAAAGTAACTGGAAAATACTTTATAACTGCTGTAAGTTATTAAATTTTAATTTTTTACATTTAAAATGGAAGGTAAGATATTTGGTTTAAAGTTTGTAAAATATTTTTAAACAAACCATATCAATGTTAATGATATACCACATTATAGCCTTTTTTTTAACGTTTAGGAAGAAAAATTTGAATAATCAATTTGAAAAGTTATTGAACAATAATTAATTGTAAATGATGTATAATCGTTTACGAAGTAAGTTTTGTGGATAAGCCGATTTGTTTTTATAGAAATACAGGTATCTTCTAATTCAAGTCAATTATTTATTATTTGATTAATAAAATAATTTAGGCAAAAAATTCAGCAAGATTATCTCATTCAAAAAATATAATATGTTAGTTATCTTTATATTTTATTAACTGTAAAATGAAAATAAATTATGTTCCTTAATTCCAGGATACCTGATCTGGAGGTAGAGCAAACAGAGTCCCTTATTGGTATAAATAATGGAGAACACGAAGCGTAACTTGACAATAAATGTAGAGTTGCGTGATACTTGAGTTTTTTATTTACCATAAAAAATTTACATACTAAATACTGAATTATAAAAAGTAAGCACTACAATCATGTTTTATTCTATAAAACTGAGGGAGACAAGTAAAATAAGTGCCATTTAAACGAATTTTTATTAGGAAGTAGATAATTAAAGAATTCAATTGTATATTGATAAAATTAAATTTTACACGATTAAAGAATTTTATTCAAGTTCGCGATACTCTATAATAATTTTCATAAATAACCAATAAAGTTATTGCGAAATGATGAATTCTTAATCAAGTATCATGTAAAACAATATTGATATAAAACTATGTGATAATATATTGACTGTACAGGCTGTTAAATTTTCAATATGAGTTTAATAGCTTTGTTTTATTTTACATTTCTATATATTATTAATATTTAAATATCAATGATACATAACAGCCAGTATAAAATAATGAAAAATAAGAAAATTAATAGAAGATTCAATTGTCTTTTTAAAAACAATTAATCGATATTTGTACGTATAATATTTTGTATTATTAAATTCAAAAAAATGAAGTAAAAATAGAAATTTATTTAGATAAAGGTGTTTTTATATTATATAAGATGCATTTTATGCTTTTATACAAATAATACTTTTATTTGCATGTATATTGTATAAAATATAATTGTAATATTTATACTAGATTTATAATAAGTTTTAGTGTTTCACATATCTACTTGTTATATTTACTGTAGAAATCGCTACTAGTATGTTTTAACAGTTTAATCATTATATTTTAATAAATAATAATAATTTAAAAAATTAAAGATTCAGTAAATAAACGAATGTTTCTCGTTCATTTTTAATTTCATTTTTATTTATTTTGATATTAATCGTGTTTTTTTAAATTCTCTAATAATTATTTGAAAAAGCATTTCAAAATTATTAAAATTTTATAAAAACAAGACATCAGTGAGATAAATTTTTAGAACTCAATAAGCTTTATATTTCAATAGTTACAAGTCTTATGACACACTGGACCAATACAAAATTATATGTTAAAAATACAATATACAAAATAGTAGTAGCCATAAAATTTTATTGGTGTTATATAGTCTAGTCAACAAAATTTTATTAATTTTCATAGAAAATTATAAAAATTAATCTATAAAATAAAAATACTAGATAACTGAAATAATAATTTTTATTAAATAAAATTAATGCATTAATATAACAATTATGTAACTTTTCTATAAATACTGCAATCAAATTAAAAAAGTTTACACAGCGTAAAATATAAAATCGTAATTTATAAACGTAAATTATTTTGTATTTTATTATAATACTTGTAGAGTATATAAGAGATTTAATAGTTTGAAAAGTTAAATTACAAATGTGATACAAGAATTCAAGAGTACGACAATTCGTAACTTTTTATTTAGATAATAAGTGATGCTAACTGTGGATGGATTATATATTTTATGTAACTCTTGAAAATACTACCTCCGAACATTCAGCATACGAACTTACAAATTGCATAATAAAAACGAGCATATATGCAAATTCATCTTTATTTTTCGATTTGACCTACATATTTAATTTAATTTTCCCAATGCTAGTTTTCTTAAAAAGAAATAAAACTGGAAGAATTAATTACATATTTCAAATATTCATATTTCATAAAATTTTTACTAATTTTATTCCATAATAGTATTGGCGTAGAAAATTTGTCCATTAAAAAAATACGAAATATTTAGATATTTATAATAATAAAATAAAAGTAAATCCTTAGAAACGCGGATGCTGTCCATAAATAAATGGATCAACAACACGTCTATATATCAAACACAGTAATAAGATGATTAGTAATAAAATTTTATAATTAATTTTATTTATTAAACATTCAAATTAAAAATTATATATAAATTAATTTAATTTACTCAGTCACAAAATGCCTGTAATCTATAAATATATGTATTATGTAATGACATACATTGCATAAATTATGAAATTCTAAAATAAAATATATTAGGCATTTTATTATATAAATAACTAAACGTGTATCTTTCAAGTACTAATTTTATTTAATTTGTTAAAAAAGGAAAACAAATTTCTAATAATTGAAAAATCATTATTATATTATTTTGCTAATTAAACCATTATTTGTATGAAGGCAGCCAATATTCAGTCTTTATAATCCTAAATGTCAATATGCATTAAAAATTATGCAATGATCGGTGCAACATAAATATAACAGAAATAAATTAAAAAATTTAATTACTGCATCAATGATTCACGTTATAAAAAAGTGTTAAAAATTGGTTAAGTTTTGTGTTACAAACGAAATAGTTTAGTGCTATTTCGCATGCTAGTTTCGCAAAACAATAGTACATGGTTATTTCATTGTCATATATTTACTAGCCAAGATCTGTACTGTAAAGACAATGATAGGCATATGTATGGATTTTCTACTGACATGAATTTATTCAGTTACTCTATTTAATATGTATAAATGATGTTAAAAGATATTATTTTCACTTACATTTTAAATAAGATATAAAAAACTTCTTAAGTTATTTTAAAATAGTTCTGAAATTAGTAATGGAAAAATATTTAAAAATTATTAATAATTTTACAAAAAAAAAAAAAAATACATTAGGAAAATAATTATGATGAAATGTAAATGAAGCATTTTACATTAATATTTAGTATCAATTTATATAAAAAGGAAACTTAATAATTAACCCAAATAATGAATAGTTCGAATATGTAAAATAAACCAAATGAATCCATGTTATTTTTGTTAAATATAAATTTTTCGTAATATTTTTAAAATAAATGTGAATAAGTTAATTTATTCATTACTATAATTATAATGTAAAAACTTATTCTATAAGTAGATAATTTTTTCAGAAAAACCAATAAGTGTAATAGTCTGTATTAGTGTGGTTCTTTATACTTTTATATTATACAAAATTGAAACTCAATGGAAAATTTATATCCAAAAACAATATCTTCGAAAATTTAAGCATTTATACACCATTTACCATAGTAAGTCTGAAATTTTGATGTTCAAAACGAATAAGAACATTATATTATTTGTTACTTAAAATAAAAAAATATTTATTATAAAATGTCAAAACGAATGATCCATTTCTTATAATTCAAGTATTATAAATAAATCTGCGCATATTAAACGATATCGATAATTTACAATTTTATAAAATATTAATTTTAAACATATTATAACTGCGCTTATATACAAATTGAAATGATTACACCTTAAAGAAATACAACATCTGATATTTAATAGACTTTGGGAAGAAACTTCCTTGTGCCACTAAAAAGAAAATTTATGAAGTGAAAAAAGAACTGCAATGAAGGAATTCGAGTAAATATTGTATAACATATAATTTGATTGAAACATAGCATATAAAATATAAAAATATTTTAAATGAAAGTATATCAATGCAAAAGGTCGAACATTTTAATATTTTACGAAGTACAAACGTGTTATATGAAATTTATCTATCTTAATACGATTTTCATACGTACAACTGAATTAAAATATATATTATATAGTACACATTATATATTATATAATCATATGTAAAGCTAAACTAAATACTGAATATTTTAAATACGAATTGGGTAAATAAAACTGTTGCTTGTAGATGAAATTAATTTGCTAAAAGATAATTATTTGTGATTACCGCTATTGACATAAATTTAAATTAAATACAGTAAAATATAGATAAGGAAATTTAAAAGAAAATTACATTCGTATTATATACTATATACATGCATACATACATCTGTATATGCATATAAACTCGTGATACAAATTCTACACATAAAAATTAATTTCTTTTTACTTCATTAATAAAATTTGTTTTCTTCTACAGTATATTAAATAAAATATTTTTTAAATATACTGATCATATCTTAATAACACTACAATACTATAAAAAATAGTAGTAAGATAGTGTTGAGAAACAAAAAATAGAAAGCAATGAAAGGAAAACTAAAAAAAAACTTATAATAATAAGTAATTTAAATACTTTTAGAAAACTTTTAATATGGTTATTCCGCACTCTTATAAACTTATATATATGGAGCCTTGATTATTTGTATTTTGACGAAAATTATTACAAATAAACTATTGTCGATCCTTTTTTTTTTGATACATTTAATTAAACTTATGTAGATATTGTTAATATACATTATTGTGTAGTCGCGCAAAAATAAAAATAACTGAGTCTAAATATTTGAATATTCCATTCTTTAGATTCTTATCAATTCAAATAAAAACTTAAAATATATACTAAAAACATCAATTCTTTGATATAATACTGCTAAGCGTTTTTTAATTAATTCGAGTTTTGATTGTTCATACTTTCTGTCTATGTGCAAAAATAACATATATATAAAATAATGCTATAATGTAAATATAACATTGTAACCCCGTTATGTATATAAACAAAGAGCTTCATTATAGAATATCTTACGTAAAGTGAAGGGTGATTGTTCCTGCTTTTCAGTGGAGTACTCAAATTCGAGGCATACGGTTTAAACGTAATGACCACTAATATCATGCGCGGTATAAAATTCCAGCTATAACAATAATTACAATTTAATAACAATAATTACATTATGACCGATGATACATAACGTGTAAAGAAATTGTGATAATAAGATTGCATACTTTTTTGGATAAATTTATTTCTATAGACGTTGAACTTATAATATTTAAGTAAAAGTTCATAAATAAATACATGGCGACAGTAAATAATTTATGTAAATTTAAATTAAGAAATATACTAAAGTTTTATACTATATAGAATATGTAGGATATATGCGCATATGTAAAATAACGAATTGTGTTAAATTAAAACAGCTTGCTTATGTAAATTAGAGAATATCTAAAAAGTTATATTTTATATATCCTATTTTTTAAATATGATTATTGCAAATGTTAACGCTTAATCTACTAAATGCTGATAAAATATACGCAAAACTCAATATTAAATTGTGTGAATGTTCAAGAACCAATAACTTTAGAAATTCAATGCGCATGCGATAATCAAGTGCTCCATCTACTTTGACTGTTTCGTACACTACAAGTTATGTAGAAAAGACATGTTTGCTTATAGAAAATAAAAAACATTAAAAGTAGACACAAACAGCTTTTTTATTCTCTCAAATTCTTCTACAAAATATAAAAACATAAAAATAATTTTAAAAAATATATAAAAGTTTTCGTTTGTGAAATGACTTTACATCAAATTAAAAAAGTTTCTATACTTGAAAGCAAATATAAAGTCTGTAAAACCTGTGATCACGTAATGTGTTTTATAGACGTTTTTGTATATACCTACGCTCACTTGATATCAGATGAAAACAAAAGTTTGGTTAGTTTTTGTTCGTGATTTTTTTTATTTTTATACATTTTATATCGTATGCTTGTGTCTATCCTCATTATCATTCCTTCTGTAAGTTATCTGTAGTTATTTAATGTATATGTTTTCGCTACATTGTTTGTTATTACTGAAGCGTACAAAATATTATATTCTGGTGCCTAATTATAATTATTTGTAAAATTTGCATAGTTTAGGCATTACTAAAGCAGTTTTTAAAACGGTGAGTAGGTAGTATACGTTATGTATAAATATAAATTACTACATAATATAAAACAATGGGTAGGTCAAACCTTTTATATTTACGATAGGATTGACGTCATCAGCCAATATGGCTAAATACTAAAGATATTTTTTAAATATCAATTTCATTACACATAAGCAATTTAGTGGTTATTTTGTAATGTTTCTAAAACAATATATAAATATTTATTAAAGTAACTAAAAACAACTGGTAAAAAAAATTGAAAACGTTTATTTTGAGCTCTATATATCTGCTAGACTATAGCTACACAAAAAATGTTGATATAAATTATTAATAAATTAGTATAAGTAATCTATTAGTATCATTTTTAAAGTAAATTAATATAAAATTCTGTTATTGTGATAGAAAATATTTTATAGTTTGTATTCATAATATCATCTACTATATACATTCTTTAATTACATTTGTATACATTAAAGAAGAAATAGAATTTTTCATGGTAGTTGATCAATAATTAGTAGAAGAATCAATGATTGTATATAAAAAAAAATTATTATGAATTTGTCACTTTCAAAAGATAATTACATTTTCACTATATATTATATCATGGATATTTTCATTTTTACAGTTTCAATTTTGTTATAATTGAGCTATTTTAAATTATTTAATAACATTTTATAATAATTTTAATTTTAATCTATTCTATTATAATATATATTCATATATATACAATTTAAAGATAAAAAAGTAAGAATATATGAAATTCATTTAAAATTGATCTTATACATAAATAATAAATTACTGTAAATGTTTCTATTGATATACTAATTTTTATAAATAATAATATCAATATGATTATATTTTATTAATCTTACATATTTAGAACATGGTATATCGTAACTACACCAATATTATATATATTATTTGAAACATTATACTAAAATAAAATAATTAATCATCACCATTTTCTCAAAATGTAGCTTTATAATTTTTTTTTGTAATTGATAAACCATTAAAATTGTGAAAAATAATTAGGCAATTAAAATAACTCGATTTATTACTTATGTTTTTATTTTATCATATTTAATTTTATATACCAAATTTATTTGTTATATAAAATATTTGTCTAAAGTAATTCGCTTTCCATATTAAATTTTTCCAAATAAAAATTTCATAATATATTTTAAATCAAACTTTTATAAAAAAGATTAATTTAAAAAAAATGTAAATCCAATTTTTATATAAAATTTCATTAAAAATATTCTTTGTTCTTTCTATTTAAATTTAGCGCTTCTTACGTATTTAATACGCCCACATGTAGAAAATTATTTGTCGTGTCATATATTAATTACGTTACAAAAGAAAAAGACGGAAAAATAATAGTAACTGAGAGAAACAACAATACGTTACACTTTTAATTATGAAGATTTGCACGTCATATATGAATATTAACAGTAAAGATATATAGATTAAAAGCAAAATTATAAGGAAAACGAAAAAATAAGTATATAGAATTAAACTGAATATGTGCATATAAATAAAAATGCATAAATTAAGGCTACCCGTCAAGGTTGAATTGCCTGCTGCATTGACAAGGTATGGGAAAGCCTAATTACCTCCTCTTAGTAGACCTACACACCTTTGGTTGAGAACATCTATATATTTATCGTTGCATTTTTATAATGCTCTTGATGTTGATTATTTATGTATAATTTTGTTTATTTTTTATACCTTGTATAATTTAAAACAAATATTAATTCTAAAACTATTAAACTATCAAGTTCCTTATTTGAAGTAAACTATGATTACTTTATATCGACTTCTAGTTCTTTGTACATTTGTTATATTATTTAATATTCTTAGTTATAATACAAATTTTTCATGAGATAACGTAATATGATAACGTAGAATGTAAAACAATGTATAAATATTTTAATTTCATAATTATAAAAATACATGATATAGAATGAAATTTGATTATTATTGTAGCTCAATGTAACGTGAATTATAAGAGTTTTTATACAATGAATTTATTAAATGAAACAAATAAAGAATATTAGTGTAAGACAACATTTATGTCAACAATCAATATATTTGTTTTAATCAATCATTATATAGATTGTTAATACTTCAATTCTTTTACTGCATGTGATTAATTGTCAATTAATTGTGTGAGTAATTGAGTAAATAATGGTATAGAAATCATGCTTTAATAACTTTACAGGTAAATTATCTATTTCTTATACTTATCATGTTTAATTTTCTTGCTATCTAATTACTTTTGGATTTATAAAAGGTTTGATTGTTAATGATGATAGTATTAATATGAATTTTTTTATGAATATTGGTAAATAGTATTGACAATTATATATTAATTTAACTTAAATTATTTATGATTAAACTTTTACTACAATTATTAAATTAAAGTAGAGTTGTAATTAATTTTTATAGTTTTTTAAATTTATTTAATTAATTAACAATAGTACTTTTTTAATATATTAATAATGTTAAAAAATATAATTAAATATGAAGAAAATAATCTGAGCTGTTCAAACTATTTAAATTATCTGTGAATTTATATAATTTAAATTATGACTATAAGTTTATTGATATTTTATAAGTTAAAAAGAGAATTTTTAAGATTACATATATATCAAAATTATTTTTTGACCTTCATTTCTGTTGAATTTGATAAAAAAATGTTCAATTAAATATAATAATAAAAACATAATTTATATTAGAATGGTATTGGATCCCAAAACCACAAATCTTCATAGTGATTACGGAAGTTTTGATAAGCCATTAGAGGAAGGTCACGATAGAGATATAGAAGCTGTTGTTGATGGCAGTAGTAGCGGAATGGCACAATCTAGTGATGTATACCAGAGACAACCTTTGCTTCCAAGTGCTCCAATTAAAAACAAAGATAAATGGAGTGGGGTTGGATCCAGTTCAGATTTTTATGAAGATGAAGATGATAAAATAGATAGCTTAAGTCATGTTAGACATACTGGAATTCCAAATGAATCTGGAAATGGCATTGTTAAAATTGATATTCCAGCTCCATTAAGAGAAGAGCCTAGATTTCCAAAAGAAAAATGGAAAACATTTCTTGGTTTGTATAAATTTTACTAAAATTAGCAATGAAAAAATTTAATTAAATAATGAATTGATTATGTTTTCAGCATTTTTATTTATGGTCATAAATTTTATATTGACTACTGCTTCACTTGCTATGGTACATGAACGTGTACCAGATCGTGCAACTTATGATCCTCTCCCTGATGTTGTTCTAGATAATATTAGTGCTCAAGATTGGGCTCTTAATGTGTCTGAAATTTTGATTATGATAATGTCAAATTCTGCTATGATCTTTATAATTTTCCATAAACATAGGTACTAATATATCATAAATATATAATAATATTAATTATACTAAGTATTTAATTAATTAAATTACAGATTTATAGTGGTACGACGAATATTTCTGTTAATGGGATTATTGTACATGATGAGGAGCATTACCATGTATGTCACTGTTCTTCCAGTGGCTAGTAAAACTTATTATTGTAGTCCCAAAGCAAATAACACAAGTCCTTATCTTGTAACAAAACGAGTTCTTCAACTTATCTCTGGATTTGGACTGTCAATTAATGGCAAGCACACCTACTGTGGAGACTATATTTATAGTGGACATACTGTTGTACTCGTGCTTAGTTACTTGATCATTAAAGAATGTAAGTATTGTTTTAAATTTTTGTCGTTTTTGTAAAAAATTACTCTTTCAACTAATGTAATTGCACTTTAGATTCTCCAAAGAAGTGCCATCCAGTTCATTGGCTTGCTGGAATATCATCATTTGTTGGAATTATAATGGTATTAATTTCCCATGGCCACTACACTGTAGATATCTTAATAGCATATTATGTTACTACCAGATTATGGTACATTTATCACACAATGGCAAATAATGTACAACTCAAAGTAAGTTTTGATTTATTTTTATAATCCATTTTTCAAAGTAAATGTTTTTTATTATATAAATTTTATAGAAATTAAATATTTTTCATTTCCAGCAATATGGTCCAAATAATTTTTTAGCTCGACTCTGGTGGTTTCCTATATTTAAATATTTTGAGATAAATGTAAGTGGTATTGTTCCACAACAGTTTGAGTCACCTCTACCCTTACCTCGAAGATTACTTGCCAAACATCCCAATAGAGACAGTTAATATCTATCACTGCTTCGTAAAGGAGCCTACGTTTCCACAGTGATATTCAATGTACATATTTTCTTAGGTTTATGATATGATATTTTTCAAGTGAGATAGCTTCGCAAATTTGTTTTTTTCATTAGATTATTAAACTAGGTTGTAGACAAACTCTCCAAAATATAAAACATAGATTGGTATTTAAACACAAATAAAGAGTCTGTAATCTGACAGGCTTAATTAATTGTTATACTAAACTTTGTCTTGTCTATTTATGTAGAATCTATCAATTGATTACAGAGGAATTGATTATATCAAACGAAATACAAAATTTCTTTTAAAATATCACTTTAGTATCATAAATGAATCTTACGTTGTGATATTTTGTAATTAAAACAAATTAAAATTTAAAGAACTTATGTTATTTATCTATTCATTTTTAGTACTTGAATATAACTTGCAGTTCTGAATATATAATATTACTGATAAAAGTTTGATTTAAAAGTTTATCTTTAATTATCCATTGTACATGAATTATATAGTTATATTACAGAACTGAATTTAATGAGCCATGTTTGGTTATACAAGTGTTAAGAATCTACAATTTCATGGGACCAATCACATTTGGTTGTAGATTCTGTTAACAATAATACAATTATTTTTAAAAAAAATTATTAAAAAGAACAAATTATGAATTCAATAAATTCTATTTTGTGTTAGAGTAGGATTTTTATTTTGTTTTAAAGTTTAATTTGTTCACATTTTTATATACGCGTATTTATAATAAATAATAATAAATATTGAGAATTAGACAAAATCAATTTTACGACTGAAAATATATAAATACATTCGTAATCCTCATAGTCAAGCTTACCTAAAAAATCATTTTTGTAAAAAATAATTTACCACAAATATTAAAAGCAAGAAATGAATAAATGAAAATTCATATATCTTTTCCAAGGTTAAAAAATAAATTTGTAATTTAATATATTAGGATAATATGTTTATTAGTATGCAAAATCAATGTTATAGGCAATTATTTCCCATAAGTAATATTTTGCTTATAAATAAAGTATCATAAATAAGTTTTTTTTTATATTACGAATATGTTCAACATGTAAAAAAATTTATTAGTAAATGAAGATATAAAGATTTCTTAGATAAAAATAGTAATATCAGCCATCTGTTGAGTCAAAATGATGTTTATAGAATAAAATTTTAAACATTAAAATTAATTAGTTAATTACGAAGTTTTCCAAATAATTAAAAAAATTTTATTCATGTTTCAAATTTGAATATTTATATATAAATGAAGTTTTTCTTGCCTTCGTTGATAACAATTAAGAATTATATAATATAAGGATTACAAAATAATATACATAAATACTAGATACAGTATATAAAAAATATTTTGTGTACAGTATCAACCTAAAATCTCGTACAATTAATAACTAATATTTTTTTCTGTTGATGTTTATATATGTTTAATACTAAATATAACATGTATCAATGCTGTACAAATACGTTGTTAAATAGGAGTATTAATTTTCATAAATTAATACAAATGCAAATGATTTTAAATCATGCTCTTTAGAATACTTGCAATATTAAAAAAAAATTTGATAAAATATAATTAGACCTTAAGTAAACGTTATATAAAGACTGGAAAAATGAACGGTGATAGCAAGGAATGTTAACCTCTAATATAATTTAATGATATCCCGTAAATCCTGTAATAGGCATTTGTGTGCATTATTTATATTTACAAAAGGAATTTATGAACGTTGTTTTATCAACACTTTCTTAAACTCTTAAAGAATTTTATTATTCGGAAAAGGCCATTGACGCAATAATTATTTTTAAATTTCTATGCAAAAAAGTATTTCTTTAGTATATTTAATATATAATTTTTTAATTATTATTAATTAATATAATTATAGATAATTAAAAAAATTATTTGAACTCCTTAATAAATTTTAAATTGTTTAATTAGTGTTAACAATTTGTATAGAGCAACTTAAAAGCAAATACATTAAAAAAAAATATAACTGTTTGGATTAGAAAAATTAAAAAATTATTTTTTATGTATTTTTTACTAAATCACATCTTTTCTCTATTTATATATATTTATATTTATATATTTATATATATAAACAGCATTATGAAAAATTTATGATATTATATAATTATAGAATATCATATAATTTTATGCTATTAACAAAAAATGAATATTAAAAATTAATACAATAGTAAAATAAAAAATTTAATTACAAATCATTTCATAAATGTTTGCACATTCAGTATGATAAATCAAAAAATTAAATACTAATATTATTAACAAAATTACTATAGTGCATTAAATAGCATCTACAAGTATATAAATTTATATTTTTTGTAAATTGTTATAATCGTTATCAAAATTAATAAAATTTGTAAATAATGTCAACAAAACGAGCTTACAGCTTAAAGCCACATAGATATATAAAAATGAATAAAATTTTATTACATTTCAAAGACTTATACATGTTTAATAAAATCAGCTTCAATTGTCTATATATTATATAAATATAATGTGTATATGCTAAACATTGGTGTTAAATACAGTTTAAATTTTTCATTTTACTTATTGTTATATATTTGTAAACAAAATTTTGACAAAATCGAATTCACTGTTTATGTATTTAAAAACAAGTATGTTAATATTTTTTAAATATAATCTTGTATTATAATTAATTATTTACTATTGTAAGAAAATATTTGTTATCTATTGTTGATCGACAACTATATATATATATATATATATATATATATATATATATATATATATATATATATATTTATATAAATATATAAGATAAATATAAAAATAAGACTTTCAAAATGAAACGTAAATTATACATACGTTACATCTGCCAGTCGTAAGTTCAAATTTACAACCACATTTGAGCAATTAAAATACAAGTAAATAAAATTCCAGTTACAAAAATTATTTTTGCCCTGATTTTTATTTCACTTTTTGACGTCCCTTTATTTTTATAAGTTTCAATAAATATAAATAATCTTAATAAAACAAATGATGTAATACTATTTTACTTATATAAAATATATTTTTATTTTGTTTGCATGTGCAAAAGGGATATTTATAATTTAAATATTTCTAACTTTAGAATATATTCAATCTATAACCTGCATTAAAAGATTTTTAAAAACTGAAAATACTGTCAATTTTTTTATTTAAAAATGTTACATTATAAAAATGTTTGTTTATTTGAATAAAAAAATGTAAATAAAAATATAATATGTTTAAGTTAAACATTTCAATAATCAGCATATAAAAAATATATTTTTATCGATCAATTGTTTAATAAGTAATTTTATTAAAAAGCTTTTTATTTTATTTTATAGGCAATAAAATATTTAAAAATATATAATTTTTTCATAATTGTTTCATAATTATATAATATAATAATTTATTATTAATTATTCAATAATCGCATGAAGACATCTAGAAATTCAATACAATAATTATCAATATTTTTATAATTAATTCAATATCGATATTCATTATACATATCTTATATTTATTAATATAATATACAAAAGTAGATTTAAATATAAAAAACACTTATAAAAGTAAAAAATTATTAGTGTGTAAAAATTAATTTTTAAATTTTTTGTGCTTAATAATAGAAATCATTTGTATTAGAACAACATAAAATAAATTTTGTAAGATATTTATTTTTTATTTTGGTAATAATTTTGAAGATAATGTAATAAAATATACCGAAATAATTTATATAAGTTTGAAGGAAGTACCATTAAATAAAAATAGAAAAGGCAACATGATAAAAAGAATGTAATTTATATTCAGTAAATGACAAAAATCAAATAGAAATAATTATTAGTTATTATTTTTCATTGAATGAAATTTAAAGAATTAGTCGTGTTTTAGTAATAAAATAAAAATAACCTTTTTCGAACGATATATACTTTTATGAATTTCATAAATATAGAAATATTCGATAAAATAAACAAGTTATACTTTTACATGAAAATTATGCTTTTATTCATTTATTATGTTCGGAACCTATCCTATAAATTTTAAGTTTTATTGAGATGCAGTTTGTATTTTATCTGTGTATATTTAAAAATTATTTTCATTTATGTTCAATTTATATAAATTTCTATACATAATTAAGCTTTTGATTTTTTACAATATAATTTTGTTATACAAATTATTCAAATAACAATATAAAAAATTTGGAATTAATAATTTTTAAAAAATTATTAAATATTTGGACATTTACTTTTTCTCCTATTATGTTGCAGCTAAATATCAATTCTCAATAATTTTTTACGTATCTTCAAAATTTCTATGTATTACTTTATATAATGCGTGTAAAATAACTTAACTTATTAAGTGATACAATTTGAAACTTATGATTACTTTGAAAAAATAATACTTTGATCACTTATATACTATAATTATGAAATAACTTACTATACTTAATTTGTTGCCTTATTAATTAGACATTTTATTTCTTTCTTTAACCATGTGACATTTTTTTCTTATTTTATATTCATTTTAATATAATTTATAACAATTTAATATATATAATAACAGTATTTATTAATGTTTCGTTTTATACGTATTTGTCTTTAAATAAAAGAAATCTATCATTTCATGTGTTTGTGTATATATATATATATATATATATATATATATATATATATATATATATTACATATTTTTAGATAAATTTGATAATATTAAATAATAAATTAAAATATTAAAAGAAAATATAAACCATATATAACTTTCTATAATATAAGGTCATAAAATCACTAGTATTATAAGATTATAGAAATAAAACTCATTAACATAAAAATTATTACTCTTCGTATATAATTTTCCAATTATCTAATCAATATACAGTCAACTTCAGATATAAAATGTTTTAACCGCAATTAATATTTGAATCTTGTGCTTCTTATCTAAATTATTTAATGTTTAAATTTTAATCATAAAATACTATAAAATAATAATTATTAGATTAAAAAATTAAAATTATTTATTTAATTATCAGTAAATTAAAATTTTCGAAAGTATAATTTAATAATAGAAAAATTAATATAATGTGAAAAAATTGATCCTAATACAATATTCGGAATATATGATATATAGTAATGGAAGAGAAAACAACGAAAAGGGTAAAGAAAAATCCAGAGAAATGGCATCGTTTTCAAATAATATCACCAACACAGTCGATCCTTCGAGGCAACTGTTCAATCATTGATAAGCGTTTCAAACTGTTGAGTCGTGGTAAACAAGCCAGTGCCGCTGCAGTAGTCGGCATTGTATATGCACATCTATTAGAGCCTCGGGACTGGACTTCAAACTTTCTCGACAGAGTCCTAGAGGATGGTGATAGACTATTTCGTATCAGCCAAGCACGTAACCGTTTAAAGGATGATATTTTTATGACTACAAGTTTATTGGAGAAACAATTTTTCGTGGGAGATTATAAATGTAATATATGTACTGAAATTGGCATAATTTGTGGAAATGTTATTAGTGAAAGTATAGGCTTTCCAGACCTCAAAAATGGTCTTAATACATTCTTGAGGACTCCAAATTTTGGAATTCTCACATCTCAAGGTAATACACTTGATTATTATTCAAAATTATCATAATTTTTATTTTAAGTTATTTTTATCTTAAGTTTTATTTGTTTTTGACAATAAATTCATAATAATATAGTTATTTATGATACTAAATTTAATAAATCAAATCATTTCCATTTTCTTTATATTTCGGTAATGAGACAATATTTTAAAATAAATAAATTTAGAGTAAATATTATAAATTAACGTATCAATTAATATTTTTTTTAGAAATTTTCGCGACAATGAATTTGACAAGCAATAAAATAAATAAATATTGTCGATAATTATAATAATTAGTTTCAAAACTATGGTTATTTTAATTCATAAATAAAACTATATTCAAAAGTTTTTAACTTATAATGCAACAATAATTTGAATGATTAATAATTTATGTTAATTTTTTTAAATCTCAAATATTGTTTAATATATTTGAAAATAACAACAGTAAATAAGTGGCAAAATTTTATATTTTCTGGAAGATGTTTAAAGGCTTACTAATGCTAAAAAATTTACTTGCAATGTATCAAGTGTTTCATGACAATTGAGAATATTTAAATAAAAATTTATATAAGCTCGTTTATAATAAACAAAATATTGAATCATTAAAAATATATATATGTATAGTAAATTATATAGCTTTTTCTTAATTTCTATAAAAGTTTTAAATAAATTACAAAATATATCATAACATCGAAAATTAGATGAAGTATTTTTACTAAATGAAGTACTTTTAAATGATTTATACAGTTTTTGTTATATTTATTATCATAATATTTGTATTATAACATTGATATTTTTAATATGAAGGCTAAAGAATTATTCCAATTATTATATTATCATGTGCTATTGTATAAACACTTTTATTTCTTTACATATTTTAAATATCTTGTGAGTTTAAAAAATGAGTTTTTATAAATTTAAATAAATTTATAATAAAAATGTTATTACAATTTAATTATTGCCATATTCTTCACATGTATACCTTCAAATTCAAATAAGAAATTCAATTGTAAATACTTTGATTAATAAAGGAATGTACCATAATAACATTTTATAAATTAATAATTTACTCTCATATTATATTTATTTTTAAAACTTTCAGGTATTTATCAATAAATCATCATTCTTTAGAATTCGACTCCATGGGATGTCTTCGATTTATTTTTTAATTATAACTTTATACTTGTTAAACTTGTTTGCGCTTGATACAATATTTCTTATATATAATTAAATAATTTTAGGTATTAAAAATTAAATAACTGCTTTTGAATTTATTTTAAATGTAAAATAAAGCATCATACCTGGAGGCACATTGAGTTCTTAATTAGCTAAGGTATAATAGCCATACTTAAAAAAAATGTTTGTTGAGGAACGTCTCTAATGCTGTACTATATAAGTTAAACGCTATATTTGTTAAATATCTATTAATATTATAAAAAGGTTTTTGTTATATTGAGCAACACTTTTTAATTTTTATACATTAATTAACCGATAACACATTTTATTTATAAATTGAATATTTGTAAACGTATTTAAACTATTATTGTCGAAATATTTCTTAATTCATTAAGTAATACAATATTATGTATACAATATTGTATTTTATAATAAATATATTTTATTTAAAACAGAAATGTCCGTTGCTATTTGGAATCGTCAATATTGCGGATATTTCTATATAGATCCTGCACCGGTCAACGAATGTGGAAAGAGGAACGTTTCTGGATTTGCATGTATTATTCGAGTACACGATATAGAAAGCATTGTTAAAATGTTTGTGGACAATCTCAAGCAAAAGATTGATTCAAAATATTCTATTGATAAAATCAGCGTAACAAAAATAGAAGCTATAGACAGAGGAAAATACGAATGTCAGAGAGTCTCTAATATTATGGCAAAGAACAAAGTTTCTCTCAAGCCAATCAATGAAATTACGAGATCAAACTGTAGCAAAATAGATACAATAATGGATTCTTCACTGAAGGATACAAAAAATGTTCAAGAATTAATTCGGAAAATTCCATTAACAATTGAAATGACAAATAATGCTATAGAGGCTAAATTCGGCCAAATTCCGATGGTAGACCAAAATCTTTTAAATCACAAATATACATATGATGAGGTGAAGGCAAATGTTCCCTCCACTTTTGTAACAGTAGCAGCTGATCCAGAGAAAAAAATACTTCATGGCTGGACAAATGATACCAACGCCATTTATAAAGGGAAAGGCTCACAATCAGTTGCTAACTGTGTAATGGCTATTGTAATGAAAAAGCTTCATCCTGTAAAAACTTGGTTAAGAAAAACACTCGATGATATTTTGGCAATGGGTGACGCCATCTTCATACAAGTTAAAAATGCGAAACCTAGCATACAAACTATGACTGCCATAGATCTGGATGATACTCGCTTTAAGGTTAATTAACAAATAAAAGTATCGATAAAAATTTGCAATAAATCACTATAATATCTGTAAATATATTTCGTAATTTACAAATTTCTAGTAGATTATATCTTGATTTATTAAACTAATTAAATAATAATAGTTTTACATTATGGTAATATTTATTTCGAATATTTAATGTCGTTAAAAATATATACCATTATGTTAGATTAATATATCATATTGATATATCAAAGAAATATAAAATTTTACATTATTTTTTCATAAGATAAAAGCATTAATAATAATTTACGTTTAAACAATGAGTATTCATATCAACAAAAATATAAATCCTTATAATATTTCTTCGAACTAAATTTTATAGTAAATTATTATATTTTTCTCTAAAACTAACAGTTTCAAATATATTTTTAAAAATATTTAATATAATTGAATAATTTAATATAAATGAAACAAAAATTTTTGAATATATAAATTACTTAAGTCAAATTCTTAAATGAAAACATATATTTTAAAACATTTTTTTATTACAGTTACACAATAAAAAATTAATAAAAGAATATTATTCTAAATAATTTTTATTGGCTATTTTTATTTATATGGTATAAATTGAAAAATTGAAATATTTTATTTTCAAAAAATTAGTAATATTTTTTAACAATTTATAAAAACGAAATATATTAATATTATTAAGTATTATTGTGTTAAATGTGATGAAAAATATAAAATGAAATACGACGGAAATCATATAAAGAATATATAAGAGGAAATAATAAAATAAAATTTATATTTTTAAATATTTTTAAATTTGACTGAAAAATTAAATTATCTTACACATTTTTCTTCTAAAAGTTTGAAAATAACAAAATGATCATTGATGTGGACTTATTAACAATCGTGGGCACTGTCATTTCAAAAGTTTCTACAGTTTTAAACTTAAAGCAAGGTTTAGAAGAATTTTTTATTCAACACACGGATGGTGTATTAGAGTGTTCATCAATGGCTGTTACTATTTGGATGCAAGAAAATTACTACTATATATTTGATTCTCAACCATGTGATATATCAGGCATACACGTAATTATTAACGAAAAAGGTATATAAGCCATTACCAAAATGTAACTAAAAGCATTATATCGAATTTAATATTTAGCTATTTCATCTAGTACCCTACAATTACAAGTAAATTTTGTTTGCTACATATAACAAATCTTAATGATATTGTTATAATTTTTAAATTTTATTTTAATAATTTTAAAAATAAATATTCAAAATTCTAATTAAAACAAATAACTGTATGATGAATGTTTATTTATATTATATTATTATTTGTTACTACAGGTAAAAAAGATAATGAAAATACTGAAATTATGAAAAAAAATATTATTGGCAAATGTTGTGTTGTACGTTTTACAAGTTTGAACTCTTTATACGAGCATTTATTAAAGAATCTTGATTCCGCACAGTTCAAATGTCGTTTCACTATTCGTCGAGTTATTGTTGTAAACGATATACCAGGAATTCGTGATTGGTATTATTTCAAGCCAGCCATAATGGGAAAAAGTTGGATACTTCGTGGAAATATAAATAGTGACGATGACACTTTTGATGAACATAGCCGCGGAATTCAAGATCTTGCAATATCTGTAGTCACTTTAATTACCGCCCAAATAATTTTACCTTCGAAATGGTCTAGACAGGACGTTGACAACACGGTACGAGAAGGAAATGATTATTATAATTGGTGTAATCCTCCAGCTGGTGAGGTATTAAAAAAACTTATTAAATACATTTATACATAATTACAATCTATATAAATTAATTATATTCATAGTTATCATTTATAAATATTAATTATTAAATTCTGCATGCGTTAATTGGAAATATTCTTATAAAAATATTCATAGAACTATTTTTTACAACAAATTTCAAATGATATTTTCTAAATATACGTTATTAAAGAAATTTCTTATGTATAATATATATTTTTTTAACTAATTTTTTTTGTATTATAATTGAATTTCAATATAATGAATAATAACAATTTGTATAATTAAATAATTGTACAAAGTAATTATTACATATTAGATGAAAAATTATAAGCAATAGAATAATGCCGTAAAAATAATTATATAATTTACATAGTGCACTGATATTTTATTATTGAAATACTTACTACTCGCGTTAATATATTGACAGTCCTTGCATAACTGATCAACTGCGGCTTTATAAGCGTCAAGTATATAGAAATACAGGAAAAGTAGAAAACTCATACAGTCATATATATAATGAATTATTATTAACCAATAAAAAGGATTTATTAAAATATGCTGGTTCATCTTTTTAGGTGTTAAAACAGTTTCACTTTTTTCGCCGAGTCAATAACCTCTTCATATTTTATTCTTTCTTCTGATATCAATATAGACCTTAGTCTTTGCAAGGCTCTAATATAATAACACGATGAAGTAAACAATTACCGTTTAACTCACATATTGATAGTGAAAATAATTTGATATTATTGAATAAATATATGATAACGTAATGTTTTTTGTACAGCTTAAAACATTAAAACTCGGCTTTTATCTATTAATAACGATTTTTGCAGATCGATACTGAAAGAAAAATCTTGTCTATAAGTAATTTAAAAAAATATTTGTATTATAAAAAATGCAAAGTCTTTATTGAAATAAAAGAAGCTTGTGTAATTGGTGATTTAAAAATAAATTTTGATGATAATCTAAAAAATATGGAACGTGGAATAAGTAATTTTTTTGAAAATTATCAATTTGGGATATTAGAATTTAATAACAAGTATTTTGCAATATGGAAATTTGATGAAGAATTTGCAGATAAAAGTAAAGAAGAAGGATATTATTTATTTTGTGATAAACCATGGGAAAATTTTTTAAATGAAACTCATACTGAAACTAATAACACAGAAGAATTTGCTTGTGTATTGAAATTTCCTAATGTTTCTGAAATTATATTTATTTTGAAAGAACAATTAGAAATTGAAGATGAAATAGTTCAATCTTTTTTTTTTATTCATGAAATAAAAGTAGCTTCTATGAGTGAGCAATTAACAGATGAAGAAATTGAAATAGATAAAGTAACTTTAATAAAACCAGAATTACGAGCTTACACTGCTGTTGGTGAAAATGGTGCTTTCCTATGTGGTAGCTTTAATCAAGCAAATGATATTCTTTTCAAAATGGAAACAAGAGATAAACAGCAAGCTGCAAATGCATTAGTAACATTAGCAATGACAAAATTATATGATCCACATCTCTGGTCTACTGGAGTTATAGATGATATATTAAAAATGAGTGATAAATTGAGCAATGAAAGTTCAAAAAATCTCCAAGATAATAGCGAAGAGGATATGGACAATTCTAGACAGTATCTGTTACCAAGTGAAATAAATCCCAGTTTCTTTCTGGGAATAAATGAAATCACCGTAAATGTTGAAGAAAATTCTGTTATAGGACAACTTAATGACTTAACGAAAAATTTAGAAGATTTTTTTGTAAATAATAAAATGGGAATTTTCAGGAAAGATCAGGTATTTAATGATATGATTTTCATTCTTAATAATTACTTAAATTATTCAAATAAATGAAACACCTTACTTATTTTCAAAATATATTGTAATATATAGTATTTACGATTTTTTGCATACAAACATTACATAATTTTTTTGTTCCAAAATTCATAAAAATTTTTTTTGTGTTAAAATTCTATCGAAATATTTAAATATGACATATTTCGATTACATTAGGTTCCATTATATTTATAATGTAAATATAACATTTTATTTATAAATAAAAAGTATTATAATATTTTTTATATCGGTAGATTATTTTATCAACATGGAAAGAAGAAAGTATTTATTTTGCAATGGATCCAAGAGGTCAAAAAACTGGAAATGCTACGGTGTATTGGTACATTGATATTTCTTCGTTAGCTGAAATTTTACTTCAATGTTGCGAAAAATCTGATGGTGATTTCATACTTGACAGTGTGACTATAGAAAATCATTATTCTATCAGTGAACATATTCCAGAAGATTATATTACGGAAGATAAATGGTACAATTTTTCTAAAATTGAAGAAGAAAGTTGGAAAATTGATTGCCACGTTACTCTAACAGATGAAATATTTTCAAAAGAAAATCAAGGAAATCAATCTGCTGCGATCTGTATAATGGCAATAGTGTTTTCAAAGGTAATTTTATAAATAATTGTATAAGGCTAAAAATGTTTAAATTAAAACTATATTTCTATTTTATATACATGACAATTCGTAAAAGCACCAATAGTTATTTTAATACAATATTTTATTTCATATTTTACTTAGATATGTAGAAATATATGAATAACCAACAATTACTTTTTTTTGAAAATAGATATGTACATATTAATAAATAACATACTATCGTAATTGTATATATAAATCATTTCAAATTTGGAAATAGAGGATTAATGTTAATATATTTAGTTGATTAATCAATATTCTTCTTTTTATCTGCAAAATGGATTTATGTATGTTTAAATTCAATATTGAATTTTATTACACTTATAAAATGCATCGCTTATAAAGACAAAATCTATTTTATATTAATATAGTATAACTTGTAGATTTTGTTCATATATCTAAAAACTAAGGATATTTATCTTGCTCGATTGAATAATTATCCTAGTTTCTACATTACTTTTTCTTATCGGTATTTCAGAATCTTATTATTCTAGTAATTTAACTGTTCGTGTATTTGTTTCGATAAATATCCAGTTACAATATTTATTAATAATACTTCTTATATTATATCTTATGAAAATGTACATTTTAATAGCAATTTTACTAATGTATTTCTGTCTTTTTCTGCATTTATTTAGATTCCATATTTTTTAAATCTTTTCAATGCTAAAATATATTTATATTAACGTTGTTTAAAATATTTATATTTTATTGTTTCTAAACAAGAATTTAAAAAATATATTGCAGTTTTGTAGAATATGATCTATTTCTTAAATCAGTATGTCAAAAGATAAAAGTAATACATGAATCTCGTATAAGTATCTATTATTATCTATTATTTTAAATGAGATTTCTAAACAACAGATCCAATCTTTGTAAATAATGTGACTGTTACTGTAATTAAAAAAAAAATCATTTCTGTACATAACTAATACATATTAGTTATTAATATGTACAACTTTAATAATCTTAATTTTCTTCATATTATAATAATATATAACAGTTTTCATGCTCAATAATATGTATCATGTCAATTTTAATTATTACCATATTATATAAGAACATACTTAAAACACAATGTACTTATGAAATATTCATTAGTCTTTATTTCCATAACATAAATAATAAATAACATGAGAATAAACGAACAAAAAAAATGTATAATTGATTATAAATTTAAATGTATTGATACTTTTTCTTATAGAAATAAAATTTTAGTTTAATATTTAAAATCAATTTTTAATATTATTTTTTAAACAATTTCAAATAAAAATTTATTTTTATTGTGATTACAAATTTTAATGAAAACAAATTTTAATTCGTTTTCGAACCATTTGAATATTTGATAATGTGATAAATTTATTAATAAGATATATAAGAATACATAACGATTTTTGCTATCTTATATTTCTTTAGGCATATGAACCACGCTATTGGTCTACAGAAATTTTGGATGAAATTACGATCACAGGAGATACATTACATTCACGGAGTGTAGCTTGCATTGGAGAGAATAAAAGTTTTCAATGTAATGAAATAATCAGTGAATTTTTCATTGCTAATCGTAGAATAGATTTGAACATTCAAGATTGTGTACAATCAGGAACAGTAAGTGGCAAAAATCCAAGGATCAAAGACATTATAACAGGGATTTCAAACTTTTTTGAAAGATCTTCTTCTGGTTGTATAATGTTTGAATGTTTAAATGTTGCAATTTGGACATACGAAAATTACTTTTATTACTTCAAACCTGGGCATTTTTTAATGCGCTTTGAAAATAAAGTTACACTAGCCAAAAAAATAAGAATGGATATAGATGAAGATGCCGATTTTATTATTAATAGTATAGATATTTTAGACTGGAATAAGTTACCACCATGGACATTTGATCCTAGTTCAGCAGTCAGACCATCAAATCTTCCACCACTGAACGCATATTGCAGATTACAAGGCAAGATTTAAATATTAACGGGATAAATTAATTTTATTAAATAATATAATAAAAATAAATTTTATTTATTTTAATTAATAAATTTGTAACATAATTCAAATAGCACATGCACACACATATCTTAATATATTAATTTTATAAACAATGATATAGATAATTGTTTTATATAATTGTAAATATATAACATATATATCGTATAATAATAAATAATGTATGTGCATTATTTTTTGTAAAATACAAAATAAAATTTTATATAAAACAAGTTAAATATTTCTTTTAGGAAGAGCTAGAGCTATTTTACGAGGTTTTACTCATCAGGCATCAGAAATATTTTCTGAAAATATTCGTGGCCATCAAACAGCGGCTAATTGTGTTATCTCTCTTGCTATGTTTGTAATTAAAAATCCTGTCACATGGACCAGAAAAACCCTTGATGAAATTTTAGCGATTGGAGTTAATTTGCATCGTGAAAGTTTAAGATGTACTAGTAAAACAACTACATTGAAACCATGTGATATTATTAGAATTTTTCACATCGGTGTCAATGTTTTGGCGGCAGATGTTGAAAAGGCTACTATTACTGGTTCGTTTAAATTAATTTATTATGTGCGCTGACAACATGTTTTATAATTTAAAAAGTAAAGGTTTTAAAAGCATAAAATTATATATTATTAAAATGTTATGTTTAAACCAAAGATCATATAAATAAATTCATATCTTCAGCATACTGTGTATTTTAAATGGTATATTTCTATAAATTTAAGAAATGTATATAATTTTTTAATAATATGCAGTAAAATTTATTTTTAATTAATAAACCATTAAGATTTATAAGTAATTACAATGTATTTAAAATAATAGTTACTAATTTATCGAAATTTAATCATTTATTATTTCTATATAACATATTTTTAAGGTATAGTGACAACTCCTCCTCCAAAATTAGAAGACGAAAGTAAAAAAGATAAAAATGTTTCCAAAGCAAAATCTGTTAAAGATAAAAAGATCAGTAAAATAAATCGTGTTTCTCCACCATTATCCCCTCCAATATTATTAAAAGAAGGACTTAAACAATTTTTTGAAACAAATAATGCTGGAATTTTGATTGCTGGTCGATATATGGTAGCAATTTGGATCGATAATGGAGTATATTTTATGTATGATCCAAGATCTAGAAATCATGAAGGTTTTTCTTTATTTTGCATTTTTACATTAGTCATTATATTGTCTAAATTAAAATATTTAATAAATTTATATTTTTATACAATATATTTCTTATTACAGGTTTAAAAGAAGATGAGAATGAAGGAACTTCGTGTGTTGTGTGGTTTGCTTGTATGCAACCTCTGTTTGATTTATTGTCTACAAATATTAATGACGATGAAAAATATGTCGAATTTGAAATTTCTAGAGTTATTATTAAAACAATATGCGTTGAACCTTTACCTTCTCCAATTAGTTATAAAGCAATAAAAAAAGAACAAGAAAACTTAAGGTACATTATTTTTATTCAAACTATTTAAAACTGTAACCATTAGTTTTATAAAAATATAGTTTTTATATAAAATATATATTAAACTCATAATAATCGAAATATTGAATTAAATAAATGAAGTTTAACAAACGACTGTGATACACGTAAAGAAAGAATGATAAAAATAAAAACAAAATCTAGTTTTAATATAATTATTTTATATTAGATGTATAATCATGAAATTATACTTTTAAATTTGTTCAAAATATTAAATGCGAATATTGTAATAATACTGTAATAATATTGCAAACATATGAAGACACAATATTTCATTAGAAAGACTTTATTTCTACATTGAAATAAAGTAAATTATTTGTATTAATAGAAAGTATTATTCAAGTGATAATTAATTTATCTTTAATTGTTCTTCGTGAATATATTCAATTAATTTTTAACATCGTTACTTGCGCTCTTTATTTATGATTATTAAATACATAAAAAAATTAAATATTCTGTAAGTAAATATAAGGATCTTATCATATTTAAGGAAATACGAAAAGTCTGGTTCTGAAAATCGAATTAAATGATAATTAAGAATAGTTAGAATGTTCAACGTAGTATAAACGTTAAGGCATTCATGCACCTAATAAATATTAAAATTACAAAATGTTTGTTATTGGATAGATATTAATACAACGTATTTATGTCGTAGCATTCAAATGGATGAAATCTGTCCAAGTTCGGTTCATAAACAGCAGCAGCAGCAGCATCTACTGAATATTGACTTAGAATCATCATTTAAACGCATAGATCAAGAATCAAGCGTTTTGCTTGGTAGCAATCACATGTCCGATAGACTCTTTTCTGTGGACAATCGTGGGCTTCAGAGTACCGCAATCGCTGCTGTAGCTATCGTTGTGGCAACCTTACTTGCACCTTCCACGTGGACGAGTGATTTAATTAATGCCACACTCAAATATGGAGATATCTTACACACAGAATGCGCGCGCCTCACTCGTCCCGGTTCGCGTACACTTTCAATCAGTGAGTTGCTTGATACATTCGTCGTAGGTGACGTTAGAGCTAGAATACGCTTGTATAAAAACACAATGGCCGGTATAACCTTGGAGCATGACCTTGCAAGCGCACTTGAACTATTTTTCACTACCAATCTCTTCGGTATTATGCATACCTCCAATTATGCGATTGCTCTCATGAAGCATTGGGGTAAATTTTACTTTTTTGATGCATCAGAAAGAAATGGATTTAAAGGCTCATTTGAAGGCTCGGCTTGCTTAATCAGGTGTGAAAACATTACCAAACTAACTAAAGTTATGCTGCAAGTATGCTCTTTTAAAGAACCCACCGCATATACTCTTAATGCCGTGCAAATTTTAGATTTACATTTTTTCACATGATATTTGACTAATAATAGAGCAACGAATTGTTTTTATATTAAAAAAAAGAATTAATAAAAAATATGATACGTACACGCGTGGGGGCTAGATAATTTACCATAGACAGACAAGGAGGTACGAGGAAAATGAGCGAAGGAGATTTTGTAACCATAGGCTAAGACTACAATCGATACGAGTAACTACTGACAGAAAGTTCTCAAATTGCTAATTTTATTTATAGTTTTATGACACAAATCACTTTTAGCATCTACATGAGTAGGAGTACAGGCTATACGAGAATGAATTTGATACAGATCAGTTATTAGCGTAAATACAATGTCTCAATTACATGCTATGAACTAGATACTTAAAAAACACTGTACAACGCAGCCGAACTGTCGGACATACTTTACATATAATACAAGCGCGCCCAAAAGCAAGACATTCGTTCGATCAGTTGTTTGTTTCGGGCGCGCATTTTTGTTGTCTGCACTTTCTCTGCTAGCAATGCAAGACATTCGTTCTCTTTTACATTTATTTGTGTTTTTTCACCTTCAACTTACATTTTGCAATTTGTAGCTTGTTCAAATTACAAAACTATACTTAGCGAATGTAAATCCAACGTTCTCTCACTTTTTTCAACTCTGTTATTATAAAAACGCATCTTTCTTCAATCGGTCGAGATAAAAGATTTGTGCTTCTCGAACCTGTTGTATAGGCCATCTTGTGATTGGCACGCACTTGAAGTCGTTATCCACTCGCACTGGCAAGCTCATACATTTTTGAAGTGTCAAATTTTTTTCACCGCTCGTAAGATTAATTTAATTGTGGACAAAAAAACTGCTGTTTTAATCCTTACAAACAATTTATTGAATTCTCAGAATGTGCTAATTTTATGTATTTTATGCACGCTTTAAAAAAATACTAGATAAATACTACAAAATCAATATAAATAATTATGTAAAATAATTATAAATATATAATAAATAAATAAAGTATAACAATTCTTATCCATGTTTATACATAATTGGGTTTTAGAAAACTTGCAAATAAAACCTTTTTTATAATCAAATTTAAACTATTCAATAAATCGCTTGTGGAAACAATTCAGTTTGTTTTTACGATTAAGCTCATGTACTCTCAGACATACGTTATATTGATACTGATGTATAATCCAATTATGTTTCTTTTGGCGTTTTTATTTATTTATTTATTTTTTTTGTTTTCTCATTTCTCTATACATTTTTACTTATGTCTCATTTTCATTTTCATCTGAAGGAGATACACTATAATTATGAAAAAACTTCAATAATCCTCTTGAGTTAATTGTATTAGACATATTATAGAGGTTCAGTCTGCTTATAGTAAAAAATCATCAAGTAAATAAAAATAATATATTACTCAATAATGCTAAAAATTATTATCCATCAATATTACATATAATTACACAGTAAATAAATTAATGAAACTGTCATAGAATAATTGACTAATAATAATTAAAAAATATGTTGAAAGCCTAAATAAAAGAAAAAATTTGTAACTTTAGATAGAAAATAACCGATTGAAAGTTTTAAATTTACTGTAAGCTGGATTATATAACAATTCTAACAATTTACAATTGGAATGATAACAGTTTTAATCACTTTAATGCATAAAAATGCAATAATTCTATCCATCAATTTAATAATAAATTAATATAAAATTGTTGATTTGAAAATGTTGTCATTTTACAGATTTCGGTTCGTGTATCAGATGTTATAATTATCATAATAAGTAATTAGTTAATGAATATTTATTCGTTAACAACACTCAGCATTAAAATAAATTTTGCGAAAATTATTTTTAAAATTTTCCGTTCTAAGCCTCGAACCATTATTTTTTCTATTACTTTTAATTACGTATATAATAATTACGTTCAAAGATATTATATTTTCAAAGCTTGTGTACCTCCTTACAATTCTAACACTGTAAGCATATTTATTTCTTCGTTCTCTAATCAAAGTTCGGTACTGCAAAGATTAAATAAAAAGAAAAAAAAAAGCCTCAAAATTTCACTTCATTTATACATGTACAATAAATGCTGAATAATGAATAACGAAAGAAAAAATGGAAGACTATATAATCGGCACATACTTAGCTTTAGTGAATAATAACAATTGTCAATTGATTATTTGAATCTTGTTGATTATACAGGCTGTTTTTCGTTATATTAATTTTATTTGTGACTTATTTATCACATTTCTATAACCGTATGAATATTGTAGTTTACACCGCAAGTCGCAAAAATACAATTGCAAAATTATACAATTAGTAAATATAATTTTTCAATTTTAAGTGTATTAATAGATTGTAGATGAAAACATTTTTGAAGTCTTTTACATGTAACAATAGTTCTTTAACATCTAAAAAACTATCGATTGAATTTGTTTGTTTATATGCTTTTGTGTGCGTGTGCGTGTGCGTATGCGTTGGCGCGTGCATATCATTTGAGTATATTGAGCTTTCGAGTCCACAAAAGTTAAACAAAATAGGTAAGAGTATCAAAAGGTAAAAAAAGTAGCCAAATCGAATAATACTAACAAAATTTAAACTTTTTAAGACCTTCCTTGAAAGTTTTTAAAAAATAATCTTATTTAATTGCAATAAGGTATCTGGAAGTAATATTCTTCCACTTTACACGTTGAAAGACTTCTTCTTTTGTTACGTACTTTAATACAAATAAAATCTTTATTTATACATACTTTCGTTAAGTTACAAAGTAATATAAAACTATAAAACAATAGAGAATTCGGTGAGATGTAAACACAACTAATATTTTAACGCCTTAAAATAGTCGTATCATTCCAACATTTTTTTATACGTTATACACATAACTCCGATAATGAGACGGCAATGTAAACAAAATATTTGTATTATTGGCATGATGTCATTATGGCACGTTTAGTTTAATATGCAGTGATAAGTTACAGCACTTAATGTTTGTTTTCGTTATATAGACATTATAAACAGTCAAAAAACAATCCCAATTCTATACATAATCAAGACTTACTTTTCCCCGTTTCGATCTATCTAGCATATACAGAATTTTTTATCATCGTCAGTCCTCCATTGCACTTTCCCATTTTCACAATATAAATGCATCTTAAACGTATTTATTATATACAATAGCTGCATTCTAATGAACTTTCGTACATGCCTTCTATTGCGTGCTTTTAGATATTGAAATGGCAAAATGAAACTAAATTGAAAATAATATACATTAATTGCACCGACAGCCTATTGCGACAATGATGAAATTAATTATTAACAAATGGCGCAAAATGTTCATTCTTTTAAAATTTAGTAAATACGTAATGCATCGTAAAGGCGCATTTACAGGCTTCTCATACACAAACAACGTTCTGTTACAAATTGTGGGTAAATGGGTTACATAATTATTTTACGTAATCAAGTTATAAATAAAATTTAAAATATAATGAATTTAAAATAAAGATTTAAAAATCTTATATAAATATATAAAGGAATGTGCTGATCCAACCCTATCACTGGCCTTATCTTTTGGTTGAATATTACTAATAATCTTTTCTTTTTAATTAAATAAATACATTAATTTATACAAAGATAGATTAACTTACATTCTGTTCTTAAGTAGTGTATTAAGTTTCATGTGCATAATTTAAATATATAAAATTATTTGGTTTTTTCATTGCAATATATTGCAAACCAAAGGCTTATTATTCAGTCAATAAAACAGCCTGTAGACAAAGTTGAAACATACACACTTTTTTAATTAAAATCGGTCTAAACGAATATAAATATTTTAACATTGTTTTCTCATAAGTAGCCTGCAACATTTTTTAATTCATCAATAAATTTTAGTTTCCTGACCAAATATTCGACGTTGAATTCCTCACATATCGGGAATGTTTTAATAGAGATATAAAAGAGGAACAAAGGAAGATGGTACATGAATCCTTTATACCAATTTGTGCGCGTGTATGCAAGAATATTAAAATAGTTAAAAAAAACGACTGATTCACTGGTTTAAACATACTCAGACCAATAAATCAAAAATGGCTTTCACGGCGATTTCTACCTAATACTAAAAAAATACTTTAAACTAAAAATGTAAAAATCGTGTTTAATAAAAATTTCAAAGGATCATAGACCTTTATAATGGAAGACTTTAAAAAGCTATTTAAAAAGTCACTCAACGTGTGGACAAATAAGTAAGAGTTAAGCCCAAGTAGGGCAAACTATGAATATATAAGGAATAGAGGGAGGATAAAAAGGGAATTAGGATATTGGGATATTGAAGGAATCATTGATTTACAAATAGACTTTTAAAAAAATAACAAACGACAATCGTACAGGATAGGAATCGATCTGGAGGCTTTGACACATGAGGCGTTCATAATAAAATGAATGTATGATAATAATAGTAATAATAATAATGTTCGGCTATCGCATAATCCTTGAGCTAATGTCTGTTTTTCGCTATGTAGACTCTTAATAGAATATAGTACCTGGCACAGGAACATGACTTGGTCAGTCATTGGCATCACAACGTAAGGAGGACAACTTGAGTCCTGAGTATTTGTGCGTCGCGTCGCGGTATAAAGAGACGAATATTCTTTGCTACCGCGACCTGCGAGCTGCAGCCGGGGCTACGTGACGCTTATCGCAGGGTTAGAGGGCTGCGGACCCGGCTCCGTCTTGATGCATTGACCCGTCAATTGGTTAACGCTCAGTGGATTGTTTATATCATGTGGGTTTGTCCCAACCGGATTGCGATGCGGTGTAGCCGGCTGCTGCTGGGCTTGAACCTGAGCTTGGGGCTGTTGCTGTTGATGTCCACTCGGACCCATCAGTACTGGAGGAGTCAAGGGACAGGGACTGGCCAAACTCGAGGGTGAGGGCAATACCAATGAAGGGCTTGCTAGACTAGATAAACCGGACAAGCCACCGGGGCTGCTCAAAGATTCATCGTCCTCGGGCGTTCCGGCCTCACCTACGCTACCCAAATTGTCCTCCGAATGATCGTCCTCGGCCTCGCCGTCGCCATCGCCATCACCCTCTCCTCCTTCCCCCATGTACCTAATACATTTCTTCTTACGCCTGAAAAATGATCAAAATAACGATTAAAATTAATCAATTCAAATGCAAATACCTATCATACACCTAGATAAATTAAGATATCTAGCGTACACATGTGTACACAACAATGATTATGTCTGTATATGCATGCGTTCACGTATAGACGTATAATATAACTTTAAACGCATCTAAGGGATACCTGTATTATCACATGACATGCGTTTTCCCGTTATAAATAAAATAAAATAATCACTCGCTGGAAATATTGCCATGCTTTAGAAAATTAAAAAATCTTTTAAAAAAAGTTAAAATAATGGAAAAGAATATGGGATGGTGGACGTGTAATGAATATTTTTTTAAGTACGTATAAATGAGTTTATACTTATGTGCACACATTCACGCGCGCGTATAACATCAATCATGTGTTAGGCAAACAAATATAATTATTTGTATGTATAAACAAAATAAAATGCCAGACACAGTATATTAAAAATATTTTCGTGTGTGAACCATGTATAGCAAGAAACATTTATACGTAAGCGGTAAATAAGTGTAAGGTACATAGTTTCCAACACGTGATTCGATCGCACCGACGAGGCATTTTTACACATCAGCGGTACTACAGTCAAGACATTTATGCCACTCTGTCATTGGCTCTCATTATGCATCTCCTGAACGACAAACAACACGACGATAAATTAACCTTCATTTTAATACACGATATATAAATGTGTCTATACAATTAAAACGATAAAATTAAGACTTCACATTCACGCGACGTTTTAATAAAAAATACATTCTGACTAATTATACTCGACAAGCTTTGTTATACTCTTATAATATATATGTATGTACGTAAATACACAAAAACGTTAAATAATTAGCTAAAACACATACTATGTACAAATTACAAGAAAAAACAGCATCATCATCATGTTGGTAAACATAATAGTAGCCATGCTAAAATTAGATAAAATTACGCACATATAAATACAGACATACGTGCATACATACATACACACAACACACGCATATAATTTTGTGTATCATATATATATATATATATATATATATATATATATATATAAGTATGCATTTTTACCACAAGAAAAAATTCCGTAAGTAGAAGCAAAAACCGCAACGCTTATTTGCGTATACATTATGCACACACATAATAGATCGTGTACGTAGAAAAGATAAATAAAAAATATAATAAATGTGTATCAGCCATGCTAAGTGCAACACTGATATCAAATGATTGAAAACTATGTTTGTATATAAATGTAAAATAAAGAAAAAAAATAAGAATAAAAAGCCGTAAAGAGCCACAACAATGAGAAACAATGCGAGCATTCGAACCTCTCGCTTCCCTGCTCTAAGCTATTATTATTAAAAAAGACGTGGGCACGCGTCTGGAGAAAATGGAAGGAAGAAGAGAGGGGGGGGGCGAAGATATCATATGAGCTTTTGAACATGGGAAGCGAGTTTAGGTCCTATTTGGCTTGAGTGTCGGGACTGACCACTGTTTTAAGAAGAAGTGTTGCAGTAGAAGGGAGGCGATAGGCTTGACTAGAGATTAACATAAGTGGGTTCTTGCTGAGGCGAGGAGGCGTTGGAAGCAGTATTGGCATTCGGCGGGACTGGGGCGGCGTTACCACCGCCACCAACTTGCCCGGCTTGACTACCGCCGCTCCCAACCCCGCCAACGCCGCCGCCACCACTCCCCGCGCTACTTCCCACACCGTGATGGATTATGCTCGCGTGGATGCCCATCCCCGCTCCATGCTCCACTGGGCTGCCAAAACCAACCACCAGCCATTAAAGAGGCGCTCACGTTTCCTATTTTACTTTTCTTTACTTTTTAATACACACATTGCTTTATTCAAAATTCTTTTGCTTTTTACAAAACCTACTTTTAGTTCTATCTTTTATTTCCTAGTGTAAAAGGTATCGTCAACCACATGCTTATTGAAATCAAAAGAAGTTTATACACATTCTCATTGGTCGACAATCAAAAGTCATCAGAAAATAGGTCTCCACCAGTTTTTAGACTTTCTACCCCTTTAATAACATCTGTCTATGATATTTATAAACCCAGCCGGGAGTCGGGGCATTAAGTAGGGTGTTTAGGCTACTTTAAATGATTATATTGAGATACGAATAATTAATTCAAATGTTTATATTAATTGTCAATATAAGTTGAAATTAGAATTACAATTGTAAATGTTTATGAATTACTTTAAGTTTACATTATCATTTTCAGTTACATTTTCAATTAGACTACATAAGACTCTACTTCGCTAAAAGTAACAGCTTTTACAGCCCACAAATTTTTCATAGTAAAATATATTTTTATTTTACTAGAATAAATAAATGCCAATATATTATTTATCTGTAAGCATTTACACAGCTACAAAGTATCTTCGAGTGATCTGGTTAAAAAGTATCGGATCAAATTGATAATTTAATGAATTCCTGAAAATTCTAAGCAGATATAAAAAATACAACATACAATTTTATCAGACACTATTATTCATTGAAGAAATACAGAGATATTTCATCAATTTAGGAGACACATTTTCTGACGAACTGCATCACTGTGCATATTGTAATCAAATGTTTTCATACTGTGATTTGCTCTATCATTTAACGTGTAACCAAAACTTCACGTGAAATATTTTTATACATGTGGATAACGAAAATTTTAAGCGTTTGATATTGATATGAAATATTTTTACTTGTATATAATTGGATAAATATTAATTTAATGAAAAACCTAAAATTAAATTTCTTTTAATTTTAAATTAAATGATTTGTAAAATAAGTTTTTTGTAAAAAAAAATTATTTTATTGCGATTGACTAAAATTAACTAAATGTTTGCTTATTGTAAAGAGAATCATATTATTGCACTATAAAAGTAAAATTACATATGTATGCTTACGTATTTCATATCAATGTAGGAACAATTCAGTCCATTTTTTAAACAATTATATTTCTTTCTGATAAGTATTTCTAAAAAAATTATTAATATACCTGCAAGGCTTACACCACTGGCTCTGCTGGTCTAGTCCAAACCTTGCACGACACTTCTTCATGTTATTACCTATGAACAGAAAGAAATAATTTATTTTTTGTATTTTTGAAATGTAATCAACACTAAAAGCGTACATAAAAATAATTCACTAAATTATTTACATGCTGTAATCTACTTTAAAAGTCAAGCGTCAATCGCGTATACACATTTAAAAAGCTGTGAATTATTTTTATTTATTTTACAGAGAAAAAACAATGAAATATGCCAAAAGTGTTTATCGAATACTTTAGCGTACATCATTCAATACCTGGTAGTATAGATGTGACTTTAATAACAAAATTATATGTTTAAACTGATTTGATTTAATATGTACCAATATTAGTTATTAACAACTATTATGCGTGCCAATTTTTACATAATATTGATTTTACATGCAACATAAACACTTATAAAATCTTCCAAAAATATTTATAAATATATTTCAATTTAATATTTTCAACCAAATTTTATGTTAAAAATAAAAATTCCTTTTATGCAATAATATAAACAATGATAAATTTTAAGGAAGAACATATACGAATGAAAATGTTGCGATTTTCTAAAATCAAGCAAGAATTGTAACTCGAACGTGCAATAAATTGTAATGCTTTCTTCGAAATTGTTTGGCTGAGTGCTCCAAAGAAATATGAATGACAATAAAATCCATTAGTTTATTATTTCTTTTAGTGACCATCTATTATAACATATTTTTCAGAAGACACTCCAAAGTTTGTTGCTTTAAGAATAAGCTCAAGCAAATTAAAGACTACGTACAATGATTTTTGTATGGTTATAAAAGCTTTAGATATATTTAAATATTCTTCAAACAGATTTTAGTTAACAGTAAAGCTCAAACAAGTGAAATCGTAAGGATTAAGTGCTGTATGTAAGGTGAAAAATAATGATTAATTGAGGGTAATGAGATACATGAAATATTAATACTATTGTTATTATATGGATAATATTTAATATTTAAATAGAAAATAAAAAAAGCAAATAAAATCTAATAAAAAACAGGTAGCGTTGAAACGATCAAAGGAAGAACATCATAATCTATTATAAAAAGTAGAAAATAGATAAGAAACAAAAATAAATATAGTATGAATTAGAAAAATAAATAATTAATTGTAATTTATAAATAAATTTAAAAAATCAAATATAAGTTATAAGAAAAAGATAAAGAGTGTAAATATACTAAAAGAAATCAAACGCTTCAGGATTGTCTGATTGCGTGGATTAGGTTCCTGTAAAATGCAAGATGGCCAGCGTCCCCAAAGTTGTATACGTATAAATAATTAATATAATAAATATAGTATATGTATGTGCGCGTGCGTGTACGGGTATTATATGATATATATAAATATAATTATAATTATATATATATATATATATATATATATACACGTAATATTCATTATATATTATATTGCCATTGACAATGATTTTAATTGCGGACGCAATAATAGCAAACTATCAGAACATGCACACGCTCGCGCACGAAATGAAGTGTATATGTAATACTGATGTGTATGCGCGTGCGTGTGTGCAAGAGCGCGCGCCTGTGTGTAAGAATTTATAACAACATAATAAATATACATATCAATTAAAAACCCCTGGAACGGGGAAATCATGCAACATAGTGTTTACAATGTAGTAGTAAAATGAGCGTATATGTATGCGCGTGCGTTTGTATGAACTTGTATGTATGTAAATATCATGTATGGACTTGCATGTCTGCACGCGCGCGTATACACACATATACGTGTGGAGATATGCATATATTTATAGTTGAATAAATAATGAAAAACAATATTTTAATATAATTATAATAGCATATAATATATTAGGTCGAATTGGAATTAAAGGCAATATGGAACAGGAAGAAATGGAATACGGGAAAAGTCGTATATAAGTGGAACGAGGCATTGCGAGTACCTCCAGGATCACTGTTTGTGTCTTGTTTGCGCTTCCTCTTCTTAGTTCGGTTGGTATTTGCGCGGGAAGACCAGTCAGGGTACAGCTGCATGTGCAGCTGTCTCTCCCGTCGTGCCAATTCATAATATTTGGCCTGTTCGTCTCGCCCTAGCGCGTGCCACTAACGAGAGAGAGAGAGACAGACAGAGAGAGATAGATAGAGAATCAAAACACTTTATAAAAAGTTTTGCTTACAATGCTTCAATGAACTAGTACTCTTTTTCTGTTAATTATTTTTAAACTTTAAAATTAAGACAAGGCAAAAAGTTTCGATTAAAGTAATTGAATACAAAAACTGTTTTATTACACCTTGCTATTTATAATTGAATAACTTTACTCGAGTGGATAAAGTTGTAGAAAATTTTTATATTTTTAAATCTATTGGTATATTAATACACTGCATTCATAGTATTTAGACCAACATTTAAATGAGACATTGGGGTTCCTACTTTCCGTTTAAAGTGCTAGAAGAACAGCCTAAATTTGTCTGAACTACTCGCGATATTATTTTATTTACTTTAATTTCATGTTTGTATTTTTTTATTTCGTTTCACCTGTTTGACTTTATGATAGGTACTACCTGTATTATATATATATATATATATAGGTTGTCTGGAAAACGAGGATAGTAAAAAAAACGAAGAGATTTTTTCATTTTTTCATGATTGTCAGAATTGACACTTCCATTTTTTTCAAACTTTTTTTAACCTCTGAAAAAGTAATGATATAAAAATCAACAGTAGTATTTTTTATTATTGTTTACTCCTTGCATTGCATTCTGCTAAAAAAAATAATTTATAAGCATTGATATTATGCATATAAAAATTGCATAAACACTATTTTAAATTGATTAAATAATTCGTCAATGTTTTAATTAAACGTTAATATTTCAGAAATGGTTTTTAGATTTTTTTACAAAAATCTAAATATCAATATATGTTGAATCTTCGAAATAAATTAGTTCATCCATGATTAAAAAAATAGTGGTGTATTTCAAATGTCTCTTAATTAATCTTTTTTTTAATAAATAACAAAAGTTATTTTGCTTTTGTTATATACAAAGAATATCCTATACAATCCAAAGAAAATTTCTATTCATAAAAATTGTTTATAACAAAATTATTTTTTATAAAGTAGTTTGCTATCTAATTTGACGAATACTGCTTTAGGGAGTTGGCCAGATATGCGATTTTTACAATAGAACGCGATATATACAAGACAAGAAAATATTACTTTGAACGCTCCACAGAATCTCTTACAGACAATCCAATATAGAGAAATTCATTATAATGATATGATAAAAGTCGATTTAATTTCATAGTCCAATGCGACAGTGTAATGACGCCGCATAGTTACTTTATAATTGATTTGTGATATATCAGTCATCCCATCATTATGTCGTCCTTAATGAAAGTATAGAAAAAAAGAACTGAAACAACGAAAAGAGAAACGCACAAAGACTTTGATCGTTTCAATTGAATCAACAGATAAAACTAATAAATATTTGAAAGTATATATAGTATATATATATATATATATATATATATATATATATATATACACACACACATATATTTATATATATATATATATTCATATTCATATACAAATACATGGGTATGCATAAGAGCATATATGCATATATATACATACATACGCACGCGCGCGCGTACACACAAATACACCAAACGTGTGGCATATGTGTGCGCGCGTGCGTGCGTGCGTACGTGAGTATGTATGTGTGTAAATTAAAGGCCTGCTGTTCTAGCACTGGAAAGTGGTACCTCCGGTGGGATCCGCGGATCGCTCTTTCTTCCTCTTCTTCTTCTTGCTTCCGTATCCATAATTATCCCTGGCACTCCAACCAGGATATCGCTGCTGATGTAGTTGACGTTCGTGCCTGGCAGCTTCATAATATCGTTGTTGCTCCTCTCGACTTAGTGAATGCCACTGTGTGTACATACCCCCAAAAGTATTCAATTTTTGCCATAAACATACGACATTTTATTGTACTTTATTCAGTAACATTTCGTTGAAACCCTGAGTTCCATAACCTTATTTATTGCGCTAGCAAATATATTAAACTACCCAGTTGTTTCTATTCCTTAGATCCCACCTTCAATGTTCTATTAGTGCTAAAATACGGTTAACTTATAGCTAATAATATTAGGAACAGTTTTTTTATTTATTTATTTTCAGTTTTGAGACAATATTTACTAATTACTTTGAATATTAATTTTCTTTTAATTTTACAATCTATGTAAAAGTTTTAAATTAAAATTAAATTATTAAATTTACAGTAATTAATAGTAATCAAATCATTTAGAAATTTATCTAAACAATTTTGAAAAATATATCATTTTTATTTTTATTTATATCAAGACTGACTTTAAAATACATTAATTATTGTATCCTACTTTTTCTAATAAAAAATTTTATACTCGATGTCTGAATATACAGTTACTACTAATTAAACAACCATATTGTACTTACCCTTCGTCCTAAAATTTGATTTATTGCAGCACTCTCTTTTAACGTACATTCTGCCACTACCTTTGCTCTCATTTCCTTCATATACAGCATAAATGCATTTAAAGGCTTTTTTATATGAGGTTTCTTTTTGTCTGTAAGAAATTAAATTTATAGGTTAATATAATAACATTTTTAATAAAAATAGTTAAAAATTAGAACTGTAATGAAATGTAACAAAAAGCATTATAAATACAAATTTGAATCAATTAATATTTATTTTAAATATTCAAATTTAGATATTGAATTTTAAATATAAGTAAATAATAAATAATTATTAATAAGATTTAATCTAATAATAGGTTATGTTTGGTAATGTAATAAAATATCACTAATATATTTATTCTATTAATTTAATATATTGATTGAAAATCTTCTTTATTGTTCATTAATTGACTATTAATAAATTAATGTATTTCAATATTTTTAAAGTAAAAGTAAAAACATAAAAACTATTACCTTGATTATTTTGTTGCCCTGTATCTTGATTTTTTGTGTTGTCACCAGCAGGCAATGATGCAGAATTTTTTGGTTCTATCGTAGACCTAAAAACAAAATAATTATATTAATATCAGTTATTTATATTGAATCAGTAATATTGAATTATTTTATACCGCTTTAAAATTGATTGTTTTGTAATATGATTTGTTTGTTCATGTTTTGTAGAGGGTAAAGGACATGTCAGAATAGAAGAATTGCATAATTGCTCATTTATACTAGTCAAAGCTCCATCATAGTAAAGTTGAGGTAGTCCAATAGGGTTACGAAGAAAATTAGGAGCTATAGGCCAACTTAGTTGTTGCCACATGCGATGCCTTGCTTCTACCATAGCAAGTAACTGCATAAAATTTTGCTGAACATTATATGGATTGGGTGACATATTTCTTAGTGCAGAAGCATTAGACATTTGCATTAAACTACTCATGTATAGAGCAGTGAGAAACTTTTGATCTGCACCTGGTACTCCTGATTCTGTAGATTTTACAACATCCTGTATTACAGTCATATTATCTTCAATTTTCAATTGAATCTTTCCTTTTTCGATTTTTTGTACTGGAATAGTATTTTTTTCGTTTATTTCAGATTCATTTGTGTTGCTATCTTTTTTTATGACTAAGTTCAATGGTTCCAAACATTCGGGCTCCATCGCCATGGGGGGTTATCAGTTTTTTTATTGACCTATTATTTTATGGTAAAACCATTCAAAATGAAAAAATTAACTTAATAAATTGCATACTGGACAAGAGATATTTCACAATGTTAGATTACTCATCTACAGTTTCCTCACTCCCATGAAAAAGAATGATTAACTCGTTGTTAAAGCTAGATGATCGATAGATAACGCTTTCGAAGTATCAGCTATAAATAAAGAAGTCTTCAATAAGCAGGGCCACATGAAGTCATCCATAGCTAATTTCGCTACTCCGCGATAATTAGCATTAAAATTGATGACATTTAACTGTTTATAACAACACGAGAATATAAAAGTAGGCTATTGCTTTAATCCATAAAAAGCCCGTCTGACACTTGAGTTTTTCATTCGACAGACTCGTCGAAATATGAGCAGTAGCAGCAAAAATAAGAGCAGCAACGGCAGGAACAACGATTCGCCATCCCTTGTCTCCTAGTTGTAATTTGTCGACGAGACTCATTGTACTCCCCTAACTGGGCAAGACCTCTTGTCCAGTGACGAGCGCTCTCACTTTCATCCCCTTCGACTCAGCATCAGAGAGCTCCTCTTTATTTAGTACTTATGTTATGGAACTGACTTGCAACACTTCATGTAGTTGTATATGTTGAGCCATAGTAATATTGTCGGAGAGCAATGTTTCGACTGATTATTTGTGGTGGTGGGTGACGAATGCACGACGCATCGGCCCATCGTTACAATTCATGTCTTTCTCTTTCTCTCTCTGTCTTTTTAGAATATCTACCTTTTTACAATTACGAGTATCTCACCCTTGAATCCTCGAGTACAAACTACTTGAAGAGGGAAGCAAGGGTGAAAATTCCATTTTTTTTTTGGCGGGCTTCGCTACTGTTGCGGCGCTACCGTCGCGAGAACACTACCGCAAGTACATACGAACACTCAAATTTTCACCAATCTTTTTTACGTTTCTCCCTCTTACTAAATAATCATTTTAACTCCGTTCTCTCTCTCTTGCTGAACTTTCATAGAATTTTCACTCTACATAAAATTTTACTCAACCCCAATTTCTCCCTTTAAATTTAAATTTAACATTAACTCCAATTTTAATTCAGCTTAATTTTAAATCAATATACTTATAATTTCAGTTAAAAACATTAGGTTTAAAAGTACTGATACAAATTACAAATTGGTTAAGAGGTAATGATCAATACAGGACGTAGCAGGTAGCAGAAAGAGAAAGAGAGCAAGGATGAATCAGCGCAGACGCCCCGTGAGTTTGTCTACGCGATACGAAACACCAGTCTGCCATTCAATCAGAGTTATGGAGCCGTTGATGCGCCACAACAAGGGGCTGTTCAGATTCCTACTTTCTTTCTCTCTCACTTACCGCTCATTCACACTCACTCCCTCTCATTTTCTCCGACCATCTATCTTTGTCTCCTCCGTAGAATCTATAGTTTTACCCCAAAAACAGTCTTTAAATTTCGAAGTGCTACCCTCATACGGTTGGCCTCGAAACTTAACATTCGATGCTTCTTCTTTATCCTTTGATACCAACAGCTGCAACGAATTGTCCGTGTTTATTTTCTATGTATCGAGCTGGATTTTTCCGATCTTCATGTTTCCAACTTATCCTCATTGCAATTCTACATTCACTTCAGACACCAGCAACAGTTTTCTTTCTTATCGATCAGAGGAATGAATATATAGATAATATAGTAACAAAGCAAGGGATGAATAAATGTCAACATGACAAATAGGCTTACGGCACATAATGGAAGTCCTTGAAATAATTAAATTATAAGTTTTTTAATTATAAGTAAGCACCATATCTCGAAAATAGATTATTTGATTAAAAAAGGGATGACTTTAAAGTATTTAAAATTTTTAAGTAATAACAGTGTTAATATTTTTTTAAAAAGGGTGTAATTTCTTTATGTCGTTGCATTTGTTTATTTATTCACGTACATGATAGTATTACATATCTATAACTGTCTAAAACAATCTTGATTTAAATAAAAAAACTTAATTTTTATACTGTACACTTACTAAACTTTGTTTTATTGTAATTTACAATTTTAAACTAATAATGCTTTTCTTATATCTTTTAATATTTATTATTAATATCTTAAGACTTCTAATTAATATTTTTTCTCAAAAAATTAGTTATATTCGTATAAATTTATTATAAAAAATTCAATTGCTCGATGGAAATGTTATTCTTAGAAGTAATTCTAAATATAATTACAAAATAAAATATAAGTAAAAATTTATATCAGTACATCAAAGGTGATAAAGAAATAAATAATATGAAAATGAAGTGCTTTCATAAAGAACACAATTGAGAGTTAATTAAGAGAAATTTTTTCTTTTATCTCACCTGTGATTATGATCCAAGGTAGAATGATCCGCTTTCGGAGCAGAGGAAACCAATGCATGAGATGCTAGCGCATGCGCGTGTGGACTCAGACCGGGATGCGGGGGCATAAGGCCCGTTGGTGAAAATCGGTAAAGATCACTAAAAAAATTTTTTTTTACCAATTGTTACTATATTTAGCTTCATTATTATTTCGCAAGACAAGAAAGTGAAGATGGTAAAAGATACATTGTTTAGTTTATATTTAAAAGCGTTGTATATACTTATTACAAAAATTAAACAGATAAATATGAGATTATTATATTATACCAACCTAGGTAAACTTGAACTAGTAATGGGCAAGCTTGTTGGATATGGGCTTCGAAATCCCGCACTCGCGGGAGAGATCGGATACATACTCGGCGTATGCCTATAAATAAAAATAACTCAGTGAACAATACAATTTATGTTAAATTATCATTAAAATTTATGTTAATAATAAAATGCGCTGCAAAATTGATTAGTTAACTGAATAGATAAACTCCTTTCTGGTTACTATTGTCGCGATCGTGTAATTGAGGAAAAATGGACTTAATCAACTGTGAAAAATCTTAATTCAAAGTGGCTGGAGCAGAAAACAAATAACAAGTATTACACAAGAGAAGGGTCCAGATAGCCTTCTAAGTGAGTTCACTTTAGTGCTTGTACACGGCCTAATAGACCGGAACCGAGAGGATGACCAACTAGGCATTTGTCTCCTTTCCTTTCTTACGATTTCTTCTTATTTCAACGAACTTAAGATTGTAACAAATACTTATCGCCGTATTTTCCTTTTAAAAAGAGCTTGGCGCATTCTTATCACATACAAAACAATTGTCTAGAAAAAATCAATTAGGATTGATAATTACCAGGAAGCGGCAACTTGAGTAATTTCCGGACTAAGCATCGGATAGGGGTATTGACTTGTGGAGAATGGATACATCGGTGCCCTTGTCAGACCTAAAAAGAGACATTTTTAGTAGACACAGCATTTATACATTTCTTTTTTCCTTTTAATACTTTTACAATAATTTCTATGTTATCTTACTTTTCTTTTTCTTATTGTATTTGATAATTAATTTTCTATTACAATTACTCTCAATTTTAAATATTTAACTATTTAATTAAAAATATTTTTATATTTAAATGGATTTAATCTGAATTGTTCTGTCACCTGTAAAAATTTCACAAAAAATATATAGAGTATAAAAAGCCTATCTATAATTCTATACACATACATTGGGTATTTGATGTTATATATATAACTCTAATTAATTACTTATTAATAAATAAATAACGAGGAATAGAGACCCATCAGAATATTATGATAGATATGGACAAATTTTACAATTTACTTTAAAATTATTATCTGTTTAAATTATATGTATAGATTTTTCATTAACTTCTTCAAAAGTATGATTAACCATCTGAAATATTGCAGCCATAAAGCAATTTTGTATTAATATTAGACTTATTTATTATTTAATTTTAAAAATCTTCTAACTTGTAGTTTCTTAATAACTTTATTAATATACACTATCACATCATTTATTATTATATCTTTAATAAATGTAAGTTATTTTTTATGATAGATTCGAAATTATTAATAAATCATTTTTAAATAATAAATTTACATAAAATGACATGACTCAAATTAAAATAAAATTAATGTTTAAACATTTGACTGTGTTTAATTACTAAAATATTCAAAACAATTAAACTTGCATGTTCAGTGTAATTACATTTTTACATGGTACTATTTTTATTTAATAAAGAAGAATATCTATCTTTTTTAAAAAATTAAAAGCAATCTTAGATTCATATTGAAAGTTATAAAAATAATGTAAAATTACTTTTCGTTAATACAGTATACTATGTAAAATTGTAATGTTCAAAGTGTCTTTTTATATCATATGTTATAAATTTAAGTGTAAAATTGTATCTCAAAAATATGAGTTTATTTATATATGCTAACTTATTAACAATAAAAATAAAAAGTACAATATCGATATTCAAAGAATGGTGATTTTTTACTTATGATGGGAGAGTTAATAATATTTATTTATTTAATATGAACGTCGTTTAAATGAAAGGAAAGAAATAGCTTATCTAATTATTATAAATATCTAATATTTAAAAAGATTATGGGATGATATACTAAATATTTTTATATTGTGACAAAAATAGAGATGATATAAAAACAAGAAATTAAAGGGCATCATCAAACAACAACAATAATAGCATTAAGAAGAGAAAAAAATGAAACCATATTATTCATCGCGTTATTGCAATCAAATACTTGCATTTAATTGTGGTGAAAATACATACCAGTACAATGATTATGCACTTTTTTGTTATATTTCTTGTCATTATTTAAAAAAAAGTTTAAAAAAAAATTTTTTTAATCTTTTAAACTCCTGAATTTAACAAAATTGATCGTATGTAATGTACTGATATTAATGTAAGATAAATTATTATTATTTAAAATAATGTCTTATATTACAAAAAATTAATAAAAAATGTTCTGTTTAACGAAGATATATTTTAATTAATTAGAAAATCAACTTTTATAACGCCTTTATTGATCTAAAAAATGTTCCAACATCAGGTTTGCCTCTTTAACCACGTCATTTTCATTTGGTACTGTAATAATATGTTATACTGCCGTAACAGTTTTATTGATTAAAATAAAAAATATTTATAATATAATAACAAAAATATAAAAGCCAATATAAACATTTGATGAAAACACGGAAAGAGTATAAAATGGTAAAACCAGTTGACTAATTGCGTATCCGCTTCCATTAACTTGGATTAACGCTAACGAGAAATGGAAAGTGTAGAACTGTGGCTATACGTACAGTATATTCAGAGATATCCACAAAATGCTACTCGCGCCTTTGATACTGACAATAATTGCCTTCGTAAGGGATACAAGAGGCGCTGCGTGGCGAAACTTGATGAAGCCAATATAACGCGGAACCGCGGTTTTTCGTAATCCTGCCGCAAAGCAGAACCGCAATCGCACCGCACTCCCCTTGAGTTTCCCTCTCCTAACAGTGCCACAAGCTTTACGACTCGTCCAACGAATGATTCCGGTCAAGGGGAGTGGCACGCGTGGTTTTTCGTGATCGAGCTATTTGCCCGCGGCAATGACATAATCAGGCTTTTCTGCCTTTATGTATAACTTAGCGACTACACAACTATATTTTATTCACTTACTATTTATATAGTTACTCTGTAACCAAAAAACCATACAAACTTTTTCATTCGTGGGTATTTCTGAAATTGTAAAGTATTAAACTATTTTTTTACTTCTTAATTTACACGTACCCTATTATTCATTTTATCTCTATATAAACATTCTTGCATGCGTTTAAAAAATATTGAAATTAATTAAATTCATTTTTAATACCTAAATACAAAATAGAATAATTCAATAAATATTCAATTTTCGTTTGTTTTTTTGTAAATTAATATGATAAAAAATTTAAATTAATCGTAATTTATATTTGCTCTTTTATACATTTTAAATAAGATGATTACGACTACATAAAAATTAATAATTTTCTTTAATTCAACATATTATTTTCATTAAAATCAATATTTAATAAAAATAAATACCATTTGAATCATTTATTGTATAAAATAATTAAAAGTACTACTATAAATTATTTTAATAAGCAAACAATTTGAGTATATTTGTATGTGCTCAATGTGTAAAATGAGGTTTCTTCATAATTAAATTCTCTTCTATTTTTAATTTAATTCATAGTTTACTATTATTTCCATTTATTAACTCTTTTTTTATTTTATTTTTAAATTCTATTACTATTCAGTTTTATTTATTAATTTTTATTAGTTTATATCATATTTTATCAACTGTCGGTCTTTCAAGCAAATCAAATTATTATTTTATTGTTAAAATTTATTTATTTATTTAAAATTAAAATATGTATTTATTATTAAAATGTATATCTTGATTCAATAGTATAAAAATATTTGATTTCAGTATAAGTATATATCTCAATATATTCTTATATTATTATAATAATTGTATTTATTAAAATAATATACTTTTAAATAATTCATATCATTTCTGTATGTAAAATTATTGTATAAAATGAAAATAATTATAAAAATAAATAACTTATCAAGTGTTATATCACAAATTTTTAAATAAAAATTATGGTTTTACAAAATATGAAAATATTGAATTTAAATTTTAAATATAAATTATATAATTTGCTTTATAAAAATTATAAAATGATGATAACGTATATATATATAATAACTGTACATTTATAAACCAATATAAAAATATTAGAGATAAATAATTTTATAAATTCTTATAATAATTTTTGTCATATTTTAAGATTATTTAATCTTATATTTCATTTACAATATATTACAGTTGTGTTCTATAATTTTACTCGAGTTTTTTTGACTAATTTTGATTCTCTAGTAGGGAAAAACTGGCTTATACAAAAATTTGTTAAAAAGTAGAATAAACAAAGTTATCTAAAAAAATTTATTATGATTTATTTGTCTGTGTAATGAATCAACGCTTACTTTTAGGAACCTTATTATATTTCTTGTTAAATTTAGTTAATGTCTTTGAATTTACAGAAAGTATTCATTTACAACATTATAAAAAATACCATTTTTAATATATTTTAAACCGTTTATTTAATAAAAATGTATATAAATGTTCTCACAATAATTCAGTATGTAGCTATAAGTAAAGTTTATTTTATTTATGTTTTTAGTAAATATAATATTTTGAAACTAATTTATATAAAGAAAAAATAATTATTGACTGATTCTCATTTATAATTAAATTAATTATAAAAAATAATTTCAAATTGATTACAATAGCAGATTACAGTTGATTGCCAATAACAGATATAAATAAGATACTGGTACCACCTAAAAATAAATTATACCGAAATGAAAATAAGTACGGAAAAATGCTTTAGAAGAAAAGGAGAGAAAAAGATTTGTAATATCCTATGCAAATTTGTAGACTTTGTCATGTATGCTTAATCACCTTCTAGTCGACTCAGCAGTCTGCAACCCCATTATCGACGTCTCACCATTCGGAAAATTACTCTTTTATTCTTGAATAACCAGCAAGAGCTACATGAACTCACGCCACGGGCTTTACACAGGCATCCACTACTCAATACCGTCAGTTTTTAATTCTTTTGCTTTTGTTCTTTTATACTCTTTTAAATTTCAACTATTCAACATCGTTTCGCTCTCTTTCTCTCTCTCTCTCCCTCTCTCGCTCTCTTTCTCTTTCTCTTTTGCATCCTCTCTTTTTCTATTAATTTTTCTCTATAAATTATAAACAATAATCACCTTAGTATTATCTTTCTACAGTTTATCTTAATTTTATTTATTTGCAACAGAATGAATATAATATGATGGAGAATAGTAATAGGAAATCGGTAAGAAATCATTCAACTTATGTAAAATGGTCAAGCGAAAGTTTAACTTCAAATTAAATGTCACAATTTAGTATTTTGTAAATATCAAAAAATCATTTTGCAGTAAAAACACATGATTATTACATTCTAAATTTCCACCTTGTTTAATCATTTTAAAAAATCTCTAAATAAAAATTGATTTTAATTTTCTATATAAGTAGTGACATAAAAATATGATAATTTTATTTGGGCGACCAAATGAAGATTGCGCTGTTTTGACTATTTTATATATTATAATATGTTTAAGACATATTTAAAATCTTTTTTAGCTCACTATATTTCTTCTTAATTCAAAGCTATTTGTATACGATATATAATATGTATATAATCATATGTGAACTCAAGTACGAATGTTATCACATATCACTACGTGAACAAACTATAATTTCCTTCTAATTCTTTCTAGATGTTGATATTTAAAAGCTCACGAGTGCTCGTTAATCAGCGCAAGTATTATTTCCACAGCTATCATGTTTTACTGACAAAACGCCATTAATACAAGTTATTTGCATTATTCGTAATCATTTATATAAAAAAATTAATTTCTAAACAAAATTTAATACTTTTTTTTAACAAAAAGTCTTAATACATACGCAAATTAATGGCAAAATATGTAAACATTTGATAAACTTATATACAACTAAATTGTAATAATACGCAAAATATACTACCAGTCAATAATAAATCCTCAATTTCAATAACTGCTGAATTAGATTTAACTAAACAAATTTGTATGAATCTAATTTCTTATTAAAGAACTTCATTACATGAATATTAAAACGTACATCAATAAATGCCTCTTGTTACAAAACACCAACTGGAAAGTATTATGTTCAACATTTGAAATATTGCTATATAAAATTCAATATAAATCATAAATATCATAATTATACCATCTTCAAATATGCTATAATAGCTCATATATAAATTTGTCAGATTGAAATAAAGTATTTTTTTATTATTTAAATAAATTTCAATTATATCAATAAAATTCTATCGCAGATGATTGAGGAACCTAGAAAATTTATATAAGCTAATGCATTGAGCTTGCCAAGATACTAACCACTTTATATCTTTTGTATAAAAATATTAATGCAAATTTTAAATCAATTATAAAAATTATGAATAGTGCATAAAAATGATATGGCTTTTAAAAATGAAAGGTGTACAAATTCTATACTTAATTTAATAAATTGTAAGATGAATTAAAATCAAACATTAGAAGTTTTTTACACTATTATTTAAATATTATTAATATTGATTTTATTATAATATATTAATAATTTATAAATTAGAATACAGTGATGGATTAATTAATTAAATGAATTTTCTTTATGATACGCAAAACGTTGAAATTTCTCTTAGAAATTTGGAAATTTATCAGCGTTTATAAATTAAAATTAATTTATATTTACCTATAAAATTTAACAATTGTATTTTATATAAATCTGCATTATAAAAAACTCGATAAATCTATGAGAAAACTTTACAATGACTAATAATATGAATACGATTCAATACATTATTTTATATAAATAATCTTAATAGTTATGCTACTAATATAAAAATATAAAATAACCTATGACAAAATTTATGCAATAAATGTTCACATAAAAATCTATGAGACTATAACAACTATAGTTTTAAAATGTTTTAAGTATTTAGTTTTATAAATGACTTCTTATGCACTAAACCGTTTCCAGTTATAATTGTAACATTTTTTTTGCAAAACTTAATTTAATAAAGATTTTATACATATATTTTTATGTATAAAATTATATATTAAATTATAATTATTGCTATAGCCACACAGACATTGAATTTAGTAGATATTATATTAAAAAAAACAGCAAAAACGATACAGAATTAAAATATATAAGATGAATGAAGGGAAGATAAAGCAAGTTACTAGAAAAAGGAGAAGTCAGAGCTTGTGATAGAAATTGCGAGGTTAGGTCTGACCTGTCGTAGTTGCTGCTGCACTAAGAAGCTGTTTCCAGGTTGGGCTAGGATGCGAGGGAGAGCCGGCGGCCCGTTGATGGCCCGCAGGCCAGTACTCACCGGCGGCCGCGGCAGCCTTGCCGGCATCTAAAGCTCCGTATGGTGGGATGCCCATATGAGCTGGTGGAGGCTGTGTTAAGTGATCTCCATTTGGACAGAAAAACGGCAACCCGCTAGGATGAGTCCCCGTCAGTCCCATTTTACTCGCCTGTAACAAAAACCAAAAAATTCTCATTTCCTTATAAAATTATTTCGTAAATCCCTTACTATATAAACTTTTACATTTTAAATATCAATTTAAATTTAAGTTTACATTGCAAATAAAAAGCATTTTGTAATTTTCTTAAAAAATATTTTAAACAAATATTAACAGCTTAAATATATAATACCAACTATATATAATGTGTATATTATGTATAGTTTGTGTTTATTAAATTATGTGTATAACGTGTACATTAACAGGTGAAAAACTAATGATGATCTGATTGGTAAATCTTATTAAACTTTGTTTGTAGAATCGCTTTTTATTAATGGAATTACAACAATCAATATTTAATTAAATTTATTTATATTGATTAATTATAATTATATTTATTTAAAAGAAATTTAATGACCCGAAATTAATAAACTACGTGTCAAATACATTAATCAAATGTAATTAATTCATAAATACAAATGAAAATATTTTTATATATAATGTCAAAAATAAAATATAGATAAAAGTAGTATTATTATTTAAAATATGAATAATCAACAATGAACCCAATATACGTATAGTAGTTTATTAAGATCTTCTTCAGGATTAAAATAAAAAAAATTTCCACAGTAACAGTCTATTAAGCGATAAGGGAATTGGGGAGTAACATTTTTGCCAGACTATTACGTTTTGAGTTTGCACGGTAAATTGGAAGGTTCAGAACCCCTTTCGCCTTTTATTTTCTATCGGTCCAAAGAGACTATATGTATTCATAACTGTATATGTATGTTTCGTATCATAGAAAAGCAAATTTTGTCTCTATCGTCTCGCATAAGCCGGGTAAGGCAGAAGGACCCTTTGATCTTCAATCCCAACTGTTGAAAATGGTTTACTACCTACATGAACGGCTAGTTACGTGAAATGAATAAAGAAAAAGCATAACTATGTCATTTATCACATATATTTAAATTATAAAGAATGTAGACAAATTTTAATATGTATTTTTTGCATTTAGATTTTAAATTGCATCCAATTCCAGAGAATGCGAATCATGAATGATAAGCATAATACACTTAATTTAATATTAATTGTGTTATTGTTAAATCAACGTCAATCCATTTATAAGCCAATAATCAAATATTTTAACCACTGTAGTATAAATAATTTATTTATAATAATAAAAGTAATAAATAGTAAAAATACTAAAAGTAATAACGTTCCCAATAACTGACTTGCATCTAGAAATTTACTATTAAAGTATAAAACAAAAATTATTGAAAAGTAAAATTTAAAATGTTATTATATACAAGTATATTTTGACAAGGCATATGTATTTGATTCATTATATATTGGAACAAAAATTCACTAGGTATATTTAATTTTCCTAATATTTGACAATATTCGCGATACATCATAATAAATTTGTAGAATAAATTACCTCAGAATTGAAAAAAATTAATAATATTTTCTTTTCAAACATATTCTATAAAAAATCTTAGTTGAATAAAGTTAATTAGTTAAAGTATCAAAAAAACCTTTAGAGAAAGAGTTTTTTTCTCTTACTATTTTCTCATGTTTTTTTTTCATGCTCCGACTAATGATAATGCTCTCTTTATTTTCTCCTCCCACCATTGCTGCTATCCTCCCGAACACCCTCTCTTTTTCGATTAGTTACCAGTGCGTTCCTATATTCTACGATCGATAAGCGAAACATTTTCTCACTCACAGCTTACCATAAATATAGCGATAGTGCGCATAGTCCTGACCACTAGTAGAAAGCAAGGATCAAGGGGTTCAGCCTCCATCCAAAGAAGCACTCGCGAAAGGAGTTCTACAACTTCTTTCTCCTCTGGTACTGACAACGCCCTCACCTCCTTTTCCTGCTCTTCCTCGTCTCCTGTAGATATTTGATCATCTTCTACGGTTTTAATTGTTTCTTTTTTATCCAAATATTGTGCATTTTCACTATCTTTGTCTAATTAATAGCCAACTTTGCACATCTTCATCATCTACCTGTAGTCCAGCAGCCAAAGCCAGTTGATGCAATTCATTTAAAAGTACGAGATCGTTTCGCATTTCATCTAGTTGCCCAATACAGCCGTCCTCGTTTCTTTTCCAGCAAAGTGCTAAACTTTCAGGACGAACAGCCAAGCAGGCCCTGTGTAGTTCCGCAAAAGCTTCCTTCAATAAGAACTTGCTCACATATTCATCTATAGCTTCCATTAGAGTATCATTCACGTTAGCTTCTCCTCCCAAAGTCATCCGAGCTTTCGATAACGCGCCCAGAAGTACAAGAAGTGCCAATTGAATCCTAAGTTCATTAGTGACGGAACGTAGTTTTACACGTTCTTTTGGTATAACGAGCAGGCGAATTAAACCATCAGCGGCTACGCAGTCTGCTTCGGAAGGTAAATAGTCAGCCTGCTCGGCGATGAGAAGTGCTCCATCCGGATGCATAGCGACGACAGTAGGTGCAAATTCATGACGAAACCACCAAAGAAAGAGATCTGCGGTGAGGAAGCCCATACCACCACCCGCATAGACTACCGGTTGGCTGATCATATTTACTCTATAGGCAACGTGGTCTCCAATGGCGGCCGACAACTAGAAGACGCGTGCGGTGCCGACCCTCACGGTCACTGGCGCCCAATAACCAAATCCTCTCGCTAGTGCATCCCGGGCGAGTCGAACGACAGCCTGGCAAATCTCTCCAATTCAGAAAAAGCACGTGGGCAAGGTAGAGTCGCGTGTCTTCGTACTCGCTGATTAATCGCTTCCGGGCTTCGATTGGCCAGGATCGCTCGGAGTCGGCCCGATTCGAGTCCCCACTGTTTTGGTCCTTATCATCTGAAGACTCCGTCCGCGGTTCCGCTTGTAGCTCTCGACAATAGTTATCCATATCCAAAACGAAGCGCATGCGCGATGTCCTGCATCGACCATTGACTAGACCAACAGTCCGCGTCTCGACCATTTGTGAAAATATCTCTTACTCGCATCGTCTTCGGGCGCAGGTCATTATAATCGCAACTAAGCGACATACTCACACCAGCAGTGTAGCAAACTATCTATCTTCCATTTATACCCCAGGGCGCTATTTCAAACTTGACATCCTAGAGATAATTGCAAATGCGATGTAAGGCGGAACGCGTGGCTAGATGGCTCGCTACCGAACGATGACTGAGTGTCGAGCTGTAACGCGTCCGTCAAAGACCGGAGCGGGAACTAGAGGGCTTCGATGTGCCGACGCTAGGCGCAGACGAAGTAAAAGCTGTTCCATCGACGGATAGCGTCAGGCATTTGAAGTCGAGATACCCGGTTCAAGAGCGAGCAGGACCACATTGCCGGGGCGCGGATGTGCGTAATACGGAAAGTAGAATAGTAGACAGTGGCGACACTGGTCGGCTTCACTATAATACGACAGAGCGTTCACGAGCTCTGCGTGCCTACCTGCGCAAAACAAACTGCACAAGCACGCGGACCATTTTTCATCTTCTCAACAGTATTTAAATATATTTAGCTCCCGTTTTCTTTGATTTAAATAACTATCTTTTTTAAATACTTAGAAATAATTTTTAAATCTTTTTAATCCTTTGAAAATGATAATATTAATTGCATTATTAACAAAAACATGGTTTTTCTTTATTGTAAGATATAAATATATTAATTCAAATAATGTATCAAATAAAATGTATAAAAATAAATCGATAAATTATGAGATATAATTACATGAGATAAATGTAAATCCTAATTTTCTGACTTATACATTTGCATGGAATATTTATGACGAAGTATATGATACTATTTAACAAAAAAAGGGATAATTTAACATTGCAATATTTAGTGAACGAACGGCATAACTTTAAATCCGACTATTAAAATATTTAAAAAAAAATTATATTTAATTTATTTACTAATTCACTGTTAAAATTGATCTAACGATCTAGATCTTATTAGTGACAATTTTCAAAACTATCAACAGCAATAGAAAAGGAACCAAACTTAAATTTCGACAGATTTCATAGTTAACGTATTAATGTTCTCAAATACAAGAAAATATCAAAAAGGATTATTTGCAACAACGTTTCTGCCAGTATATGCATTAAATATCATATACTACTTATGGTCGTAAGCTTATACATAGAGATACTATCCTAGTTTTCTTTCATGCTTGCTTTACAGTGTCGCCTTATCTTTTAATATATCATTGTAATATTTGGAAACAAATATTATATATAATATCAATTAAATTTTCTATTGCAAAATCACCAAATTATCATTTTATTTAATATTATGCACTTAGTCGAATTTTCATTTATTACCTAAATTTATTTCATTTAACACATTATCTTAATAATGTGCTCGACAAATATAAATAATAATTAATCTCTCATTAATTTTATAAAAGTTTCATATATTACTTAAAATTATAATATTTAACTAAATGAATATAAAATTATAATAATTATTAATATTACTTACTTAAAATGGCATTGGTTACTTTTTAAATCAAGCAATTTCATTTTATAAATACCTTTTATTGATAAAAAGTTCTTTTAAATTTGCGCAAAATTTATTATTATAAATTTTAAATATGTTATATAGTCTTTAAATATTACATTCAACTTTTAATCAATAGCTTAATGCTTAATAAGTTAGAAATAGTGATCCCTAATTTTATATAAAATATTTGCATAAGAAAATTAATATTTTATTATAGCAAAGACTACTCTAAGTTAATTAAGAAATTAATCATTTAATTTATAATATAATACGTATATATATACATGATCCCATACAACTAAAATATTGTTTCAGAAATTTTGTTTTTAAAAACAATATCGATTTTTAATAAATAAAATTTATATGCAAAATATTACAGATGTTAATATAAGTTTACGTTAGATAAGAAAAAGTAAAGTATGTTTATTCTTTTATAATAAATATAATTTAAAATCATTTATACTTAATATTACATGTGAAAAACAATGTAACCATTCAGAATTAAACATAACGATTTGAAAATATTATCGGTTCGATATATTTTGTTTTTTTATACTTCTAATTTTTAGTCTGAAATTTTTTACAATGCTTTTCATTATAATACGCTTTTGCAACGGTATTCTACTCCTCTACTTAATTTATTAATAACATTTAGAATTTCTTTGTAATAATTATAGTTGTGTCATAATCACAATTGAAAATTAGACACCTAGATTATGTCATAAATATGTTTAAGCATTAAAATCCTGGTCTCACAGACTAAATTAGGTTTCGTTATTTTCATTAATTTTTAGAAATTTTACAAATTACTATTAAACTATGTTGAAACTACTATTAAAACAATGCTGTATATAAATATGTAACATATATTTAAGATAATCATAAAAATTATTTAATTACAAATTGCTTAGTACATTTAATATTTAAAACATTAATTTTATATTTAAGTTATTTTAGTGTTATATTGAAGCTGATTTATCTATTCAAAAGTAATTGACATTACTTCAGATAAAAAAAGAACTAATAAACCACCTGTCATATTTTTAATAATAACCAAATTATTTATTTAACAACTTGTTAATACTGATTTGTTAAATTATTTGTAATATGAATGAGAATTCTTAAATAGAAGATATTTTTATTTAGTTATAAATGAGGTAATGGTAGAAATGGACAAACCCATTATTTTCGACTAGTGAAAGTATCTAAATTCATTCTTGTCATAAATATCTCTGAGCATAATATGAGCTTATACATACATAATTTACAGTATGTATGACAGGGCGCATTTGCATGCACTGCCTGTATGCGTATGTGTCACAAGAGATTTTCTCAGCCGTGTTGCCAGAACGTGCAAACTCGATCTAGTAACTATTTCTATCTTTCTCTTTCTCTCTCTCTTTCTCTATCTCTCTCTCAATGGGGTTTCGAAGCTAGGGAAATATTGCAGATCCCTTCTCCCTTGCTTCTGATAAGGGGCAGGAGAGAGGAGCTGCTGAAT